>NW_027469119.1:0-311539 GCF_051020765.1 Lasioglossum baleicum
TGCGTTATGCGTTATGCGTTATGCGTTATGCGTTATGCGTTATGCGTTATGCGTTATGCGTTATGCGTTATGCGTTATGCGTTATGCGTTATGCGTTATGCGTTATGCGTTATGCGTTATGCGTTATGCGTTATGCGTTATGCGTTATGCGTTATGCGTTATGCGTTATGCGTTATGCGTTATGCGTTATGCGTTATGCGTTATGCGTTATGCGTTATGCGTTATGCGTTATGCGTTATGCGTTATGCGTTATGCGTTATGCGTTATGCGTTATGCGTTATGCGTTATGCGTTATGCGTTATGCGTTATGCGTTATGCGTTATGCGTTATGCGTTATGCGTTATGCGTTATGCGTTATGCGTTATGCGTTATGCGTTATGCGTTATGCGTTATGCGTTATGCGTTATGCGTTATGCGTTATGCGTTATGCGTTATGCGTTATGCGTTATGCGTTATGCGTTATGCGTTATGCGTTATGCGTTATGCGTTATGCGTTATGCGTTATGCGTTATGCGTTATGCGTTATGCGTTATGCGTTATGCGTTATGCGTTATGCGTTATGCGTTATGCGTTATGCGTTATGCGTTATGCGTTATGCGTTATGCGTTATGCGTTATGCGTTATGCGTTATGCGTTATGCGTTATGCGTTATGCGTTATGCGTTATGCGTTATGCGTTATGCGTTATGCGTTATGCGTTATGCGTTATGCGTTATGCGTTATGCGTTATGCGTTATGCGTTATGCGTTATGCGTTATGCGTTATGCGTTATGCGTTATGCGTTATGCGTTATGCGTTATGCGTTATGCGTTATGCGTTATGCGTTATGCGTTATGCGTTATGCGTTATGCGTTATGCGTTATGCGTTATGCGTTATGTGTTATTGCGATATGCGTTATGCGTTATGTGTGACGCGTTATGGGTGATGCGTTATGCGTTATGCGTTAGGCGTTATGGGTTTTGCGTTATGCGTAATGCGTTATGCGTTATGCGTTATGCGTTATGCGTTATGCGTTATGCGTTATGCGTTATGCGTCATGCGTTATGCGTTATGCGTTATGCGTTATGCGTTATGCGTTCTGCGTTATGCGTTATGCGTTATGCGTTATGCGTTATGCGTTATGCGTAATGCGTTATGCGTTATGCGTTATGCGTTATGCGTTATGCGTTATGCGTTATGCGTTATGCGTTATGCGTTATGCGTTATGCGTTATGCGTTATGCGTTATGCGTTATGCGTTATGCGTTATGCGTTATGCGTTATGCGTTATGCGTTGTGCGTTATGCGTTATGCGTTATGCGTTATGCGTTATGCGTTATGCGTTATGCGTTATGCGTTATGCGTTATGCGTTATGCGTTATGCGTTATGCGTTATGCGTTATGCGTTATGCGTTATGCGTTATGCGTTATGCGTTATGCGTTATGCGTTATGCGTTATGCGTTATGCGTTATGCGTTATGTGTTATTGCGATATGCGTTATGCGTTATGGGTGACGCGTTATGGGTGATGCGTTATGCGTTATGCGTTAGGCGTTATGGGTTTTGCGTTATGCGTAATGCGTTATGCGTTATGCGTTATGCGTTATGCGTTATGCGTTATGCGTTATGCGTTATGCGTCATGCGTTATGCGTTATGCGTTATGCGTTATGCGTTATGCGTTATGCGTTATGCGTTATGCGTTATGCGTTCTGCGTTATGCGTTATGCGTTATGCGTTATGCGTTATGCGTAATGCGTTATGCGTTATGCGTTATGCGTTATGCGTTATGCGTTATGCGTTATGCGTTATGCGTTATGCGTTATGCGTTATGCGTTATGCGTTATGCGTTATGCGTTATGCGTTATGCGTTATGCGTTATGCGTTATGCGTTATGCGTTATGCGTTATGCGTTATGCGTTATGCGTTATGCGTTATGCGTTATGCGTTATGCGTTATGCGTTATGCGTTATGCGTTATGCGTTATGCGTTATGCGTTATGCGTTATGCGTTATGCGTTATGCGTTATGCGTTATGCGTTATGCGTTATGCGTTATGCGTTATGCGTTATGCGTTATGCGTAATGCGTTATGCGTTATGCGTTATGCGTTATGCGTTATGCGTTATGCGTTATGCATTATGCGTTATGCGTTATGCGTTATGCGTTATGCGTTATGCGTTATGCGTTATGCGTTATGCGTTATGCGTTATGCGTTATGCGTTATGCGTTATGCGTTATGCGTTATGCGTTATGCGTTATGCGTTATGCGTTATGCGTTATGCGTTATGCGTTATGCGTTATGCGTTATGCGTTATGCGTTATGCGTTATGCGTTATGCGTTATGCGTTATGCGTTATGCGTTATGCGTTATGCGTTATGCGTTATGGGTTATGGGTTATGCGTTATGCGTTATGCGTTATGCGTTATGCGTTATGCGTTATGCGTTATGCGTTATGCGTTATGCGTTATGCGTCATGCGTCATGCGCTATGCGTTATGGGTTATGCGTTATACGTAATGCGTTATGCGTTATGCGTTATGCGTTATGCGTTATGCGTTATGCGTTATGCGTTATGCGTTATGCGTTATGCGTTATGCGTTATGCGTTATGCGTTATGCGTTATGCGTTATGCGTTATGCGTTATGCGTTATGCGTTATGCGTTATGCGTAATGCGTTATGCGTTATGCGTTATGCGTCATGCGTCATGCGTTATGCGTTATGCGTCATGCGTCATGCGTCATGCGTCATGCGTCATGCGTCATGCGTCATGCGTCATGCGTTATGCGTTATGCGTTATGTGTTATGCGTTATGCGTTATGCGTTATGCGTTATGCGTTATGTGTTATTGCGATATGCGTTATGCGTTATGGGTGACGCGTTATGGGTGATGCGTTATGCGTTATGCGTTAGGCGTTATGGGTTTTGCGTTATGCGTAATGCGTTATGCGTTATGCGTTATGCGTTATGCGTTATGCGTTATGCGTTATGCGTTATGCGTCATGCGTTATGCGTTATGCGTTATGCGTTATGCGTTATGCGTTATGCGTTATGCGTTATGCGTTATGCGTTATGCGTTATGCGTTATGCGTTCTGCGTTATGCGTTATGCGTTATGCGTTATGCGTTATGCGTAATGCGTTATGCGTTATGCGTTATGCGTTATGCGTTATGCGTTATGCGTTATGCGTTATGCGTTATGCGTTATGCGTTATGCGTTATGCGTTATGCGTTATGCGTTATGCGTTATGCGTTATGCGTTATGCGTTATGCGTTATGCGTTATGCGTTATGCGTTATGCGTTATGCGTTATGCGTTATGCGTTATGCGTTATGCGTTATGCGTTATGCGTTATGCGTTATGCGTTATGCGTTATGCGTTATGCGTTATGCGTTATGCGTTATGCGTTATGCGTTATGCGTTATGCGTTATGCGTTATGCGTTATGCGTTATGCGTTATGCGTTATGCGTTATGCGTTATGCGTTATGCGTTATGCGTTATGCGTTATGCGTTATGCGTTATGCGTTATGGGTTATGGGTTATGCGTTATGCGTTATGCGTTATGCGTTATGCGTTATGCGTTATGCGTTATGCGTTATGCGTTATGCGTTATGCGTCATGCGTCATGCGCTATGCGTTATGGGTTATGCGTTATACGTAATGCGTTATGCGTTATGCGTTATGCGTTATGCGTTATGCGTTATGCGTTATGCGTTATGCGTTATGCGTTATGCGTAATGCGTTATGCGTTATGCGTTATGCGTCATGCGTCATGCGTTATGCGTTATGCGTCATGCGTCATGCGTCATGCGTCATGCGTCATGCGTCATGCGTCATGCGTCATGCGTTATGCGTTATGCGTTATGTGTTATGCGTTATGCGTTATGCGTTATGCGTTATGCGTTATGTGTTATTGCGATATGCGTTATGCGTTATGGGTGACGCGTTATGGGTGATGCGTTATGCGTTATGCGTTAGGCGTTATGGGTTTTGCGTTATGCGTAATGCGTTATGCGTTATGCGTTATGCGTTATGCGTTATGCGTTATGCGTTATGCGTCATGCGTTATGCGTTATGCGTTATGCGTTATGCGTTATGCGTTATGCGTTATGCGTTATGCGTTATGCGTTATGCGTTATGCGTTATGCGTTCTGCGTTATGCGTTATGCGTTATGCGTTATGCGTTATGCGTAATGCGTTATGCGTTATGCGTTATGCGTTATGCGTTATGCGTTATGCGTTATGCGTTATGCGTTATGCGTTATGCGTTATGCGTTATGCGTTATGCGTTATGCGTTATGCGTTATGCGTTATGCGTTATGCGTTATGCGTTATGCGTTATGCGTTATGCGTTATGCGTTATGCGTTATGCGTTATGCGTTATGCGTTATGCGTTATGCGTTATGCGTTATGCGTTATGCGTTATGCGTTATGCGTTATGCGTTATGCGTTATGCGTTATGCGTTATGCGTTATGCGTTATGCGTTATGCGTTATGCGTTATGCGTTATGCGTTATGCGTTATGCGTTATGCGTTATGCGTTATGCGTTATGCGTTATGCGTTATGCGTTATGCGTTATGCGTTATGCGTTATGCGTTATGCGTTATGCGTTATGCGTTATGCGTTATGTGTTATTGCGATATGCGTTATGCGTTATGGGTGACGCGTTATGGGTGATGCGTTATGCGTTATGCGTTAGGCGTTATGGGTTTTGCGTTATGCGTAATGCGTTATGCGTTATGCGTTATGCGTTATGCGTTATGCGTTATGCGTTATGCGTTATGCGTTATGCGTCATGCGTTATGCGTTATGCGTTATGCGTTATGCGTTATGCGTTATGCGTTATGCGTTATGCGTTATGCGTTATGCGTTATGCGTTATGCGTTCTGCGTTATGCGTTATGCGTTATGCGTTATGCGTTATGCGTAATGCGTTATGCGTTATGCGTTATGCGTTATGCGTTATGCGTTATGCGTTATGCGTTATGCGTTATGCGTTATGCGTTATGCGTTATGCGTTATGCGTTATGCGTTATGCGTTATGCGTTATGCGTTATGCGTTATGCGTTATGCGTTATGCGTTATGCGTTATGCGTTATGCGTTATGCGTTATGCGTTATGCGTTATGCGTTATGCGTTATGCGTTATGCGTTATGCGTTATGCGTTATGCGTTATGCGTTATGCGTTATGCGTTATGCGTTATGCGTTATGCGTTATGCGTTATGCGTTATGCGTTATGCGTTATGCGTTATGCGTTATGCGTTATGTGTTATTGCGATATGCGTTATGCGTTATGGGTGACGCGTTATGGGTGATGCGTTATGCGTTATGCGTTGTGCGTTATGCGTTAGGCATTATGCATTATGCGTAATGCGTTATGCGTTATGTGTTATTGCGATATGCGTTATGCGTTAGGCATTATGCATTATGCGTTATGCGTTATGTGTTATTGCGATATGCGTTATGCGTTATGGGTGACGCGTTATGGGTGATGCGTTTGCGTTATGCGTTAGGCGTTATGGGTTTTGCGTTATGCGTAATGCGTTATGCGTTATGCGTTATGCGTTATGCGTTGTGCGTTATGCGTTATGCGTTATGCGTTATGCGTTATGCGTTATGCGTTATGCGTTATGCGTTATGCGTTATGCGTTATGCGTTATGCGTTATGCGTTATGCGTTATGCGTTATGCGTTATGCGTTATGCGTTATGCGTTATGCGTTATGCGTTATGCGTTATGCGTTATGCGTTATGCGTTATGCGTTATGCGTTATGCGTTATGCGTTATGCGTTATGCGTTATGCGTTATGCGTTATGTGTTATTGCGATATGCGTTATGCGTTATGGGTGACGCGTTATGGGTGATGCGTTATGCGTTATGCGTTATGCGTTATGCGTTATGCGTTATGCGTTATGCGTTATGCGTTATGCGTTATGCGTTATGCGTTATGCGTTATGCGTTATGCGTTTTGCGTTATGCGTTATGCGTTATGCGTTATGCGTTATGCGTTATGCGTTATGCGTTATGCGTTATGCGTTATGCGTTATGCGTTATGCGTTATGCGTTATGCGTTATGCGTTATGCGTTATGCGTTATGCGTTATGCGTTATGCGTTATGCGTTATGCGTTATGCGTTATGCGTTATGCGTTATGCGTTATGCGTTATGCGTTATGCGTTATGCGTTATGCGTTATGCGTTATGCGTTATGGGTGACGCGTTATGGGTGATGCGTTATGCGTTATGCGTTATGCGTTATGCGTTATGCGTTATGCGTTATGCGTTATGCGTTATGCGTTATGCGTTATGCGTTATGTGTTATTGCGATATGCGTTATGCGTTATGGGTGACGCGTTATGGGTGATGCGTTATGCGTTATGCGTTAGGCGTTATGGGTTTTGCGTTATGCGTAATGCGTTATGCGTTATGCGTTATGCGTAATGCGTTATGCGTTATGCGTTATGCGTTATGCGTTAAGCGTTAGGCATTATGCGTTATGCGTTATGCGTTATGCGTTATGCGTTATGCGTTATGCGTTATGCGTTATGCGTTATGCGTTATGCGTTATGCGTTATGCGTTATGCGTTATGCGTTATGCGTTATGCGTTATGCGTTATGCGTTATGCGTTATGCGTTATGCGTTATGCGTTATGCGTTATGCGTTATGCGTTATGCGTTATGCGTTATGCGTTATGCGTTATGCGTTATGCGTTATGCGTTATGCGTTATGCGTTATGCGTTATGCGTTATGCGTTATGCGTTATGCGTTATGCGTTATGCGTTATGCGTTATGCGTTATGCGTTATGCGTTATGCGTTATGCGTTATGCGTTATGCGTTATGCGTTATGCGTTATGCGTTATGCGTTATGCGTTATGCGTTATGCGTTATGCGTTATGCGTTATGCGTTATGCGTTATGCGTTATGCGTTATGCGTTATGCGTTATGCGTTATGCGTTATGCGTTATGCGTTATGCGTTATGCGTTATGCGTTATGCGTTATGCGTTATGCGTTATGCGTTATGCGTTATGCGTTATGCGTTATGCGTTATGCGTTATGCGTTATGCGTTATGCGTTATGCGTTATGCGTTATGCGTTATGCGTTATGCGTTATGCGTTATGCGTTATGCGTTATGCGTTATGCGTTATGCGTTATGCGTTATGCGTTATGCGTTATGCGTTATGCGTTATGCGTTATGCGTTATGCGTTATGCGTTATGCGTTATGCGTTATGCGTTATGCGTTATGCGTTATGTGTTATTGCGATATGCGTTATGCGTTATGGGTGACGCGTTATGGGTGATGCGTTATGCGTTATGCGTTAGGCGTTATGGGTTTTGCGTTATGCGTAATGCGTTATGCGTTATGCGTTATGCGTTATGCGTTATGCGTTATGCGTTATGCGTTATGCGTCATGCGTTATGCGTTATGCGTTATGCGTTATGCGTTATGCGTTATGCGTTATGCGTTATGCGTTATGCGTTATGCGTTATGCGTTATGCGTTCTGCGTTATGCGTTATGCGTTATGCGTTATGCGTTATGCGTAATGCGTTATGCGTTATGCGTTATGCGTTATGCGTTATGCGTTATGCGTTATGCGTTATGCGTTATGCGTTATGCGTTATGCGTTATGCGTTATGCGTTATGCGTTATGCGTTATGCGTTATGCGTTATGCGTTATGCGTTATGCGTTATGCGTTATGCGTTATGCGTTATGCGTTATGCGTTATGCGTTATGCGTTATGCGTTATGCGTTATGCGTTATGCGTTATGCGTTATGCGTTATGCGTTATGCGTTATGCGTTATGCGTTATGCGTTATGCGTTATGCGTTATGCGTTATGCGTTATGCGTTATGCGTTATGCGTTATGCGTTATGCGTTATGCGTTATGTGTTATTGCGATATGCGTTATGCGTTATGGGTGACGCGTTATGGGTGATGCGTTATGCGTTATGCGTTGTGCGTTATGCGTTAGGCATTATGCATTATGCGTAATGCGTTATGCGTTATGTGTTATTGCGATATGCGTTATGCGTTAGGCATTATGCATTATGCGTTATGCGTTATGTGTTATTGCGATATGCGTTATGCGTTATGGGTGACGCGTTATGGGTGATGCGTTTGCGTTATGCGTTAGGCGTTATGGGTTTTGCGTTATGCGTAATGCGTTATGCGTTATGCGTTATGCGTTATGCGTTGTGCGTTATGCGTTATGCGTTATGCGTTATGCGTTATGCGTTATGCGTTATGCGTTATGCGTTATGCGTTATGCGTTATGCGTTATGCGTTATGCGTTATGCGTTATGCGTTATGCGTTATGCGTTATGCGTTATGCGTTATGCGTTATGCGTTATGCGTTATGCGTTATGCGTTATGCGTTATGCGTTATGCGTTATGCGTTATGCGTTATGCGTTATGCGTTATGCGTTATGCGTTATGCGTTATGCGTTATGCGTTATGCGTTATGCGTTATGCGTTATGCGTTATGCGTTATGCGTTATGCGTTATGCGTTATGCGTTATGCGTTATGCGTTATGCGTTATGCGTTATGCGTTATGCGTTATGCGTTATGCGTTATGCGTTATGCGTTATGCGTTATGCGTTATGCGTTATGCGTTATGCGTTATGCGTTATGCGTTATGCGTTATGCGTTATGCGTTATGCGTTATGCGTTATGCGTTATGCGTTATGCGTTATGCGTTATGCGTTATGCGTTATGCGTTATGCGTTATGCGTTATGCGTTATGCGTTATGCGTTATGCGTTATGCGTTATACGTAATGAGTTATGCGTTATGCGTTATGCGTTATGCGTTATGCGTTATGCGTTATGCGTTATGCGTTATGCGTTATGCGTTATGCGTTATGCGTTATGCGTTATGCGTTATGCGTTATGCGTTATGCGTTATGCGTTATGCGTTATGCGTTATGCGTTATGCGTTATGCGTTATGCGTTATGCGTTATGCGTTATGCGTTATGCGTTATGCGTTATGCCTTATGCGTTATGCGTTATGCGTTATGCGTTATGCGTTATGCGTTATGCGTTATGCGTTATGCGTTATGCGTTATGCGTTATGCGTTATGCGTTATGCGTTATGCGTTATGCGTTATGCGTTATGCGTTATGCGTTATGCGTTATGCGTTATGCGTTATGCGTTATGCGTTATGCGTTATGCGTTATGCGTTATGCGTTATGCGTTATGCGTTATGCGTTATGCGTTATGCGTTATGCGTTATGCGTTATGCGTTATGCGTTATGCGTTATGCGTTATGCGTAATGAGTTATGCGTTATGCGTTATGCGTTATGCGTTATGCGTTATGCGTTATGCGTTATGCGTTATGCGTTATGCGTTATGCGTTATGCGTTATGCGTTATGCGTTATGCGTTATGCGTTATGCGTTATGCGTTATGCGTTATGCGTTATGCGTTATGCGTTATGCGTTATGCGTTATGCGTTATGCGTTATGCGTTATGCGTTATGCGTTATGCGTTATGCGTTATGCCTTATGCGTTATGCGTTATGCGTTATGCGTTATGCGTTATGCGTTATGCGTTATGCGTTATGCGTTATGCGTTATGCGTTATGCGTTATGTGTTATTGCGATATGCGTTATGCGTTATGGGTGACGCGTTATGGGTGATGCGTTATGCGTTATGCGTTATGCGTTATGCGTTATGCGTTATGCGTTATGCGTTATGCGTTATGCGTTATGCGTTATGCGTTATGCGTTATGCGTTATGCGTTATGCGTTATGCGTTATGCGTTATGTGTTATTGCGATATGCGTTATGCGTTATGGGTGACGCGTTATGGGTGATGCGTTATGCGTTATGCGTTAGGCGTTATGGGTTTTGCGTTATGCGTAATGCGTTATGCGTTATGCGTTATGCGTAATGCGTTATGCGTTATGCGTTATGCGTTATGCGTTATGCGTTATGCGTTATGCGTTATGCGTTATGCGTTATGCGTTATGCGTTATGCGTTATGCGTTATGCGTTATGCGTTATGCGTTATGCGTTATGCGTTATGCGTTATGCGTTATGCGTTATGCGTTATGCGTTATGCGTTATGGGTTATGGGTTATGCGTTATGCGTTATGCGTTATGCGTTATGCGTTATGCGTTATGCGTTATGCGTTATGCGTTATGCGTCATGCGTCATGCGCTATGCGTTATGGGTTATGCGTTATACGTAATGCGTTATGCGTATGCGTTATGCGTTATGCGTTATGCGTTATGCGTTATGCGTTATGCGTTATGCGTTATGCGTTATGCGTTATGCGTTATGCGTTATGCGTTATGCGTTATGCGTTATGCGTTATGCGTTATGCGTTATGCGTTATGCGTTATGCGTTATGCGTTATGCGTTATGCGTTATGCGTTATGCGTTATGCGTTATGCGTTATGCGTTATGCGTTATGCGTTATGCGTTATGCGTTATGCGTTATGCGTTATGCGTTATGCGTTATGCGTTATGCGTTATGCGTTATGCGTTATGCGTTATGCGTTATGCGTTATGCGTTATGCGTTATGCGTTATGCCTTATGCGTTATGCGTTATGCGTTATGCGTTATGCCTTATGCGTTATGCGTTATGCGTTATGCGTTATGCGTTATGCGTTATGCGTTATGCGTTATGCGTTATGCGTTATGCGTTATGCGTTATGCGTTATGCGTTATGCGTAATGCGTTATGCGTTATGCGTTATGCGTTATGCGTTATGCGTTATGCGTTATGCGTTATGCGTTATGCGTTATGCGTTATGCGTTATGCGTTATGCGTTATGCGTTATGCGTTATGCGTTATTGCGTTATGCGTTATGCGTTATGCGTTATGCGTTATGCGTTATGCGTTATGCGTTATGCGTTATGCGTTATGCGTTATGCGTTATGCGTTATGCGTTATGCGTAATGCGTTATGCGTTATGCGTTATGCGTCATGCGTCATGCGTCATGCGTTATGCGTTATGCGTTATGCGTTATGCGTTATGCGTTATGCGTTATGCGTTATGCGTTATGCGTTATGCGTTATGCGTTATGCGTTATGCGTTATGCGTTATGCGTTATGCGTTATGCGTTATGCGTTATGCGTTATGCGTTATGCGTTATGCGTTATGCGTTATGCGTTATGCGTTATGCGTTATGCGTTATGCGTTATGCGTTATGCGTTATGCGTTATGCGTTATGCGTTATGCGTTATGCGTTATGCGTTATGCGTTATGCGTCATGCGTTATGCGCTATGCGTTATGGGTTATGCGTTATACGTAATGCGTTATGCGTTATGCGTTATGCGTTATGCGTTATGCGTTATGCGTTATGCGTTATGCGTTATGCGTTATGCGTTATGCGTTATGCGTTATGCGTTATGCGTTATGCGTTATGCGTTATGCGTTATGCGTTATGCGTTATGTGTTATTGCGATATGCGTTATGCGTTATGGGTGACGCGTTATGGGTGATGCGTTATGCGTTATGCGTTAGGCGTTATGGGTTTTGCGTTATGCGTAATGCGTTATGCGTTATGCGTTATGCGTAATGCGTTATGCGTTATGCGTTATGCGTTATGCGTTATGCGTTATGCGTTATGCGTTATGCGTTATGCGTTATGCGTTATGCGTTATGCGTTATGCGTTATGCGTTATGCGTTATGCGTTATGCGTTATGCGTTATGCGTTATGCGTTATGCGTTATGCGTTATGCGTTATGCGTTATGGGTTATGGGTTATGCGTTATGCGTTATGCGTTATGCGTTATGCGTTATGCGTTATGCGTTATGCGTTATGCGTTATGCGTCATGCGTCATGCGCTATGCGTTATGGGTTATGCGTTATACGTAATGCGTTATGCGTTATGCGTTATGCGTTATGCGTTATGCGTTATGCGTTATGCGTTATGCGTTATGCGTTATGCGTTATGCGTTATGCGTTATGCGTTATGCGTTATGCGTTATGCGTTATGCGTTATGCGTTATGCGTTATGCGTTATGCGTTATGCGTTATGCGTTATGCGTTATGCGTTATGCGTTATGCGTTATGCGTTATGCGTTATGCGTTATGCGTTATGCGTTATGCGTTATGCGTTATGCGTTATGCGTTATGCGTTATGCGTTATGCGTTATGCGTTATGCGTTATGCGTTATGCGTTATGCGTTATGCGTTATGCGTTATGCCTTATGCGTTATGCGTTATGCGTTATGCGTTATGCCTTATGCGTTATGCGTTATGCGTTATGCGTTATGCGTTATGCGTTATGCGTTATGCGTTATGCGTTATGCGTTATGCGTTATGCGTTATGCGTTATGCGTTATGCGTTATGCGTAATGCGTTATGCGTTATGCGTTATGCGTTATGCGTTATGCGTTATGCGTTATGCGTTATGCGTTATGCGTTATGCGTTATGCGTTATGCGTTATGCGTTATGCGTTATGCGTTATGCGTTATGCGTTATGCGTTATGCGTTATGCGTTATGCGTTATGCGTTATGCGTTATGCGTTATGCGTTATGCGTTATGCGTTATGCGTTATGCGTTATGCGTTATGCGTAATGCGTTATGCGTTATGCGTTATGCGTCATGCGTCATGCGTCATGCGTTATGCGTTATGCGTTATGCGTTATGCGTTATGCGTTATGCGTTATGCGTTATGCGTTATGCGTTATGCGTTATGCGTTATGCGTTATGCGTTATGCGTTATGCGTTATGCGTTATGCGTATGCGTTATGCGTTATGCGTTATGCGTTATGCGTTATGCGTTATGCGTTATGCGTTATGCGTTATGCGTTATGCGTTATGCGTTATGCGTTATGCGTTATGCGTTATGCGTTATGCGTTATGCGTTATGCGTTATGCGTTATGCGTTATGCGTCATGCGTTATGCGCTATGCGTTATGGGTTATGCGTTATACGTAATGCGTTATGCGTTATGCGTTATGCGTTATGCGTTATGCGTTATGCGTTATGCGTTATGCGTTATGCGTTATGCGTTATGCGTTATGCGTTATGCGTTATGCGTTATGCGTTATGCGTTATGCGTTATGCGTTATGCGTTATGTGTAATGCGTTATGCGTTATGCGTTATGCGTTTTGCGTTATGCGTTATGCGTTATGCGTTATGCGTTATGCGTTATGCGTTACGCGTTAAGCGTTATGCGTTATGCGTTATGCGTTATGCGTTATGCGTTATGCGTTATGCGTTATGCGTTAGGCGTTATGCGTTATGCGTCATGCGTTATGCGTCATGCGTCATGCGTCATGCGTTATGCGTTATGCGTTATGCGTTATGCGTTATGCGTTATGCGTTATGCGTTATGCGTTATGCGTTATGCGTTATGCGTTATGCGTTATGCGTTATGCGTTATGCGTTATGCGTTATGCGTTATGCGTTATGCGTTATGCGTTAGGCGTTATGCGTTATGCGTTATGCGTTATGCGTTATGCGTTATGCGTTATGCGTTATGCGTTATGCGTTCTGCGTTGTGCGTTATGCGTTATGCGTTATGCGTTATGCGTTATGCGTTCTGCGTTGTGCGTTGTGCGTTGTGCGTTGTGCGTTGTGCGTTGTGCGTTGTGCGTTGTGCGTTGTGCGTTGTGCGTTGTCGTTGTGCGTTGTGCGTTGTGCGTTGTGCGTTGTGCGTTGTGCGTTGTGCGTTGTGCGTTGTGCGTTGTGCGTTGTGCGTTGTGCGTTGTGCGTTGTGCGTTGTGCGTTGTGCGTTGTGCGTTGTGCGTTGTGCGTTGTGCGTTGTGCGTTCTGCGTTATGCGTTATGCGTGAATGCGTTATGCGTTATGCGTTATGCGTTATGCGTTATGCGTTATGCGTTATGCGTTATGCGTTATGCGTTATGCGTTATGCGTTATGCGTTATGCGTTATGCGTTATGCGTTATGCGTTATGCGTTATGCGTTATGCGTTATGCGTTATGCGTTATGCGTTATGCGTTATGCGTTATGCGTTATGCGTTATGCGTTATGCGTTATGCGTTATGCCTTATGCGTTATGCGTTATGCGTTATGCGTTATGCGTTATGCGTTATGCGTTATGCGTTATGCGTTATGCGTTATGCGTTATGCGTTATGCGTTATGCGTTATGCGTTATGCGTTATGCGTTATGCGTTATGCGTTATGCGTTATGCGTTATGCGTTATGCGTTATGCGTTATGCGTTATGCGTTATGCGTTATGCGTTATGCGTTATGCGTTATGCGTTATGCGTTATGCGTTATGCGTTATGCGTTATGCGTTATGCGTTATGCGTTATGCGTTATGCGTTATGCGTTATGCGTTATGCGTTATGCGTTATGCGTTATGCGTTATGCGTTATGCGTTATGCGTTATGCGTTATGCGTTATGCGTTATGCGTTATGCGTTATGCGTTATGCGTTATGCGTTATGCGTTATGCGTTATGCGTTATGCGTTATGCGTTATGCGTTATGCGTTATGCGTTATGCGTTATGCGTTATGCGTTATGCGTTATGCGTTATGCGTTATGCGTTATGCGTTATGCGTTATGCGTTATGCGTTATGCGTTATGCGTTATGCGTTATGCGTTATGGGTTATGGGTTATGCGTTATGCGTTATGCGTTATGCGTTATGCGTTATGCGTTATGCGTTATGCGTTATGCGTCATGCGTCATGCGCTATGCGTTATGGGTTATGCGTTATACGTAATGCGTTATGCGTTATGCGTTATGCGTTATGCGTTATGCGTTATGCGTTATGCGTTATGCGTTATGCGTTATGCGTTATGCGTTATGCGTTATGCGTTATGCGTTATGCGTTATGCGTTATGCGTTATGCGTTATGCGTTATGCGTTATGCGTTATGCGTTATGCGTTATGCGTTATGCGTAATGCGTTATGCGTTATGCGTTATGCGTCATGCGTCATGCGTCATGCGTCATGCGTCATGCGTCATGCGTCATGCGTCATGCGTCATGCGTCATGCGTCGTGCGTCGTGCGTTGTGCGTTGTGCGTTGTGCGTTGTGCGTTGTGCGTTGTGCGTTGTGCGTTATGCGTTGTGCGTTGTGCGTTGTGCGTTGTGCGTTGTGCGTTGTGCGTTGTGCGTTGTGCGTTGTGCGTTGTGCGTTGTGCGTTGTGCGTTGTGCGTTGTGCGTTGTGCGTTGTGCGTTGTGCGTTGTGCGTTGTGCGTTGTGCGTTGTGCGTTGTGCGTTGTGCGTTGTGCGTTGTGCGTTGTGCGTTATGCGTTATGCGTTATGCGTTATGCGTTATGCGTTATGCGTTATGCGTTATGCGTTATGCGTTATGCGTTATGCGTTATGCGTTATGCGTTATGCGTTATGCGTTATGCGTTATGCGTTATGCGTTATGCGTTATGCGTTATGCGTTATGCGTTATGCGTTATGCGTTATGCGTTATGCGTTATGCGTTATGCGTTATGCGTTATGCGTTATGCGTTATGCGTTATGCGTTATGCGTTATGCGTTATGCGTTATGCGTTATGCGTTATGCGTTATGCGTTATGCGTTATGCGTTATGCGTTATGCGTTATGCGTTATGCGTTATGCGTTATGCGTTATGCGTTATGCGTTATGCGTTATGCGTTATGCGTTATGCGTTATGCGTTATGCGTTATGCGTTATGCGTTATGCGTTATGCGTTATGCGTTATGCGTTATGCGTTATGCGTTATGCGTTATGCGTTATGCGTTATGCGTTATGCGTTATGCGTTATGCGTTATGCGTTATGCGTTATGCGTTATGCGTTATGCGTTATGCGTTATGCGTTATGCGTTATGCGTTATGCGTTATGCGTTATGCGTTATGCGTTATGCGTTATGCGTTATGCGTTATGCGTTATGCGTTATGCGTTATGCGTTATGCGTTATGCGTTATGCGTTATGCGTTATGCGTTATGCGTTATGCGTTATGGGTTATGGGTTATGCGTTATGCGTTATGCGTTATGCGTTATGCGTTATGCGTTATGCGTTATGCGTCATGCGTCATGCGCTATGCGTTATGGGTTATGCGTTATACGTAATGCGTTATGCGTTATGCGTTATGCGTTATGCGTTATGCGTTATGCGTTATGCGTTATGCGTTATGCGTTATGCGTTATGCGTTATGCGTTATGCGTTATGCGTTATGCGTTATGCGTTATGCGTTATGCGTTATGCGTTATGCGTTATGCGTTATGCGTTATGCGTTATGCGTTATGCGTAATGCGTTATGCGTTATGCGTTATGCGTCATGCGTCATGCGTCATGCGTCATGCGTCATGCGTTATGCGTTATGCGTTATGCGTTATGCGTTATGCGTTATGCGTTATGCGTTATGCGTTATGCGTTATGCGTTATGCGTTATGCGTTATGCGTTATGCGTTATGCGTTATGCGTTATGCGTTAGGCATTATGCATTATGCGTTATGCGTTATGTGTTATTGCGATATGCGTTATGCGTTATGGGTGACGCGTTATGGGTGATGCGTTTGCGTTATGCGTTAGGCGTTATGGGTTTTGCGTTATGCGTAATGCGTTATGCGTTATGCGTTATGCGTTATGCGTTGTGCGTTATGCGTTATGCGTTATGCGTTATGCGTTATGCGTTATGCGTTATGCGTTATGCGTTATGCGTTATGCGTTATGCGTTATGCGTTATGCGTTATGCGTTATGCGTTATGCGTTATGCGTTATGCGTTATGCGTTATGCGTTATGCGTTATGCGTTATGCGTTATGCGTTATGCGTTAGGCATTATGCATTATGCGTTATGCGTTATGTGTTATTGCGATATGCGTTATGCGTTATGGGTGACGCGTTATGGGTGATGCGTTTGCGTTATGCGTTAGGCGTTATGGGTTTTGCGTTATGCGTAATGCGTTATGCGTTATGCGTTATGCGTTATGCGTTGTGCGTTATGCGTTATGCGTTATGCGTTATGCGTTATGCGTTATGCGTTATGCGTTATGCGTTATGCGTTATGCGTTATGCGTTATGCGTTATGCGTTATGCGTTATGCGTTATGCGTTATGCGTTATGCGTTATGCGTTATGCGTTATGCGTTATGCGTTATGCGTTATGCGTTATGCGTTATGCGTTATGCGTTATGCGTTATGCGTTATGCGTTATGCGTTATGTGTTATTGCGATATGCGTTATGCGTTATGGGTGACGCGTTATGGGTGATGCGTTATGCGTTATGCGTTATGCGTTATGCGTTATGCGTTATGCGTTATGCGTTATGCGTTATGCGTTATGCGTTATGCGTTATGCGTTATGCGTTATGCGTTTTGCGTTATGCGTTATGCGTTATGCGTTATGCGTTATGCGTTATGCGTTATGCGTTATGCGTTATGCGTTATGCGTTATGCGTTATGCGTTATGCGTTATGCGTTATGCGTTATGCGTTATGCGTTATGCGTTATGCGTTATGCGTTATGCGTTATGCGTTATGCGTTATGCGTTATGCGTTATGCGTTATGCGTTATGCGTTATGCGTTATGCGTTATGCGTTATGCGTTATGCGTTATGCGTTATGCGTTATGCGTTATGCGTTATGCGTTATGCGTTATGCGTTATGCGTTATGCGTTATGCGTTATGCGTTATGCGTTATGCGTTATGCGTTATGCGTTATGCGTTATGCGTTATGCGTTATGCGTTATGCGTTATGCGTTATGCGTTATGCGTTATGTGTTATTGCGATATGCGTTATGCGTTATGGGTGACGCGTTATGGGTGATGCGTTATGCGTTATGCGTTAGGCGTTATGGGTTTTGCGTTATGCGTAATGCGTTATGCGTTATGCGTTATGCGTTATGCGTTATGCGTTATGCGTTGTGCGTTGTGCGTTGTGCGTTGTGCGTTGTGCGTTGTGCGTTGTGCGTTGTGCGTTGTGCGTTGTGCGTTGTGCGTTGTGCGTTGTGCGTTGTGCGTTGTGCGTTGTGCGTTGTGCGTTGTGCGTTGTGCGTTGTGCGTTGTGCGTTGTGCGTTGTGCGTTGTGCGTTGTGCGTTGTGCGTTGTGCGTTGTGCGTTGTGCGTTGTGCGTTGTGCGTTGTGCGTTGTGCGTTGTGCGTTATGCGTTATGCGTTATGCGTTATGCGTTATGCGTTATGCGTTATGCGTTATGCGTTATGCGTTATGCGTTATGCGTTATGCGTTATGCGTTATGCGTTATGCGTTATGCGTTATGCCTTATGCCTTATGCGTTATGCGTTATGCGTTATGCGTTATGCGTTATGCGTTATGCGTTATGCGTTATGCGTTATGCGTTATGCGTTATGCGTTATGCGTAATGCGTTATGCGTTATGCGTTATGCGTTATGCGTTATGCGTTATGCGTTATGCGTTATGCGTTATGCGTTATGCGTTATGCGTTATGCGTTATGCGTTATGCGTTATGCGTTATGCGTTATGCGTTATGCGTTATGCGTTATGCGTTATGCGTTATGCGTTATGCGTTATGCGTTATGCGTTATGCGTTATGCGTTATGCGTTATGCGTTATGCGTTATGCGTTATGCGTTATGCGTTATGCGTTATGCGTTATGCGTTATGCGTTATGCGTTATGCGTTATGCGTTATGCGTTATGCGTTATGCGTTATGCGTTATGCGTTATGCGTTATGCGTTATGCGTTATGCGTTATGCGTTATGCGTTATGCGTTATGCGTTATGCGTTATGCGTTATGCGTTATGCGTTATGCGTTATGCGTTATGCGTTATGGGTTATGGGTTATGCGTTATGCGTTATGCGTTATGCGTTATGCGTTATGCGTTATGCGTTATGCGTTATGCGTCATGCGTCATGCGCTATGCGTTATGGGTTATGCGTTATACGTAATGCGTTATGCGTTATGCGTTATGCGTTATGCGTTATGCGTTATGCGTTATGCGTTATGCGTTATGCGTTATGCGTTATGCGTTATGCGTTATGCGTTATGCGTTATGCGTTATGCGTTATGCGTTATGCGTTATGCGTTATGCGTTATGCGTTATGCGTTATGCGTTATGCGTTATGCGTAATGCGTTATGCGTTATGCGTTATGCGTCATGCGTCATGCGTCATGCGTTATGCGTCATGCGTCATGCGTCATGCGTCATGCGTCATGCGTCATGCGTCATGCGTCATGCGTCATGCGTCATGCGTCATGCGTTATGCGTTATGCGTTATGCGTTATGCGTTATGCGTAATGCGTTATGCGTTATGCGTTATGCGTCATGCGTTATGCGCTATGCGTTATGGGTTATGCGTTATACGTAATGCGTTCTGCGTTATGCGTTATGCGTTGTGCGTTGTGCGTTGTGCGTTGTGCGTTGTGCGTTGTGCGTTGTGCGTTGTGCGTTGTGCGTTGTGCGTTATGCGTTATTCGTTATGCGTTCTGCGTTGTGCGTTGTGCGTTGTGCGTTGTGCGTTGTGCGTTGTGCGTTGTGCGTTGTGCGTTGTGCGTTGTGCGTTGTGCGTTGTGCGTTGTGCGTTGTGCGTTGTGCGTTGTGCGTTGTGCGTTGTGCGTTATGCGTTATGCGTTATGCGTTATGCGTTATGCGTTATGCGTTATGCGTTATGCGTTATGCGTTATGCGTTATGCGTTATGCCTTATGCCTTATGCGTTATGCGTTATGCGTTATGCGTTATGCGTTATGCGTTATGCGTTATGCGTTATGCGTTATGCGTTATGCGTTATGCGTTATGCGTTATGCGTTATGCGTTATGCGTAATGCGTTATGCGTTATGCGTTATGCGTTATGCGTTATGCGTTATGCGTTATGCGTTATGCGTTATGCGTTATGCGTTATGCGTTATGCGTTATGCGTTATGCGTTATGCGTTATGCGTTATGCGTTATGCGTTATGCGTTATGCGTTATGCGTTATGCGTTATGCGTTATGCGTTATGCGTTATGCGTTATGCGTTATGCGTTATGCGTTATGCGTTATGCGTTATGGGTTATGGGTTATGCGTTATGCGTTATGCGTTATGCGTTATGCGTTATGCGTTATGCGTTATGCGTTATGCGTTATGCGTTATGCGTCATGCGTCATGCGCTATGCGTTATGGGTTATGCGTTATACGTAATGCGTTATGCGTTATGCGTTATGCGTTATGCGTTATGCCTTATGCCTTATGCGTTATGCGTTATGCGTTATGCGTTATGCGTTATGCGTTATGCGTTATGCGTTATGCGTTATGCGTTATGCGTTATGCGTTATGCGTTATGCGTTATGCGTTATGCGTTATGCGTTATGCGTTATGCGTTATGCGTTATGCGTTATGCGTTATGCGTTATGCGTTATGCGTTATGCGTTATGCGTTATGCGTTATGCGTTATGCGTTATGCGTTATGCGTTATGCGTTATGCGTTATGCGTTATGCGTTATGCGTTATGCCTTATGCGTTATGCGTTATGCGTTATGCGTTATGCCTTATGCGTTATGCGTTATGCGTTATGCGTTATGCGTTATGCGTTATGCGTTATGCGTTATGCGTTATGCGTTATGCGTTATGCGTTATGCGTTATGCGTTATGCGTTATGCGTAATGCGTTATGCGTTATGCGTTATGCGTTATGCGTTATGCGTTATGCGTTATGCGTTATGCGTTATGCGTTATGCGTTATGCGTTATGCGTTATGCGTTATGCGTTATGCGTTATGCGTTATGCGTTATGCGTTATGCGTTATGCGTTATGCGTTATGCGTTATGCGTTATGCGTTATGCGTTATGCGTTATGCGTTATGCGTTATGCGTTATGCGTTATGCGTTATGCGTTATGCGTTATGCGTTATGCGTTATGTGTTATTGCGATATGCGTTATGCGTTATGGGTGACGCGTTATGGGTGATGCGTTATGCGTTATGCGTTAGGCGTTATGGGTTTTGCGTTATGCGTAATGCGTTATGCGTTATGCGTTATGCGTTATGCGTTATGCGTTATGCGTTATGCGTTATGCGTCATGCGTCATGCGTCATGCGTTATGCGTTATGCGTTATGTGTTATGCGTTATGCGTTATGCGTTATGCGTTATGCGTTATGTGTTATTGCGATATGCGTTATGCGTTATGGGTGACGCGTTATGGGTGATGCGTTATGCGTTATGCGTTAGGCGTTATGGGTTTTGCGTTATGCGTAATGCGTTATGCGTTATGCGTTATGCGTTATGCGTTATGCGTTATGCGTTATGCGTTATGCGTCATGCGTTATGCGTTATGCGTTATGCGTTATGCGTTATGCGTTATGCGTTATGCGTTATGCGTTATGCGTTATGCGTTATGCGTTATGCGTTCTGCGTTATGCGTTATGCGTTATGCGTTATGCGTTATGCGTAATGCGTTATGCGTTATGCGTTATGCGTTATGCGTTATGCGTTATGCGTTATGCGTTATGCGTTATGCGTTATGCGTTATGCGTTATGCGTTATGCGTTATGCGTTATGCGTTATGCGTTATGCGTTATGCGTTATGCGTTATGCGTTATGCGTTATGCGTTATGCGTTATGCGTTATGCGTTATGCGTTATGCGTTATGCGTTATGCGTTATGCGTTATGCGTTATGCGTTATGCGTTATGCGTTATGCGTTATGCGTTATGCGTTATGCGTTATGCGTTATGCGTTATGCGTTATGCGTTATGCGTTATGCGTTATGCGTTATGCGTTATGCGTTATGCGTTATGCGTTATGCGTTATGCGTTATGCGTTATGCGTTATGCGTTATGCGTTATGCGTTATGCGTTATGCGTTATGCGTTATGCGTTATGCGTTATGTGTTATTGCGATATGCGTTATGCGTTATGGGTGACGCGTTATGGGTGATGCGTTATGCGTTATGCGTTAGGCGTTATGGGTTTTGCGTTATGCGTAATGCGTTATGCGTTATGCGTTATGCGTTATGCGTTATGCGTTATGCGTTATGCGTTATGCGTCATGCGTTATGCGTTATGCGTTATGCGTTATGCGTTATGCGTTATGCGTTATGCGTTATGCGTTATGCGTTATGCGTTATGCGTTATGCGTTCTGCGTTATGCGTTATGCGTTATGCGTTATGCGTTATGCGTAATGCGTTATGCGTTATGCGTTATGCGTTATGCGTTATGCGTTATGCGTTATGCGTTATGCGTTATGCGTTATGCGTTATGCGTTATGCGTTATGCGTTATGCGTTATGCGTTATGCGTTATGCGTTATGCGTTATGCGTTATGCGTTATGCGTTATGCGTTATGCGTTATGCGTTATGCGTTATGCGTTATGCGTTATGCGTTATGCGTTATGCGTTATGCGTTATGCGTTATGCGTTATGCGTTATGCGTTATGCGTTATGCGTTATGCGTTATGCGTTATGCGTTATGCGTTATGCGTTATGCGTTATGCGTTATGCGTTATGCGTTATGCGTTATGCGTTATGCGTTATGCGTTATGCGTTATGCGTTATGCGTTATGCGTTAGGCATTATGCATTATGCGTTATGCGTTATGTGTTATTGCGATATGCGTTATGCGTTATGGGTGACGCGTTATGGGTGATGCGTTTGCGTTATGCGTTAGGCGTTATGGGTTTTGCGTTATGCGTAATGCGTTATGCGTTATGCGTTATGCGTTATGCGTTGTGCGTTATGCGTTATGCGTTATGCGTTATGCGTTATGCGTTATGCGTTATGCGTTATGCGTTATGCGTTATGCGTTATGCGTTATGCGTTATGCGTTATGCGTTATGCGTTATGCGTTATGCGTTATGCGTTATGCGTTATGCGTTATGCGTTATGCGTTATGCGTTATGCGTTATGCGTTATGCGTTATGCGTTATGCGTTATGCGTTATGCGTTATGCGTTATGTGTTATTGCGATATGCGTTATGCGTTATGGGTGACGCGTTATGGGTGATGCGTTATGCGTTATGCGTTATGCGTTATGCGTTATGCGTTATGCGTTATGCGTTATGCGTTATGCGTTATGCGTTATGCGTTATGCGTTATGCGTTATGCGTTTTGCGTTATGCGTTATGCGTTATGCGTTATGCGTTATGCGTTATGCGTTATGCGTTATGCGTTATGCGTTATGCGTTATGCGTTATGCGTTATGCGTTATGCGTTATGCGTTATGCGTTATGCGTTATGCGTTATGCGTTATGCGTTATGCGTTATGCGTTATGCGTTATGCGTTATGCGTTATGCGTTATGCGTTATGCGTTATGCGTTATGCGTTATGGGTGACGCGTTATGGGTGATGCGTTATGCGTTATGCGTTATGCGTTATGCGTTATGCGTTATGCGTTATGCGTTATGCGTTATGCGTTATGCGTTATGCGTTATGCGTTATGTGTTATTGCGATATGCGTTATGCGTTATGGGTGACGCGTTATGGGTGATGCGTTATGCGTTATGCGTTAGGCGTTATGGGTTTTGCGTTATGCGTAATGCGTTATGCGTTATGCGTTATGCGTAATGCGTTATGCGTTATGCGTTATGCGTTATGCGTTAAGCGTTAGGCATTATGCGTTATGCGTTATGCGTTATGCGTTATGCGTTATGCGTTATGCGTTATGCGTTATGCGTTATGCGTTATGCGTTATGCGTTATGCGTTATGCGTTATGCGTTATGCGTTATGCGTTATGCGTTATGCGTTATGCGTTATGCGTTATGCGTTATGCGTTATGCGTTATGCGTTATGCGTTATGCGTTATGCGTTATGCGTTATGCGTTATGCGTTATGCGTTATGCGTTATGCGTTATGCGTTATGCGTTATGCGTTATGCGTTATGCGTTATGCGTTATGCGTTATGCGTTATGCGTTATGCGTTATGCGTTATGCGTTATGCGTTATGCGTTATGCGTTATGCGTTATGCGTTATGCGTTATGCGTTATGCGTTATGCGTTATGCGTTATGCGTTATGCGTTATGCGTTATGCGTTATGCGTTATGCGTTATGCGTTATGCGTTATGCGTTATGCGTTATGCGTTATGCGTTATGCGTTATGCGTTATGCGTTATGCGTTATGCGTTATGCGTTATGCGTTATGCGTTATGCGTTATGCGTTATGCGTTATGCGTTATGCGTTATGCGTTATGCGTTATGCGTTATGCGTTATGCGTTATGCGTTATGCGTTATGCGTTATGCGTTATGCGTTATGCGTTATGCGTTATGCGTTATGCGTTATGCGTTATGCGTTATGCGTTATGCGTTATGCGTTATGCGTTATGCGTTATGCGTTATGCGTTATGCGTTATGCGTTATGCGTTATGCGTTATGCGTTATGCGTTATGCGTTATGCGTTATGCGTTATGCGTTATGCGTTATGCGTTATGCGTTATGCGTTATGCGTTATGCGTTATGCGTTATGCGTTATGCGTTATGCGTTATGCGTTATGCGTTATGCGTTATGCGTTATGCGTTATGCGTTATGCGTTATGCGTTATGCGTTATGCGTTATGCGTTATGCGTTATGCGTTATGCGTTATGCGTTATGCGTTATGCGTTATGCGTTATGCGTTATGCGTTATGCGTTATGCGTTATGCGTTATGCGTTATGCGTTATGCGTTATGCGTTATGCGTTATGCGTTATGCGTTATGTGTTATTGCGATATGCGTTATGCGTTATGTGTGACGCGTTATGGGTGATGCGTTATGCGTTATGCGTTAGGCGTTATGGGTTTTGCGTTATGCGTAATGCGTTATGCGTTATGCGTTATGCGTTATGCGTTATGCGTTATGCGTTATGCGTTATGCGTCATGCGTTATGCGTTATGCGTTATGCGTTATGCGTTATGCGTTCTGCGTTATGCGTTATGCGTTATGCGTTATGCGTTATGCGTAATGCGTTATGCGTTATGCGTTATGCGTTATGCGTTATGCGTTATGCGTTATGCGTTATGCGTTATGCGTTATGCGTTATGCGTTATGCGTTATGCGTTATGCGTTATGCGTTATGCGTTATGCGTTATGCGTTATGCGTTATGCGTTGTGCGTTATGCGTTATGCGTTATGCGTTATGCGTTATGCGTTATGCGTTATGCGTTATGCGTTATGCGTTATGCGTTATGCGTTATGCGTTATGCGTTATGCGTTATGCGTTATGCGTTATGCGTTATGCGTTATGCGTTATGCGTTATGCGTTATGCGTTATGCGTTATGCGTTATGCGTTATGTGTTATTGCGATATGCGTTATGCGTTATGGGTGACGCGTTATGGGTGATGCGTTATGCGTTATGCGTTAGGCGTTATGGGTTTTGCGTTATGCGTAATGCGTTATGCGTTATGCGTTATGCGTTATGCGTTATGCGTTATGCGTTATGCGTTATGCGTCATGCGTTATGCGTTATGCGTTATGCGTTATGCGTTATGCGTTATGCGTTATGCGTTATGCGTTATGCGTTCTGCGTTATGCGTTATGCGTTATGCGTTATGCGTTATGCGTAATGCGTTATGCGTTATGCGTTATGCGTTATGCGTTATGCGTTATGCGTTATGCGTTATGCGTTATGCGTTATGCGTTATGCGTTATGCGTTATGCGTTATGCGTTATGCGTTATGCGTTATGCGTTATGCGTTATGCGTTATGCGTTATGCGTTATGCGTTATGCGTTATGCGTTATGCGTTATGCGTTATGCGTTATGCGTTATGCGTTATGCGTTATGCGTTATGCGTTATGCGTTATGCGTTATGCGTTATGCGTTATGCGTTATGCGTTATGCGTTATGCGTTATGCGTTATGCGTTATGCGTTATGCGTAATGCGTTATGCGTTATGCGTTATGCGTTATGCGTTATGCGTTATGCGTTATGCATTATGCGTTATGCGTTATGCGTTATGCGTTATGCGTTATGCGTTATGCGTTATGCGTTATGCGTTATGCGTTATGCGTTATGCGTTATGCGTTATGCGTTATGCGTTATGCGTTATGCGTTATGCGTTATGCGTTATGCGTTATGCGTTATGCGTTATGCGTTATGCGTTATGCGTTATGCGTTATGCGTTATGCGTTATGCGTTATGCGTTATGCGTTATGCGTTATGCGTTATGCGTTATGCGTTATGGGTTATGGGTTATGCGTTATGCGTTATGCGTTATGCGTTATGCGTTATGCGTTATGCGTTATGCGTTATGCGTTATGCGTTATGCGTCATGCGTCATGCGCTATGCGTTATGGGTTATGCGTTATACGTAATGCGTTATGCGTTATGCGTTATGCGTTATGCGTTATGCGTTATGCGTTATGCGTTATGCGTTATGCGTTATGCGTTATGCGTTATGCGTTATGCGTTATGCGTTATGCGTTATGCGTTATGCGTTATGCGTTATGCGTTATGCGTAATGCGTTATGCGTTATGCGTTATGCGTCATGCGTCATGCGTTATGCGTTATGCGTCATGCGTCATGCGTCATGCGTCATGCGTCATGCGTCATGCGTCATGCGTCATGCGTTATGCGTTATGCGTTATGTGTTATGCGTTATGCGTTATGCGTTATGCGTTATGCGTTATGTGTTATTGCGATATGCGTTATGCGTTATGGGTGACGCGTTATGGGTGATGCGTTATGCGTTATGCGTTAGGCGTTATGGGTTTTGCGTTATGCGTAATGCGTTATGCGTTATGCGTTATGCGTTATGCGTTATGCGTTATGCGTTATGCGTTATGCGTCATGCGTTATGCGTTATGCGTTATGCGTTATGCGTTATGCGTTATGCGTTATGCGTTATGCGTTATGCGTTATGCGTTATGCGTTATGCGTTCTGCGTTATGCGTTATGCGTTATGCGTTATGCGTTATGCGTAATGCGTTATGCGTTATGCGTTATGCGTTATGCGTTATGCGTTATGCGTTATGCGTTATGCGTTATGCGTTATGCGTTATGCGTTATGCGTTATGCGTTATGCGTTATGCGTTATGCGTTATGCGTTATGCGTTATGCGTTATGCGTTATGCGTTATGCGTTATGCGTTATGCGTTATGCGTTATGCGTTATGCGTTATGCGTTATGCGTTATGCGTTATGCGTTATGCGTTATGCGTTATGCGTTATGCGTTATGCGTTATGCGTTATGCGTTATGCGTTATGCGTTATGCGTTATGCGTTATGCGTTATGCGTTATGCGTTATGCGTTATGCGTTATGCGTTATGCGTTATGCGTTATGCGTTATGCGTTATGCGTTATGCGTTATGCGTTATGGGTTATGGGTTATGCGTTATGCGTTATGCGTTATGCGTTATGCGTTATGCGTTATGCGTTATGCGTTATGCGTTATGCGTTATGCGTCATGCGTCATGCGCTATGCGTTATGGGTTATGCGTTATACGTAATGCGTTATGCGTTATGCGTTATGCGTTATGCGTTATGCGTTATGCGTTATGCGTTATGCGTTATGCGTTATGCGTAATGCGTTATGCGTTATGCGTTATGCGTCATGCGTCATGCGTTATGCGTTATGCGTCATGCGTCATGCGTCATGCGTCATGCGTCATGCGTCATGCGTCATGCGTCATGCGTTATGCGTTATGCGTTATGTGTTATGCGTTATGCGTTATGCGTTATGCGTTATGCGTTATGTGTTATTGCGATATGCGTTATGCGTTATGGGTGACGCGTTATGGGTGATGCGTTATGCGTTATGCGTTAGGCGTTATGGGTTTTGCGTTATGCGTAATGCGTTATGCGTTATGCGTTATGCGTTATGCGTTATGCGTTATGCGTTATGCGTCATGCGTTATGCGTTATGCGTTATGCGTTATGCGTTATGCGTTATGCGTTATGCGTTATGCGTTATGCGTTATGCGTTATGCGTTATGCGTTCTGCGTTATGCGTTATGCGTTATGCGTTATGCGTTATGCGTAATGCGTTATGCGTTATGCGTTATGCGTTATGCGTTATGCGTTATGCGTTATGCGTTATGCGTTATGCGTTATGCGTTATGCGTTATGCGTTATGCGTTATGCGTTATGCGTTATGCGTTATGCGTTATGCGTTATGCGTTATGCGTTATGCGTTATGCGTTATGCGTTATGCGTTATGCGTTATGCGTTATGCGTTATGCGTTATGCGTTATGCGTTATGCGTTATGCGTTATGCGTTATGCGTTATGCGTTATGCGTTATGCGTTATGCGTTATGCGTTATGCGTTATGCGTTATGCGTTATGCGTTATGCGTTATGCGTTATGCGTTATGCGTTATGCGTTATGCGTTATGCGTTATGCGTTATGCGTTATGCGTTATGCGTTATGCGTTATGCGTTATGCGTTATGCGTTATGCGTTATGCGTTATGCGTTATGTGTTATTGCGATATGCGTTATGCGTTATGGGTGACGCGTTATGGGTGATGCGTTATGCGTTATGCGTTAGGCGTTATGGGTTTTGCGTTATGCGTAATGCGTTATGCGTTATGCGTTATGCGTTATGCGTTATGCGTTATGCGTTATGCGTTATGCGTTATGCGTCATGCGTTATGCGTTATGCGTTATGCGTTATGCGTTATGCGTTATGCGTTATGCGTTATGCGTTATGCGTTATGCGTTATGCGTTATGCGTTCTGCGTTATGCGTTATGCGTTATGCGTTATGCGTTATGCGTAATGCGTTATGCGTTATGCGTTATGCGTTATGCGTTATGCGTTATGCGTTATGCGTTATGCGTTATGCGTTATGCGTTATGCGTTATGCGTTATGCGTTATGCGTTATGCGTTATGCGTTATGCGTTATGCGTTATGCGTTATGCGTTATGCGTTATGCGTTATGCGTTATGCGTTATGCGTTATGCGTTATGCGTTATGCGTTATGCGTTATGCGTTATGCGTTATGCGTTATGCGTTATGCGTTATGCGTTATGCGTTATGCGTTATGCGTTATGCGTTATGCGTTATGCGTTATGCGTTATGCGTTATGCGTTATGCGTTATGCGTTATGTGTTATTGCGATATGCGTTATGCGTTATGGGTGACGCGTTATGGGTGATGCGTTATGCGTTATGCGTTGTGCGTTATGCGTTAGGCATTATGCATTATGCGTAATGCGTTATGCGTTATGTGTTATTGCGATATGCGTTATGCGTTAGGCATTATGCATTATGCGTTATGCGTTATGTGTTATTGCGATATGCGTTATGCGTTATGGGTGACGCGTTATGGGTGATGCGTTTGCGTTATGCGTTAGGCGTTATGGGTTTTGCGTTATGCGTAATGCGTTATGCGTTATGCGTTATGCGTTATGCGTTGTGCGTTATGCGTTATGCGTTATGCGTTATGCGTTATGCGTTATGCGTTATGCGTTATGCGTTATGCGTTATGCGTTATGCGTTATGCGTTATGCGTTATGCGTTATGCGTTATGCGTTATGCGTTATGCGTTATGCGTTATGCGTTATGCGTTATGCGTTATGCGTTATGCGTTATGCGTTATGCGTTATGCGTTATGCGTTATGCGTTATGCGTTATGCGTTATGCGTTATGCGTTATGCGTTATGTGTTATTGCGATATGCGTTATGCGTTATGGGTGACGCGTTATGGGTGATGCGTTATGCGTTATGCGTTATGCGTTATGCGTTATGCGTTATGCGTTATGCGTTATGCGTTATGCGTTATGCGTTATGCGTTATGCGTTATGCGTTATGCGTTTTGCGTTATGCGTTATGCGTTATGCGTTATGCGTTATGCGTTATGCGTTATGCGTTATGCGTTATGCGTTATGCGTTATGCGTTATGCGTTATGCGTTATGCGTTATGCGTTATGCGTTATGCGTTATGCGTTATGCGTTATGCGTTATGCGTTATGCGTTATGCGTTATGCGTTATGCGTTATGCGTTATGCGTTATGCGTTATGCGTTATGCGTTATGCGTTATGCGTTATGCGTTATGGGTGACGCGTTATGGGTGATGCGTTATGCGTTATGCGTTATGCGTTATGCGTTATGCGTTATGCGTTATGCGTTATGCGTTATGCGTTATGCGTTATGCGTTATGCGTTATGTGTTATTGCGATATGCGTTATGCGTTATGGGTGACGCGTTATGGGTGATGCGTTATGCGTTATGCGTTAGGCGTTATGGGTTTTGCGTTATGCGTAATGCGTTATGCGTTATGCGTTATGCGTAATGCGTTATGCGTTATGCGTTATGCGTTATGCGTTAAGCGTTAGGCATTATGCGTTATGCGTTATGCGTTATGCGTTATGCGTTATGCGTTATGCGTTATGCGTTATGCGTTATGCGTTATGCGTTATGCGTTATGCGTTATGCGTTATGCGTTATGCGTTATGCGTTATGCGTTATGCGTTATGCGTTATGCGTTATGCGTTATGCGTTATGCGTTATGCGTTATGCGTTATGCGTTATGCGTTATGCGTTATGCGTTATGCGTTATGCGTTATGCGTTATGCGTTATGCGTTATGCGTTATGCGTTATGCGTTATGCGTTATGCGTTATGCGTTATGCGTTATGCGTTATGCGTTATGCGTTATGCGTTATGCGTTATGCGTTATGCGTTATGCGTTATGCGTTATGCGTTATGCGTTATGCGTTATGCGTTATGCGTTATGCGTTATGCGTTATGCGTTATGCGTTATGCGTTATGCGTTATGCGTTATGCGTTATGCGTTATGCGTTATGCGTTATGCGTTATGCGTTATGCGTTATGCGTTATGCGTTATGCGTTATGCGTTATGCGTTATGCGTTATGCGTTATGCGTTATGCGTTATGCGTTATGCGTTATGCGTTATGCGTTATGCGTTATGCGTTATGCGTTATGCGTTATGCGTTATGCGTTATGCGTTATGCGTTATGCGTTATGCGTTATGCGTTATGCGTTATGCGTTATGCGTTATGCGTTATGCGTTATGCGTTATGCGTTATGCGTTATGCGTTATGCGTTATGCGTTATGCGTTATGCGTTATGCGTTATGCGTTATGCGTTATGCGTTATGTGTTATTGCGATATGCGTTATGCGTTATGGGTGACGCGTTATGGGTGATGCGTTATGCGTTATGCGTTAGGCGTTATGGGTTTTGCGTTATGCGTAATGCGTTATGCGTTATGCGTTATGCGTTATGCGTTATGCGTTATGCGTTATGCGTTATGCGTCATGCGTTATGCGTTATGCGTTATGCGTTATGCGTTATGCGTTATGCGTTATGCGTTATGCGTTATGCGTTATGCGTTATGCGTTATGCGTTCTGCGTTATGCGTTATGCGTTATGCGTTATGCGTTATGCGTAATGCGTTATGCGTTATGCGTTATGCGTTATGCGTTATGCGTTATGCGTTATGCGTTATGCGTTATGCGTTATGCGTTATGCGTTATGCGTTATGCGTTATGCGTTATGCGTTATGCGTTATGCGTTATGCGTTATGCGTTATGCGTTATGCGTTATGCGTTATGCGTTATGCGTTATGCGTTATGCGTTATGCGTTATGCGTTATGCGTTATGCGTTATGCGTTATGCGTTATGCGTTATGCGTTATGCGTTATGCGTTATGCGTTATGCGTTATGCGTTATGCGTTATGCGTTATGCGTTATGCGTTATGCGTTATGCGTTATGCGTTATGCGTTATGCGTTATGTGTTATTGCGATATGCGTTATGCGTTATGGGTGACGCGTTATGGGTGATGCGTTATGCGTTATGCGTTGTGCGTTATGCGTTAGGCATTATGCATTATGCGTAATGCGTTATGCGTTATGTGTTATTGCGATATGCGTTATGCGTTAGGCATTATGCATTATGCGTTATGCGTTATGTGTTATTGCGATATGCGTTATGCGTTATGGGTGACGCGTTATGGGTGATGCGTTTGCGTTATGCGTTAGGCGTTATGGGTTTTGCGTTATGCGTAATGCGTTATGCGTTATGCGTTATGCGTTATGCGTTGTGCGTTATGCGTTATGCGTTATGCGTTATGCGTTATGCGTTATGCGTTATGCGTTATGCGTTATGCGTTATGCGTTATGCGTTATGCGTTATGCGTTATGCGTTATGCGTTATGCGTTATGCGTTATGCGTTATGCGTTATGCGTTATGCGTTATGCGTTATGCGTTATGCGTTATGCGTTATGCGTTATGCGTTATGCGTTATGCGTTATGCGTTATGCGTTATGCGTTATGCGTTATGCGTTATGCGTTATGCGTTATGCGTTATGCGTTATGCGTTATGCGTTATGCGTTATGCGTTATGCGTTATGCGTTATGCGTTATGCGTTATGCGTTATGCGTTATGCGTTATGCGTTATGCGTTATGCGTTATGCGTTATGCGTTATGCGTTATGCGTTATGCGTTATGCGTTATGCGTTATGCGTTATGCGTTATGCGTTATGCGTTATGCGTTATGCGTTATGCGTTATGCGTTATGCGTTATGCGTTATGCGTTATGCGTTATGCGTTATGCGTTATGCGTTATGCGTTATGCGTTATGCGTTATGCGTTATGCGTTATGCGTTATGCGTTATGCGTTATGCGTTATGCGTTATACGTAATGAGTTATGCGTTATGCGTTATGCGTTATGCGTTATGCGTTATGCGTTATGCGTTATGCGTTATGCGTTATGCGTTATGCGTTATGCGTTATGCGTTATGCGTTATGCGTTATGCGTTATGCGTTATGCGTTATGCGTTATGCGTTATGCGTTATGCGTTATGCGTTATGCGTTATGCGTTATGCGTTATGCGTTATGCGTTATGCGTTATGCGTTATGCCTTATGCGTTATGCGTTATGCGTTATGCGTTATGCGTTATGCGTTATGCGTTATGCGTTATGCGTTATGCGTTATGCGTTATGCGTTATGCGTTATGCGTTATGCGTTATGCGTTATGCGTTATGCGTTATGCGTTATGCGTTATGCGTTATGCGTTATGCGTTATGCGTTATGCGTTATGCGTTATGCGTTATGCGTTATGCGTTATGCTTATGCGTTATGCGTTATGCGTTATGCGTTATGCGTTATGCGTTATGCGTTATGCGTTATGCGTTATGCGTAATGAGTTATGCGTTATGCGTTATGCGTTATGCGTTATGCGTTATGCGTTATGCGTTATGCGTTATGCGTTATGCGTTATGCGTTATGCGTTATGCGTTATGCGTTATGCGTTATGCGTTATGCGTTATGCGTTATGCGTTATGCGTTATGCGTTATGCGTTATGCGTTATGCGTTATGCGTTATGCGTTATGCGTTATGCGTTATGCGTTATGCGTTATGCGTTATGCCTTATGCGTTATGCGTTATGCGTTATGCGTTATGCGTTATGCGTTATGCGTTATGCGTTATGCGTTATGCGTTATGCGTTATGCGTTATGTGTTATTGCGATATGCGTTATGCGTTATGGGTGACGCGTTATGGGTGATGCGTTATGCGTTATGCGTTATGCGTTATGCGTTATGCGTTATGCGTTATGCGTTATGCGTTATGCGTTATGCGTTATGCGTTATGCGTTATGCGTTATGCGTTATGCGTTATGCGTTATGCGTTATGTGTTATTGCGATATGCGTTATGCGTTATGGGTGACGCGTTATGGGTGATGCGTTATGCGTTATGCGTTAGGCGTTATGGGTTTTGCGTTATGCGTAATGCGTTATGCGTTATGCGTTATGCGTAATGCGTTATGCGTTATGCGTTATGCGTTATGCGTTATGCGTTATGCGTTATGCGTTATGCGTTATGCGTTATGCGTTATGCGTTATGCGTTATGCGTTATGCGTTATGCGTTATGCGTTATGCGTTATGCGTTATGCGTTATGCGTTATGCGTTATGCGTTATGCGTTATGCGTTATGGGTTATGGGTTATGCGTTATGCGTTATGCGTTATGCGTTATGCGTTATGCGTTATGCGTTATGCGTTATGCGTTATGCGTCATGCGTCATGCGCTATGCGTTATGGGTTATGCGTTATACGTAATGCGTTATGCGTTATGCGTTATGCGTTATGCGTTATGCGTTATGCGTTATGCGTTATGCGTTATGCGTTATGCGTTATGCGTTATGCGTTATGCGTTATGCGTTATGCGTTATGCGTTATGCGTTATGCGTTATGCGTTATGCGTTATGCGTTATGCGTTATGCGTTATGCGTTATGCGTTATGCGTTATGCGTTATGCGTTATGCGTTATGCGTTATGCGTTATGCGTTATGCGTTATGCGTTATGCGTTATGCGTTATGCGTTATGCGTTATGCGTTATGCGTTATGCGTTATGCGTTATGCGTTATGCGTTATGCGTTATGCGTTATGCCTTATGCGTTATGCGTTATGCGTTATGCGTTATGCCTTATGCGTTATGCGTTATGCGTTATGCGTTATGCGTTATGCGTTATGCGTTATGCGTTATGCGTTATGCGTTATGCGTTATGCGTTATGCGTTATGCGTTATGCGTTATGCGTAATGCGTTATGCGTTATGCGTTATGCGTTATGCGTTATGCGTTATGCGTTATGCGTTATGCGTTATGCGTTATGCGTTATGCGTTATGCGTTATGCGTTATGCGTTATGCGTTATGCGTTATGCGTTATGCGTTATGCGTTATGCGTTATGCGTTATGCGTTATGCGTTATGCGTTATGCGTTATGCGTTATGCGTTATGCGTTATGCGTTATGCGTAATGCGTTATGCGTTATGCGTTATGCGTCATGCGTCATGCGTCATGCGTTATGCGTTATGCGTTATGCGTTATGCGTTATGCGTTATGCGTTATGCGTTATGCGTTATGCGTTATGCGTTATGCGTTATGCGTTATGCGTTATGCGTTATGCGTTATGCGTTATGCGTTATGCGTTATGCGTTATGCGTTATGCGTTATGCGTTATGCGTTATGCGTTATGCGTTATGCGTTATGCGTTATGCGTTATGCGTTATGCGTTATGCGTTATGCGTTATGCGTTATGCGTTATGCGTTATGCGTTATGCGTTATGCGTCATGCGTTATGCGCTATGCGTTATGGGTTATGCGTTATACGTAATGCGTTATGCGTTATGCGTTATGCGTTATGCGTTATGCGTTATGCGTTATGCGTTATGCGTTATGCGTTATGCGTTATGCGTTATGCGTTATGCGTTATGCGTTATGCGTTATGCGTTATGCGTTATGCGTTATGCGTTATGCGTAATGCGTTATGCGTTATGCGTTATGCGTTTTGCGTTATGCGTTATGCGTTATGCGTTATGCGTTATGCGTTATGCGTTACGCGTTAAGCGTTATGCGTTATGCGTTATGCGTTATGCGTTATGCGTTATGCGTTATGCGTTATGCGTTAGGCGTTATGCGTTATGCGTCATGCGTTATGCGTCATGCGTCATGCGTCATGCGTTATGCGTTATGCGTTATGCGTTATGCGTTATGCGTTATGCGTTATGCGTTATGCGTTATGCGTTATGCGTTATGCGTTATGCGTTATGCGTTATGCGTTATGCGTTATGCGTTATGCGTTATGCGTTATGCGTTAGGCGTTATGCGTTATGCGTTATGCGTTATGCGTTATGCGTTATGCGTTATGCGTTATGCGTTATGCGTTCTGCGTTGTGCGTTATGCGTTATGCGTTATGCGTTATGCGTTATGCGTTCTGCGTTGTGCGTTGTGCGTTGTGCGTTGTGCGTTGTGCGTTGTGCGTTGTGCGTTGTGCGTTGTGCGTTGTGCGTTGTGCGTTGTGCGTTGTGCGTTGTGCGTTGTGCGTTGTGCGTTGTGCGTTGTGCGTTGTGCGTTGTGCGTTGTGCGTTGTGCGTTGTGCGTTGTGCGTTGTGCGTTGTGCGTTGTGCGTTGTGCGTTCTGCGTTGTGCGTTGTGCGTTCTGCGTTATGCGTTATGCGTTATGCGTGAATGCGTTATGCGTTATGCGTTATGCGTTATGCGTTATGCGTTATGCGTTATGCGTTATGCGTTATGCGTTATGCGTTATGCGTTATGCGTTATGCGTTATGCGTTATGCGTTATGCGTTATGCGTTATGCGTTATGCGTTATGCGTTATGCGTTATGCGTTATGCGTTATGCGTTATGCGTTATGCGTTATGCCTTATGCGTTATGCGTTATGCGTTATGCGTTATGCGTTATGCGTTATGCGTTATGCGTTATGCGTTATGCGTTATGCGTTATGCGTTATGCGTTATGCGTTATGCGTTATGCGTTATGCGTTATGCGTTATGCGTTATGCGTTATGCGTTATGCGTTATGCGTTATGCGTTATGCGTTATGCGTTATGCGTTATGCGTTATGCGTTATGCGTTATGCGTTATGCGTTATGCGTTATGCGTTATGCGTTATGCGTTATGCGTTATGCGTTATGCGTTATGCGTTATGCGTTATGCGTTATGCGTTATGCGTTATGCGTTATGCGTTATGCGTTATGCGTTATGCGTTATGCGTTATGCGTTATGCGTTATGCGTTATGCGTTATGCGTTATGCGTTATGCGTTATGCGTTATGCGTTATGCGTTATGCGTTATGCGTTATGCGTTATGCGTTATGCGTTATGCGTTATGCGTTATGCGTTATGCGTTATGCGTTATGCGTTATGCGTTATGCGTTATGCGTTATGCGTTATGCGTTATGCGTTATGCGTTATGCGTTATGCGTTATGCGTTATGCGTTATGGGTTATGGGTTATGCGTTATGCGTTATGCGTTATGCGTTATGCGTTATGCGTTATGCGTTATGCGTTATGCGTCATGCGTCATGCGCTATGCGTTATGGGTTATGCGTTATGCGTTATACGTAATGCGTTATGCGTTATGCGTTATGCGTTATGCGTTATGCGTTATGCGTTATGCGTTATGCGTTATGCGTTATGCGTTATGCGTTATGCGTTATGCGTTATGCGTTATGCGTTATGCGTTATGCGTTATGCGTTATGCGTTATGCGTTATGCGTTATGCGTTATGCGTTATGCGTTATGCGTAATGCGTTATGCGTTATGCGTTATGCGTCATGCGTCATGCGTCATGCGTCATGCGTCATGCGTCATGCGTCATGCGTCATGCGTCATGCGTCATGCGTCCTGCGTCGTGCGTTGTGCGTTGTGCGTTGTGCGTTGTGCGTTGTGCGTTGTGCGTTGTGCGTTATGCGTTGTGCGTTGTGCGTTGTGCGTTGTGCGTTGTGCGTTGTGCGTTGTGCGTTGTGCGTTGTGCGTTGTGCGTTGTGCGTTGTGCGTTGTGCGTTGTGCGTTGTGCGTTGTGCGTTGTGCGTTGTGCGTTGTGCGTTGTGCGTTGTGCGTTGTGCGTTGTGCGTTGTGCGTTGTGCGTTGTGCGTTGTGCGTTATGCGTTATGCGTTATGCGTTATGCGTTATGCGTTATGCGTTATGCGTTATGCGTTATGCGTTATGCGTTATGCGTTATGCGTTATGCGTTATGCGTTATGCGTTATGCGTTATGCGTTATGCGTTATGCGTTATGCGTTATGCGTTATGCGTTATGCGTTATGCGTTATGCGTTATGCGTTATGCGTTATGCCTTATGCGTTATGCGTTATGCGTTATGCGTTATGCGTTATGCGTTATGCGTTATGCGTTATGCGTTATGCGTTATGCGTTATGCGTTATGCGTTATGCGTTATGCGTTATGCGTTATGCGTTATGCGTTATGCGTTATGCGTTATGCGTTATGCGTTATGCGTTATGCGTTATGCGTTATGCGTTATGCGTTATGCGTTATGCGTTATGCGTTATGCGTTATGCGTTATGCGTTATGCGTTATGCGTTATGCGTTATGCGTTATGCGTTATGCGTTATGCGTTATGCGTTATGCGTTATGCGTTATGCGTTATGCGTTATGCGTTATGCGTTATGCGTTATGCGTTATGCGTTATGCGTTATGCGTTATGCGTTATGCGTTATGCGTTATGCGTTATGCGTTATGCGTTATGCGTTATGCGTTATGCGTTATGCGTTATGCGTTATGCGTTATGCGTTATGCGTTATGCGTTATGCGTTATGCGTTATGCGTTATGCGTTATGCGTTATGCGTTATGCGTTATGGGTTATGGGTTATGCGTTATGCGTTATGCGTTATGCGTTATGCGTTATGCGTTATGCGTTATGCGTCATGCGTCATGCGCTATGCGTTATGGGTTATGCGTTATACGTAATGCGTTATGCGTTATGCGTTATGCGTTATGCGTTATGCGTTATGCGTTATGCGTTATGCGTTATGCGTTATGCGTTATGCGTTATGCGTTATGCGTTATGCGTTATGCGTTATGCGTTATGCGTTATGCGTTATGCGTTATGCGTTATGCGTTATGCGTTATGCGTTATGCGTTATGCGTAATGCGTTATGCGTTATGCGTTATGCGTCATGCGTCATGCGTCATGCGTCATGCGTCATGCGTCATGCGTCATGCGTCATGCGTCATGCGTCATGCGTCATGCGTTATGCGTTATGCGTTGTGCGTTGTGCGTTGTGCGTTGTGCGTTGTGCGTTGTGCGTTGTGCGTTGTGCGTTGTGCGTTGTGCGTTGTGCGTTGTGCGTTGTGCGTTGTGCGTTGTGCGTTGTGCGTTGTGCGTTGTGCGTTGTGCGTTGTGCGTTGTGCGTTGTGCGTTGTGCGTTGTGCGTTGTGCGTTGTGCGTTGTGCGTTGTGCGTTGTGCGTTGTGCGTTGTGCGTTATGCGTTATGCGTTATGCGTTATGCGTTATGCGTTATGCGTTATGCGTTATGCGTTATGCGTTATGCGTTATGCGTTATGCGTTATGCGTTATGCGTTATGCGTTATGCGTTATGCGTTATGCGTTATGCGTTATGCGTTATGCGTTATGCGTTATGCGTTATGCGTTATGCGTTATGCGTTATGCGTTATGCGTTATGCGTTATGCGTTATGCGTTATGCGTTATGCGTTATGCGTTATGCGTTATGCGTTATGCGTTATGCGTTATGCGTTATGCGTTATGCGTTATGCGTTATGCGTTATGCGTTATGCGTTATGCGTTATGCGTTATGCGTTATGCGTTATGCGTTATGCGTTATGCGTTATGCGTTATGCGTTATGCGTTATGCGTTATGCGTTATGCGTTATGCGTTATGCGTTATGCGTTATGCGTTATGCGTTATGCGTTATGCGTTATGCCTTATGCCTTATGCGTTATGCGTTATGCGTTATGCGTTATGCGTTATGCGTTATGCGTTATGCGTTATGCGTTATGCGTTATGCGTTATGCGTTATGCGTAATGCGTTATGCGTTATGCGTTATGCGTTATGCGTTATGCGTTATGCGTTATGCGTTATGCGTTATGCGTTATGCGTTATGCGTTATGCGTTATGCGTTATGCGTTATGCGTTATGCGTTATGCGTTATGCGTTATGCGTTATGCGTTATGCGTTATGCGTTATGCGTTATGCGTTATGCGTTATGCGTTATGCGTTATGCGTTATGCGTTATGCGTTATGCGTTATGCGTTATGCGTTATGCGTTATGCGTTATGCGTTATGCGTTATGCGTTATGCGTTATGCGTTATGCGTTATGCGTTATGCGTTATGCGTTATGCGTTATGCGTTATGCGTTATGCGTTATGCGTTATGCGTTATGCGTTATGCGTTATGCGTTATGCGTTATGCGTTATGCGTTATGCGTTATGCGTTATGCGTTATGCGTTATGCGTTATGCGTTATGGGTTATGGGTTATGCGTTATGCGTTATGCGTTATGCGTTATGCGTTATGCGTTATGCGTTATGCGTTATGCGTCATGCGTCATGCGCTATGCGTTATGGGTTATGCGTTATACGTAATGCGTTATGCGTTATGCGTTATGCGTTATGCGTTATGCGTTATGCGTTATGCGTTATGCGTTATGCGTTATGCGTTATGCGTTATGCGTTATGCGTTATGCGTTATGCGTTATGCGTTATGCGTTATGCGTTATGCGTTATGCGTTATGCGTTATGCGTTATGCGTTATGCGTTATGCGTAATGCGTTATGCGTTATGCGTTATGCGTCATGCGTCATGCGTCATGCGTTATGCGTCATGCGTCATGCGTCATGCGTCATGCGTCATGCGTCATGCGTCATGCGTCATGCGTTATGCGTTATGCGTTATGCGTTATGCGTTATGCGTAATGCGTTATGCGTTATGCGTTATGCGTCATGCGTTATGCGCTATGCGTTATGGGTTATGCGTTATACGTAATGCGTTCTGCGTTATGCGTTATGCGTTGTGCGTTGTGCGTTGTGCGTTGTGCGTTGTGCGTTGTGCGTTGTGCGTTGTGCGTTGTGCGTTGTGCGTTATGCGTTATTCGTTATGCGTTCTGCGTTGTGCGTTGTGCGTTGTGCGTTGTGCGTTGTGCGTTGTGCGTTGTGCGTTGTGCGTTGTGCGTTGTGCGTTGTGCGTTGTGCGTTGTGCGTTGTGCGTTGTGCGTTGTGCGTTGTGCGTTGTGCGTTATGCGTTATGCGTTATGCGTTATGCGTTATGCGTTATGCGTTATGCGTTATGCGTTATGCGTTATGCGTTATGCGTTATGCCTTATGCCTTATGCGTTATGCGTTATGCGTTATGCGTTATGCGTTATGCGTTATGCGTTATGCGTTATGCGTTATGCGTTATGCGTTATGCGTTATGCGTTATGCGTTATGCGTTATGCGTAATGCGTTATGCGTTATGCGTTATGCGTTATGCGTTATGCGTTATGCGTTATGCGTTATGCGTTATGCGTTATGCGTTATGCGTTATGCGTTATGCGTTATGCGTTATGCGTTATGCGTTATGCGTTATGCGTTATGCGTTATGCGTTATGCGTTATGCGTTATGCGTTATGCGTTATGCGTTATGCGTTATGCGTTATGCGTTATGCGTTATGCGTTATGCGTTATGGGTTATGGGTTATGCGTTATGCGTTATGCGTTATGCGTTATGCGTTATGCGTTATGCGTTATGCGTTATGCGTTATGCGTTATGCGTCATGCGTCATGCGCTATGCGTTATGGGTTATGCGTTATACGTAATGCGTTATGCGTTATGCGTTATGCGTTATGCGTTATGCCTTATGCCTTATGCGTTATGCGTTATGCGTTATGCGTTATGCGTTATGCGTTATGCGTTATGCGTTATGCGTTATGCGTTATGCGTTATGCGTTATGCGTTATGCGTTATGCGTTATGCGTTATGCGTTATGCGTTATGCGTTATGCGTTATGCGTTATGCGTTATGCGTTATGCGTTATGCGTTATGCGTTATGCGTTATGCGTTATGCGTTATGCGTTATGCGTTATGCGTTATGCGTTATGCGTTATGCGTTATGCGTTATGCGTTATGCGTTATGCGTTATGCGTTATGCGTTATGCGTTATGCGTTATGGGTTATGGGTTATGCGTTATGCGTTATGCGTTATGCGTTATGCGTTATGCGTTATGCGTTATGCGTTATGCGTTATGCGTTATGCGTCATGCGTCATGCGCTATGCGTTATGGGTTATGCGTTATACGTAATGCGTTATGCGTTATGCGTTATGCGTTATGCGTTATGCGTTATGCGTTATGCGTTATGCGTTATGCGTTATGCGTTATGCGTTATGCGTTATGCGTTATGCGTTATGCGTTATGCGTTATGCGTTATGCGTTATGCGTTATGCGTAATGCGTTATGCGTTATGCGTTATGCGTCATGCGTCATGCGTTATGCGTTATGCGTCATGCGTCATGCGTCATGCGTCATGCGTCATGCGTCATGCGTCATGCGTCATGCGTCATGCGTTATGCGTTATGCGTTATGCGTTATGCGTTATGCGTTATGCGTTATGCGTTATGCGTTATGCGTTATGCGTTATGCGTTATGCGTTATGCGTTATGCGTTATGCGTTATGCGTTATGCGTTATGCGTTATGCGTTATGCGTCATGCGTTATGCGTTATGCGTTATGCGTTATGCGTTATGCGTTATGCGTTATGCGTTATGCGTTATGCGTTATGCGTTATGCGTAATGCGTTATGCGTTATGCGTTATGCGTTATGCGTTATGCGTTATGCGTTATGCGTTATGCGTTATGCGTTATGCGTTATGCGTTATGCGTTATGCGTTATGCGTTATGCGTTATGCGTTATGCGTTATGCGTTATGCGTTATGCGTTATGCGTTATGCGTCATGCGTCATGCGTCATGCGTCATGCGTTATGCGTTATGCGTTATGCGTTATGCGTTATGCGTTATGCGTTATGCGTTATGCGTTATGCGTTATGCGTTATGCGTTATGCGTTATGCGTTATGCGTTATGCGTTATGCGTTATGCGTTATGCGTTATGCGTTATGCGTTATGCGTTATGCGTTATGCGTTATGCGTTATGCGTTATGCGTTATGCGTTATGCGTTATGCGTCATGCGTCATGCGCTATGCGTTATGGGTTATGCGTTATACGTAATGCGTTATGCGTTATGCGTTATGCGTTATGCGTTATGCGTTATGCGTTATGCGTTATGCGTTATGCGTTATGCGTTATGCGTTATGCGTTATGCGTTATGCGTTATGCGTTATGCGTTATGCGTTATGCGTTATGCGTTATGCGTTATGCGTTATGCGTTATGCGTAATGCGTTATGCGTTATGCGTTATGCGTCATGCGTCATGCGTTATGCGTTATGCGTCATGCGTCATGCGTCATGCGTCATGCGTCATGCGTCATGCGTCATGCGTCATGCGTTATGCGTTATGCGTTATGCGTTATGCGTTATGCGTAATGCGTTATGCGTTATGCGTTATGCGTCATGCGTTATGCGCTATGCGTTATGGGTTATGCGTTATACGTAATGCGTTCTGCGTTATGCGTTATGCGTTATGCGTTGTGCGTTGTGCGTTGTGCGTTATGCGTTGTGCGTTGTGCGTTGTGCGTTGTGCGTTGTGCGTTGTGCGTTATGCGTTATTCGTTATGCGTTATGCGTTGTGCGTTGTGCGTTGTGCGTTGTGCGTTGTGCGTTGTGCGTTGTGCGTTGTGCGTTGTGCGTTGTGCGTTGTGCGTTGTGCGTTGTGCGTTGTGCGTTGTGCGTTGTGCGTTGTGCGTTGTGCGTTGTGCGTTGTGCGTTGTGCGTTGTGCGTTATGCGTTATGCGTTATGCGTTATGCGTTATGCGTTATGCGTTATGCGTTATGCGTTATGCGTTATGCGTTATGCCTTATGCCTTATGCGTTATGCGTTATGCGTTATGCGTTATGCGTTATGCGTTATGCGTTATGCGTTATGCGTTATGCGTTATGCGTTATGCGTTATGCGTTATGCGTTATGCGTTATGCGTTATGCGTAATGCGTTATGCGTTATGCGTTATGCGTTATGCGTTATGCGTTATGCGTTATGCGTTATGCGTTATGCGTTATGCGTTATGCGTTATGCGTTATGCGTTATGCGTTATGCGTTATGCGTTATGCGTTATGCGTTATGCGTTATGCGTTATGCGTTATGCGTTATGCGTTATGCGTTATGCGTTATGGGTTATGGGTTATGGGTTATGGGTTATGCGTTATGCGTTATGCGTTATGCGTTATGCGTTATGCGTTATGCGTTATGCGTTATGCGTTATGCGTTATGCGTTATGCGTTATGCGTTATGCGTTATGCGTTATGCGTTATGCGTTATGCGTTATGCGTTATGCGTTATGCGTTATGCGTTATGCCTTATGCGTTATGCGTTATGCGTTATGCCTTATGCCTTATGCGTTATGCGTTATGCGTTATGCGTTATGCGTTATGCGTTATGCGTTATGCGTTATGCGTTATGCGTTATGCGTTATGCGTTATGCGTTATGCGTTATGCGTTATGCGTTATGCGTTATGCGTTATGCGTTATGCGTTATGCGTTATGCGTTATGCGTTATGCGTTATGCGTTATGCGTTATGCGTTATGCGTTATGCGTTATGCGTTATGCGTTATGCGTTATGCGTTATGCGTTATGCGTTATGCGTTATGCGTTATGCGTTATGCGTTATGCGTTATGCGTTATGCGTTATGCGTTATGCGTTATGCGTTATGGGTTATGGGTTATGGGTTATGGGTTATGCGTTATGCGTTATGCGTTATGCGTTATGCGTCATGCGTCATGCGTTATGCGTTATGCGTCATGCGTCATGCGTCATGCGTCATGCGTCATGCGTCATGCGTCATGCGTCATGCGTTATGCGTTATGCGTTATGCGTTATGCGTTATGCGTAATGCGTTATGCGTTATGCGTTATGCGTCATGCGTTATGCGCTATGCGTTATGGGTTATGCGTTATACGTAATGCGTTCTGCGTTATGCGTTATGCGTTATGCGTTGTGCGTTGTGCGTTGTGCGTTATGCGTTGTGCGTTGTGCGTTGTGCGTTGTGCGTTGTGCGTTGTGCGTTATGCGTTATTCGTTATGCGTTATGCGTTGTGCGTTGTGCGTTGTGCGTTGTGCGTTGTGCGTTGTGCGTTGTGCGTTGTGCGTTGTGCGTTATGCGTTATGCGTTATGCGTTATGCCTTATGCCTTATGCGTTATGCGTTATGCGTTATGCGTTATGCGTTATGCGTTATGCGTTATGCGTTATGCGTTATGCGTTATGCGTTATGCGTTATGCGTTATGGGTTATGGGTTATGCGTTATGCGTTATGCGTAATGCGTTATGCGTTATGCGTTATGCGTCATGCGTCATGCGTTATGCGTTATGCGTCATGCGTCATGCGTCATGCGTCATGCGTCATGCGTCATGCGTCATGCGTCATGCGTTATGCGTTATGCGTTATGCGTTATGCGTTATGCGTAATGCGTTATGCGTTATGCGTTATGCGTCATGCGTTATGCGCTATGCGTTATGGGTTATGCGTTATACGTAATGCGTTCTGCGTTATGCGTTATGCGTTATGCGTTGTGCGTTGTGCGTTGTGCGTTATGCGTTGTGCGTTGTGCGTTGTGCGTTGTGCGTTGTGCGTTGTGCGTTATGCGTTATTCGTTATGCGTTATGCGTTGTGCGTTGTGCGTTGTGCGTTGTGCGTTGTGCGTTGTGCGTTGTGCGTTGTGCGTTGTGCGTTATGCGTTATGCGTTATGCGTTATGCCTTATGCCTTATGCGTTATGCGTTATGCGTTATGCGTTATGCGTTATGCGTTATGCGTTATGCGTTATGCGTTATGCGTTATGCGTTATGCGTTATGCGTTATGCGTTATGCGTTATGCGTTATGCGTAATGCGTTATGCGTTATGCGTTATGCGTTATGCGTTATGCGTTATGCGTTATGCGTTATGCGTTATGCGTTATGCGTTATGCGTTATGCGTTATGCGTTATGCGTTATGCGTTATGCGTTATGCGTTATGCGTTATGCGTTATGCGTTATGCGTTATGCGTTATGCGTTATGCGTTATGCGTTATGCGTTATGGGTTATGGGTTATGGGTTATGGGTTATGGGTTATGGGTTATGCGTTATGCGTTATGCGTTATGCGTTATGCGTTATGCGTTATGCGTTATGCGTTATGCGTTATGCGTTATGCGTTATGCGTTATGCGTTATGCGTTATGCGTTATGCGTTATGCGTTATGCGTTATGCGTTATGCGTTATGCCTTATGCGTTATGCGTTATGCGTTATGCGTTATGCCTTATGCCTTATGCGTTATGCGTTATGCGTTATGCGTTATGCGTTATGCGTTATGCGTTATGCGTTATGCGTTATGCGTTATGCGTTATGCGTTATGCGTTATGCGTTATGCGTTATGCGTTATGCGTTATGCGTTATGCGTTATGCGTTATGCGTTATGCGTTATGCGTTATGCGTTATGCGTTATGGGTTATGGGTTATGCGTTATGCGTTATGCGTTATGCGTTATGCGTTATGCGTTATGCGTTATGCGTTATGCGTTATGCGTTATGCGTCATGCGTCATGCGCTATGCGTTATGGGTTATGCGTTATACGTAATGCGTTATGCGTTATGCGTTATGCGTTATGCGTTATGCGTTATGCGTTATGCGTTATGCGTTATGCGTTATGCGTTATGCGTTATGCGTTATGCGTTATGCGTTATGCGTTATGCGTTATGCGTTATGCGTTATGCGTTATGCGTTATGCGTTATGCGTTATGCGTAATGCGTTATGCGTTATGCGTTATGCGTCATGCGTCATGCGTTATGCGTTATGCGTCATGCGTCATGCGTCATGCGTCATGCGTCATGCGTCATGCGTCATGCGTCATGCGTCATGCGTTATGCGTTATGCGTTATGCGTTATGCGTTATGCGTTATGCGTTATGCGTTATGCGTTATGCGTTATGCGTTATGCGTTATGCGTTATGCGTTATGCGTTATGCGTTATGCGTTATGCGTTATGCGTTATGCGTCATGCGTTATGCGTTATGCGTTATGCGTTATGCGTTATGCGTTATGCGTTATGCGTTATGCGTTATGCGTTATGCGTAATGCGTTATGCGTTATGCGTTATGCGTTATGCGTTATGCGTTATGCGTTATGCGTTATGCGTTATGCGTTATGCGTTATGCGTTATGCGTTATGCGTTATGCGTTATGCGTTATGCGTTATGCGTTATGCGTTATGCGTTATGCGTTATGCGTTATGCGTTATGCGTTATGCGTTATGCGTCATGCGTCATGCGTCATGCGTTATGCGTTATGCGTTATGCGTTATGCGTTATGCGTTATGCGTTATGCGTTATGCGTTATGCGTAATGCGTTATGCGTCATGCGTCATGCGTTATGCGTTATGCGTTATGCGTTATGCGTTATGCGTTATGCGTTATGCGTTATGCGTTATGCGTTATGCGTTCTGCGTTGTGCGTTGTGCGTTATGCGTTATGCGTTATGCGTTCTGCGTTGTGCGTTGTGCGTTATGCGTTATGCGTTATGCGTTATGCGTTAGGCGTTATGCGTTATGCGTTATGCGTTATGCGTTATGCGTTATGCGTTATGCGTTATGCGTTATGCGTTATGCGTTATGCGTTATGCGTTATGCGTTCTGCGTTATGCGTTGTGCGTTGTGCGTTGTGCGTTGTGCGTTGTGCGTTGTGCGTTGTGCGTTGTGCGTTGTGCGTTGTGCGTTGTGCGTTGTGCGTTGTGCGTTGTGCGTTGTGCGTTGTGCGTTGTGCGTTGTGCGTTGTGCGTTGTGCGTTGTGCGTTGTGCGTTGTGCGTTGTGCGTTGTGCGTTGTGCGTTGTGCGTTATGCGTTATGCGTTATGCGTTATGCGTTATGCGTTATGCGTTATGCGTTATGCGTTATGCGTTATGCGTTATGCGTTATGCGTTATGCGTTATGCGTTATGCGTCATGCGTCATGCGCTATGCGTTATGGGTTATGCGTTATACGTAATGCGTTATGCGTTATGCGTTATGCGTTATGCGTTATGCGTTATGCGTTATGCGTTATGCGTTATGCGTTATGCGTTATGCGTTATGCGTTATGCGTTATGCGTTATGCGTTATGCGTTATGCGTTATGCGTTATGCGTTATGCGTTATGCGTTATGCGTTATGCGTTATGCGTAATGCGTTATGCGTTATGCGTTATGCGTCATGCGTCATGCGTTATGCGTTATGCGTCATGCGTCATGCGTCATGCGTCATGCGTCATGCGTCATGCGTCATGCGTCATGCGTTATGCGTTATGCGTTATGCGTTATGCGTTATGCGTAATGCGTTATGCGTTATGCGTTATGCGTCATGCGTTATGCGCTATGCGTTATGGGTTATGCGTTATACGTAATGCGTTCTGCGTTATGCGTTATGCGTTATGCGTTGTGCGTTGTGCGTTGTGCGTTATGCGTTGTGCGTTGTGCGTTGTGCGTTGTGCGTTGTGCGTTGTGCGTTATGCGTTATTCGTTATGCGTTATGCGTTGTGCGTTGTGCGTTGTGCGTTGTGCGTTGTGCGTTGTGCGTTGTGCGTTGTGCGTTGTGCGTTGTGCGTTGTGCGTTGTGCGTTGTGCGTTGTGCGTTGTGCGTTGTGCGTTGTGCGTTGTGCGTTGTGCGTTGTGCGTTGTGCGTTATGCGTTATGCGTTATGCGTTATGCGTTATGCGTTATGCGTTATGCGTTATGCGTTATGCGTTATGCGTTATGCCTTATGCCTTATGCGTTATGCGTTATGCGTTATGCGTTATGCGTTATGCGTTATGCGTTATGCGTTATGCGTTATGCGTTATGCGTTATGCGTTATGCGTTATGCGTTATGCGTTATGCGTTATGCGTAATGCGTTATGCGTTATGCGTTATGCGTTATGCGTTATGCGTTATGCGTTATGCGTTATGCGTTATGCGTTATGCGTTATGCGTTATGCGTTATGCGTTATGCGTTATGCGTTATGCGTTATGCGTTATGCGTTATGCGTTATGCGTTATGCGTTATGCGTTATGCGTTATGCGTTATGCGTTATGGGTTATGGGTTATGGGTTATGGGTTATGGGTTATGCGTTATGCGTTATGCGTTATGCGTTATGCGTTATGCGTTATGCGTTATGCGTTATGCGTTATGCGTTATGCGTTATGCGTTATGCGTTATGCGTTATGCGTTATGCGTTATGCGTTATGCGTTATGCGTTATGCGTTATGCGTTATGCGTTATGCCTTATGCGTTATGCGTTATGCGTTATGCGTTATGCCTTATGCCTTATGCGTTATGCGTTATGCGTTATGCGTTATGCGTTATGCGTTATGCGTTATGCGTTATGCGTTATGCGTTATGCGTTATGCGTTATGCGTTATGCGTTATGCGTTATGCGTTATGCGTTATGCGTTATGCGTTATGCGTTATGCGTTATGCGTTATGCGTTATGCGTTATGCGTTATGCGTTATGCGTTATGCGTTATGCGTTATGCGTTATGCGTTATGCGTTATGCGTTATGCGTTATGCGTTATGCGTTATGCGTTATGCGTTATGCGTTATGCGTTATGCGTTATGCGTTATGCGTTATGGGTTATGGGTTATGGGTTATGGGTTATGCGTTATGCGTTATGCGTTATGCGTTATGCGTCATGCGTCATGCGTTATGCGTTATGCGTCATGCGTCATGCGTCATGCGTCATGCGTCATGCGTCATGCGTCATGCGTCATGCGTTATGCGTTATGCGTTATGCGTTATGCGTTATGCGTAATGCGTTATGCGTTATGCGTTATGCGTCATGCGTTATGCGCTATGCGTTATGGGTTATGCGTTATACGTAATGCGTTCTGCGTTATGCGTTATGCGTTGTGCGTTGTGCGTTGTGCGTTATGCGTTGTGCGTTGTGCGTTGTGCGTTGTGCGTTGTGCGTTGTGCGTTATGCGTTATTCGTTATGCGTTATGCGTTGTGCGTTGTGCGTTGTGCGTTGTGCGTTGTGCGTTGTGCGTTGTGCGTTGTGCGTTGTGCGTTATGCGTTATGCGTTATGCGTTATGCCTTATGCCTTATGCGTTATGCGTTATGCGTTATGCGTTATGCGTTATGCGTTATGCGTTATGCGTTATGCGTTATGCGTTATGCGTTATGCGTTATGCGTTATGGGTTATGGGTTATGCGTTATGCGTTATGCGTAATGCGTTATGCGTTATGCGTTATGCGTCATGCGTCATGCGTTATGCGTTATGCGTCATGCGTCATGCGTCATGCGTCATGCGTCATGCGTCATGCGTCATGCGTCATGCGTTATGCGTTATGCGTTATGCGTTATGCGTTATGCGTAATGCGTTATGCGTTATGCGTTATGCGTCATGCGTTATGCGCTATGCGTTATGGGTTATGCGTTATACGTAATGCGTTCTGCGTTATGCGTTATGCGTTATGCGTTGTGCGTTGTGCGTTGTGCGTTATGCGTTGTGCGTTGTGCGTTGTGCGTTGTGCGTTGTGCGTTGTGCGTTATGCGTTATTCGTTATGCGTTGTGCGTTGTGCGTTGTGCGTTGTGCGTTGTGCGTTGTGCGTTGTGCGTTGTGCGTTGTGCGTTGTGCGTTATGCGTTATGCGTTATGCGTTATGCCTTATGCCTTATGCGTTATGCGTTATGCGTTATGCGTTATGCGTTATGCGTTATGCGTTATGCGTTATGCGTTATGCGTTATGCGTTATGCGTTATGCGTTATGCGTTATGCGTTATGCGTTATGCGTAATGCGTTATGCGTTATGCGTTATGCGTTATGCGTTATGCGTTATGCGTTATGCGTTATGCGTTATGCGTTATGCGTTATGCGTTATGCGTTATGCGTTATGCGTTATGCGTTATGCGTTATGCGTTATGCGTTATGCGTTATGCGTTATGCGTTATGCGTTATGCGTTATGCGTTATGCGTTATGGGTTATGGGTTATGGGTTATGGGTTATGGGTTATGGGTTATGCGTTATGCGTTATGCGTTATGCGTTATGCGTTATGCGTTATGCGTTATGCGTTATGCGTTATGCGTTATGCGTTATGCGTTATGCGTTATGCGTTATGCGTTATGCGTTATGCGTTATGCGTTATGCGTTATGCGTTATGCCTTATGCGTTATGCGTTATGCGTTATGCGTTATGCGTTATGCCTTATGCGTTATGCGTTATGCGTTATGCGTTATGCGTTATGCGTTATGCGTTATGCGTTATGCGTTATGCGTTATGCGTTATGCGTTATGCGTTATGCGTTATGCGTTATGCGTTATGCGTTATGCGTTATGCGTTATGCGTTATGCGTTATGCGTTATGCGTTATGCGTTATGCGTTATGCGTTATGGGTTATGCGTTATGCGTTATGCGTTATGCGTTATGCGTTATGCGTTATGCGTTATGCGTTATGCGTTATGCGTTATGCGTCATGCGTCATGCGCTATGCGTTATGGGTTATGCGTTATACGTAATGCGTTATGCGTTATGCGTTATGCGTTATGCGTTATGCGTTATGCGTTATGCGTTATGCGTTATGCGTTATGCGTTATGCGTTATGCGTTATGCGTTATGCGTTATGCGTTATGCGTTATGCGTTATGCGTTATGCGTTATGCGTTATGCGTTATGCGTTATGCGTTATGCGTTATGCGTAATGCGTTATGCGTTATGCGTTATGCGTCATGCGTCATGCGTTATGCGTTATGCGTCATGCGTCATGCGTCATGCGTCATGCGTCATGCGTCATGCGTCATGCGTCATGCGTCATGCGTTATGCGTTATGCGTTATGCGTTATGCGTTATGCGTTATGTGTTATGCGTTATGCGTTATGCGTTATGCGTTATGCGTTATGCGTTATGCGTTATGCGTTATGCGTTATGCGTTATGCGTTATGCGTTATGCGTCATGCGTTATGCGTTATGCGTTATGCGTTATGCGTTATGCGTTATGCGTTATGCGTTATGCGTTATGCGTTATGCGTTATGCGTAATGCGTTATGCGTTATGCGTTATGCGTTATGCGTTATGCGTTATGCGTTATGCGTTATGCGTTATGCGTTATGCGTTATGCGTTATGCGTTATGCGTTATGCGTTATGCGTTATGCGTTATGCGTTATGCGTTATGCGTTATGCGTTATGCGTTATGCGTTATGCGTTATGCGTTATGCGTCATGCGTCATGCGTCATGCGTTATGCGTTATGCGTTATGCGTTATGCGTTATGCGTTATGCGTTATGCGTTATGCGTTATGCGTAATGCGTTATGCGTCATGCGTCATGCGTTATGCGTTATGCGTTATGCGTTATGCGTTATGCGTTATGCGTTATGCGTTATGCGTTATGCGTTATGCGTTCTGCGTTGTGCGTTGTGCGTTATGCGTTATGCGTTATGCGTTCTGCGTTGTGCGTTGTGCGTTATGCGTTATGCGTTATGCGTTATGCGTTAGGCGTTATGCGTTATGCGTTATGCGTTATGCGTTATGCGTTATGCGTTATGCGTTATGCGTTATGCGTTATGCGTTATGCGTTATGCGTTATGCGTTCTGCGTTATGCGTTGTGCGTTGTGCGTTGTGCGTTGTGCGTTGTGCGTTGTGCGTTGTGCGTTGTGCGTTGTGCGTTGTGCGTTGTGCGTTGTGCGTTGTGCGTTGTGCGTTGTGCGTTGTGCGTTGTGCGTTGTGCGTTGTGCGTTGTGCGTTGTGCGTTGTGCGTTGTGCGTTGTGCGTTGTGCGTTGTGCGTTGTGCGTTATGCGTTATGCGTTATGCGTTATGCGTTATGCGTTATGCGTTATGCGTTATGCGTTATGCGTTATGCGTTATGCGTTATGCGTTATGCGTTATGCGTTATGCGTTATGCGTTATGCGTTATGCGTTATGCGTTATGCGTTATGCGTTATGCGTTATGCGTTATGCCTTATGCGTTATGCGTTATGCGTTATGCGTTATGCGTTATGCGTTATGCGTTATGCGTTATGCGTTATGCGTTATGCGTTATGCGTTATGCGTAATGCGTTATGCGTTATGCGTTATGCGTTATGCGTTATGCGTTATGCGTTATGCGTTATGCGTTATGCGTTATGCGTTATGCGTTATGCGTTATGCGTTATGCGTTATGCGTTATGCGTTATGCGTTATGCGTTATGCGTTATGCGTTATGCGTTATGCGTTATGCGTTATGCGTTATGCGTTATGCGTTATGCGTTATGCGTTATGCGTTATGCGTTATGCGTTATGGGTTATGGGTTATGCGTTATGCGTTATGCGTTATGCGTTATGCGTTATGCGTTATGCGTTATGCGTTATGCGTCATGCGTCATGCGCTATGCGTTATGGGTTATGCGTTATACGTAATGCGTTATGCGTTATGCGTTATGCGTTATGCGTTATGCGTTATGCGTTATGCGTTATGCGTTATGCGTTATGGGTTATGGGTTATGCGTTATGCGTTATGCGTTATGCGTTATGCGTTATGCGTTATGCGTTATGCGTTATGCGTTATGCGTTATGCGTTATGCGTTATGCGTTATGCGTTATGGGTTATGGGTTATGCGTTATGCGTTATGCGTTATGCGTTATGCGTTATGCGTTATGCGTTATGCGTTATGCGTTATGCGTTATGCGTCATGCGTCATGCGCTATGCGTTATGGGTTATGCGTTATACGTAATGCGTTATGCGTTATGCGTTATGCGTTATGCGTTATGCGTTATGCGTTATGCGTTATGCGTTATGCGTTCTGCGTTGTGCGTTGTGCGTTGTGCGTTGTGCGTTGTGCGTTGTGCGTTGTGCGTTGTGCGTTGTGCGTTGTGCGTTGTGCGTTGTGCGTTGTGCGTTGTGCGTTGTGCGTTGTGCGTTGTGCGTTGTGCGTTGTGCGTTGTGCGTTGTGCGTTGTGCGTTGTGCGTTATGCGTTATGCGTTATGCGTTATGCGTTATGCGTTATGCGTTATGCGTTATGCGTTATGCGTTATGCGTTATGCGTTATGCGTTATGCGTTATGCGTTATGCGTTATGCGTTATGCGTTATGCGTTATGCGTTATGCGTTATGCGTTATGCGTTATGCGTTATGCGTTATGCGTTATGGGTTATGCGTTATGCGTTATGTCGGCTTGTCGCAGAGAGAGTGAGGCAACGGTTATCACTTTCTTTTATTGTCTCGATCCTTCTGGAAGTTCATCACGCACCGATGGTTCCGGTTGAGCGTTCGCGAACATTCCAGAAGGATCGAGATTGGGAATAGACCAATCACGCAGCCGATCTGTTGCCCGCGTAAGCCTCGATGGCATACGATGTCGCTCGCGGTTTCGGCGGGATCGCGATAGTCTTGGCTGGGTCGCACGATGTCGCCGGTGTGGCACTATGGCGCACGGGCGCGCCAATCTTGAACACCTGGTTGCTGATACAACCTTGTAAGAAGGTTTGAAAATCGAGGCGGCGGGTGCCGGTAGCCTGGGAGATAGAATTGAGCAACATCTCGTTCTTGTTCGGTTGCCGCACGACGAACACGTGGCACGGACGTTTATTGCTATAATAGACGCACTTTCGCACTACGCGTAATGATTGGTAGCACGACGCGTAACAATAGACGTTGAAATCCGCTTGTATTAATTCGGCGCACTTGGTCGATGTTAACGGGTATTAACAATCGAAAGTAAACGAGATCGAGTATGTCGCGGTCTTGTCGCAATGACGGTTGCACATGGAAGAGATCGAATGCGCGTTCCGCAATTCGGGAGTCGGTCTCGAGCCGATGATACAGCGCGCTAATTGGCTCGTTTGGTAGTCTGATTTTTGGGAGAGGTAACAGGTGCGTCTCAGCAAGGGAAGTCCCATAATCGCGTAGCGATTTGCTGAGATGCCCTGATACCTTCCGAATTTAGCTCTGATTCCTGAACAGAGCCCGAGGATAACGAGAAGACAGCGTTCTCAACTTCGTACGGACACTTTGAATACAAACGTATGCCATTCGGTCTTAAGGGCGCTCCTCCTACTTTTCAAAGAACCATAGAAGCCTTATTAGGAGGGCTACGTGGAATAAAATGCTTCGTATACGTAGACGATATAGTCATTCATGGACGCTCACTCAAAGAACATCAGGGAAGATTGATGCAAATTTTCGAGAGATTAAGGGAAAGCGGTTTGAGATTACAACCAAACAAATGCCAATTCTTGTGTAAAGAAACAATGTATCTGGGCCATGTCATCACCGAAGACGGCATTAAACCAGACCCGTCAACATTAGAAGTAGTAAACTAGAGGGTTATTGTTGCTCGCTCGCTTCGCTCGCTTGCGAGTAGGGTTGTTTTTGCTCGCTCGCTTTGCTCGCTCGCGTATAGGACTGCTCTTGCGAAAGGGTTAGTGGTACGCATGGCTAGTAGTACCTATAGCTATTAATGTTTTTTTTTATTTGGTGTGTGACTCTCCACGAGCCACACAAAGAACTTCCCGATTCGTTAGTTGCAGTATATTATTATCATTATTAAGTGTACGTTTTAAGAAGATTATACGTTTTCAGGGAAATTCAATAGTTTTCTACTTATCAAAATGTTTGCTATATGGCGTCGCATTAAACCAACATCGTATGCTCGTTGGTCGCTTGGTTCCTTGTTATAGCATACTAATGTTGCAAAATAAATTGTCTTAATTAGTTTTTCGCAAACGATACAACTCCTCATTATCCGGGTTTGCAGTATTGATCTTGGTTTTCTTCGATACAGTTAATTTAAATTGTCCCAAAATATATAAACCGCGCTCAATTTTGAAACTCTGCTCAGTGCTACATACAACATTTGTAAAGTTCGCCTTTCTGATTTTTTAAAATCCAAACATACTTTCTCGTATGTTTGTCCCTGACTTTTATGAATCGTAATCGCTTCAGCAGGAACCACTGGAAATTGACTACGTGTGATTTGATATTTTTCCTCACTCGACATATTTACTTGATTCGATATTTTTATTATTGGTGTAAAATTTTGATCAATATTTGCATTTTTCATATAATCACGATAACGAGTTCTTACTTTCACTCCTACTCTGGCCAATTGAAAATCTAACCACAATATAGACGAAATTTTAGTATTTTCTTGAAAAGTATTATAATAAATTTTAATATTCCGCATGTGTGCTCCATTAACCAATCAGTTTTCTACATCAATGTTATTAATAATTATCATATAGTTCATATTAATTTTCAATTTAATCTCAGTTAATAATTCGTTTTGAACTGATTGTTTTTTTAAAGATTGTAATATAAATTTTTTTTTGTACTTTCATCGATATTCTTTGAAAATGTATTCTCGGGAGTAGAGATGATTAACTCACTCTTGCATTGGGATAATTTTCGATTATTGTAAGCGGAAACATCATCGTAAGGTACAAAAAAAATTTTTTTTTTAATTTTTTTTTTAATTTTAAAAAAATCGAAAAAAAATTTTTTGTGTAATTACGTTTGTTTCTTCGGTGGAAACTCTCCGTTCTCTCGTATAAATTGCATTGTTGAATGAACTTCTTTCGAAAAAACTAAAAAAACTAAAAAACTACTTGACCAAAATGGACCAAAATCTAATCAGCTCTAAGTTACAGCGGGGCACATCGATTGCATCATTCATCATCCTGATCGCGTTGTTACTTTTTCTGAAAACGTTAACGAAAAATTTGATACATAGAAACGGCCATACGCACACACACACACACACACACACGAACATTTGGCTAAAAATAGTCTAAAATGACTGCAATGACCATGAAACGTGAAGATCTGCTAAAAAATCGATTTTCGATTTTCGGGGTCATTACAATAACTTCCCTATAAAATCGGGAAGTTAAAAATTTCCCAATACCTTTCTAAGAAGGCGAAAGACTTACAAACCTTTCTAGGATTAGCAGGTTATTATAGAAAGTTCATAGAAAATTTTTCTAGTATAGCAAAACCACTCACACAATTGTTAAAAAAAGATATAGAGTTCAGATGGACTGATCAGGAACAAGAAACCTTCCAGATATTAAGAGAAAAACTGACTTCGGCACCACTGTTACAATACCCTGATTTTCCAAAACCGTTTACATTAACAACAGACGCGTCAGGTAAGGCAATAGGTGCGATATTATCTCAACAGCAGCAGGCAAAAGATCTACCAATAGCTTATGCAAGTAGAGTATTAAATAAAGCCGAAATTAATTACTGTTCGAAATTGGTCGATTGGAAGCGACAAGCCGAACATTCCACAGTTTTTATAAATGTGAAGAGTCGCGTCTCGATCACGCGTTACCGTGAGTCGAGAACGGGAAATCCTTGTCTTCAGACAGAACGTCAACATAACATCGAGTCTCCTCGAAATCAAGATTTCCGTCGCGTCCCGACGGCAGCCATTAGTACGTGGCAAGATTTCCGCTGACCGATCCTCCGGCGATGGTACCACTGGTCATTCTTCACCACCAATAAAGTGCAATTGTGAATTTCACATGGAGCATCTACATCTCCCTAATTCACACCACCTCATCCTCGCCGTTCCTCGCGCGCTCATTGCTGAGCGGTCTGGCGCCTCTGACCTTCGGTCGACGCCGAACATTTACAGTACAACGGAAAAGGAGCTACTAGCTATAGTGTGGGCAACCCAACACTTCCGACCTTACTTATACGGAACTAAATTCATAATCGTCACTGATCATAAACCACTTACATGGTTATTTAACGTAAAAGATCCGCGCTCTAGACTAATCAGGTGGAGACTAAAGTTAGAAGAATACGACTACGAGATTCGTTACAAGGAAGGGAAGACAAACCAAAACGCGGATGCACTTAGTAGGATGTACATTATCAAACGCGGACGCGGAAGGCCAAGAAAGAAACAATCAACGGATGACGACCCACAGGCGGCATCAGATAGCTCAGGTAAAGACGATAAGAAAGAAAAGGACGAACCAGAAATTTCGGAAACAGACGAATATGACACGATGGATACGGACAACGACAAATATACAGAAGAAGAAAAGAAACAAATATTATACGAATACCACGACGCCCCATTAAGTGGACATGTAGGTATGAAGCGGACTTTGAAACGCATACAATTAAAATATTCATGGCCAGGAATAAGACAAGACGTAGAAAACTACATTTCGAAATGCGAAAAATGTCAGAAAAATAAGCTGAGAAAAACAATCAAAGCCCCAATGATAATTACGGATACACCATCGGCACCTTTTGAAAACTGAGCGCTGGACATAGTAGGACCACTACCCGAGAGCAGCAACAGAAACAAATACATATATCATCGATATACACAATTATCGAAGTACCACTACTCAACGCCAAAGAATATAAGATAAATAAGGTATATCCAGTACCCACAAAAATAAACGGGTCACTCTTCGCATATTTAGATACCACCGATACATATGTAACAATAGATGTAGCAAATTTAGACTACGTGCATATTAATGCCGAAGAATAAAAAAAATGTAAGCTGTTAGACAACGACTATATATGTAAGTTACACCATCCTGTTTTTAAAGCACTATCAAAAGGTCCATGTGAAGTACAGATCTTTACGAAACTAGTATAGCAACCTAACAACTGTAACCTTAGATTTATAAACCTCAACCAAACCATTTTGATCGAATTAAATCAACCAGGGACGTAGATCTATGTTACGCCAATACCAATACAATTAGTGATATCTTGCGATCAGTTCCCCACTCAGAACACATTAATACAAGATTCTGGACTAATAGTGATTAGGGAAAAATGTACAATTTCTACAAACATGTAATCATATTATAAAACCATATAATATCTATGTATACGTTATTATTATATAAGTATAATATAAGTATACGTTACTATTGTTTATAAGCTATTTAAACTTATCAGTTACTGTATCATGTCGTGCTTTACATATTTCATGGAAAAATGTAAGAGCACTCTCTCCAAGGGGGTAGGAATGTGGTGTCCGGAAGTTGCAAATAAGCATTTGGCCAAGGCAACAACCTTCGAAAGGTTGCCTCAGCGAATTGCTAAAGCAAGGCAATCGACCTGCTAATGCTTAGTCAGCAAGACACACAACATAAAATCTCCGGACACCGCCCCACACCGAGGAGAAAGAAACGAGTAACTGTGTCAAGATATTCTTACACTTTGTAATTGTGAAAATAAAGAAACAGGTTCTCACGGAACGGTTCTCAGTACCCGGCTGCGGCACAACATTCCATTTAAAAAAATGAAGACGACCTTTCATATCTCTAAAAAAATTACATAAAAACAACCATTCTTTTGGTATCGTGTGAGCCCCATTTTACCATTCAACTTTGTAACAGACCTGCACCGAGCAGTCCTGTCACCAACGGTTCTTTTCGAATACAGCCCCAAAACAAGGGCGGACGCGACCGAAACGTACCGAAAACAGTACAAACCCGCTACCGCACCACCAACCCTCACCACAATGTTAATGGTATATAAACCGAGGCAAAGAAGACAAATTACCGCATTCCGTCTAGAAGTATCCTAGACTCCTGTCCTGTACTCCTGCCTGAGACGAGCCGTCACAGCGATCACCAGGAAGCCAACACATCTCCTATCCAGGGTGAGTATCCACACCGAAATCCGTTTCGCCGAGCCGTCAAAACCTCCACACCGAAATCCGTTTCGTCGAGCCGTCGAAACCTCCACACCGAAATCCGTTTCGCCGAGCCGTCGAAACCTCCGCACCGAAGTCCGTTTCGTCGAGCCGTCGAAACCTCCACACCGAAGTCCGTCTCGCCGAGCCGTCGAGACTCCCACACCAAAAAGTCCGTTTCGCCGAGCCGTTGAAACTCTCACCCGAAACCCGTCTCACCGAACCGTCGAAACCTGCACTCCGACCTCTGTTTCGCCGAGCGGTCGAGACTATCCCTCCGATACCCGTTCGCCGAGCCGTCGAACTCTCCGCACCGACCTTCACTTCGCCGAGCCGCCGAAGACTCCACCGATACACCCTCCCGTTCCACAGCACCACCGAGACACCCACCGATTTCGCCGAAACACCGAAATCTCCAACAACCACCGCCGGTCCCGCCGACCCACCGAACTCCCCGCCGTTACCGCCGAAGCCACCGAGTTCCGATACACCGTTCCGCTCCGCCGAACCGCCGGAATCCGCGCCGCTAACAATCGTTCACCGTCCGAACTATTTTGCCGCGATACCGATGCACGCCGAATACCGCCCCGACTCATGCATGTACGCTGCAACCATGCATCTACGTCGCCCCTAAGAAGCAGCACTGTTTACACGTTTGTATTCGTTTACGTTCTCGAAATACAGTACGTCATTTAACGTAACTGTTGTTTCCGAATTCTTTCCGAACCTTCGCACCTCGTCTTCCCGCACCGGCCGATTCCCCTCGTCAACTAACGAACCTTGGTCCGACGAGCTGTCCAAACACTGAGGGGTCAGCACCGCGAAGATTTCGATTACCGCCGGAATCGACGACCGTTACAACTTTGTCCTTCAAACATTTGTCGTATCTTTAAAAACAACAAAGATATTCAAGGTGGTCAAGTTAGCTGGGACACTCTGTATATCAATTTTATATTCTAGGTCGGAAGAAATGTTTAATTTTCCAGTTCAACTAGCTTCGAGTGCAAAGGGTTAGTGGAGGCAGAAAAGGGTGTGTTCGATTAAATAAAAACGAAAAGATGTAGTACCTGGTTGTTCCATTTGCGTCAGTGCCTGAATGATCCGAACAGGATGATTCATTCCTGTTGGTCCGTGCTCCTTAAGGACAAGTTCCTGTCGGCCGAGCCCCCCCTCGTGAAATAAAAAGGGCTAATTCGAACAAAAGCCAGGCAAAGTTACCCGGTGTGCACGACCAGGGCCGTTGTTCAATGTATCATTAGGTAGTCATTGCGATCACCGTGGGTCCCGTATGTACACGCACCGGCCGACGGACACGTAGGTAAGCCATCATGGCTTCATTCACGTCAGATGCGAGGCAACCACGTCATTTATCTGCCAACCATCCCGGCTAATGCATTGCCGGTTTGTGCCCCATCCTCGTGTACCGTCCACCAGTTCCCTCTCCCTTCCACCACTCCCCGTTGAAATTTAGTCCGCTTTTACCGTTTATCCTCTGCTCCTATCATTTTCGCTACGTTCCGATCCCGTAATTCTTCTGTTCCTACCGTCAAATCTTTTTCGCCCGTCTTTTTCACCACCTTTCCAACCTGCTATTCCAAGCCTAATTTACCATGCCGCCGTACAGAGCGGTCCGGATCGAGAAATTCAGTGACATTTTGTTATAACTAGACTGCGGATTTTATGCATTTATGATAGAAATGGGCAGGTATAATTTTTGACAGTAAAATAATTCCAAGAATCTCAATGTACTACTATATTATTTTCAACCTGTTAAACATATTCAGCAAGAAATTAAATATTTATTTCATCCCAGTTTGTCGCGATTCAGGTAGAAAGTTTTTATTTTGCACAAAAACCCGCAGTCTAGTAATAACTTCCGAATCATTAGAGGATACTGCAATGAATTGTCCACTAAAAATATTTAAAGAATAGTCATTTCTAATTATAGGTGATTAAATATTTTTTTCATTTGTTTAAATATAATTTTACAAACTGTTTTTTATTTCCACATATGCATTTTATATTTAGATTTCGTACATGTAATGTTTTATAGGACACGTAAATGTAACGCCTCAATAAAATTCCAAAATTCAAATATTTGTTTTATGTAAAAGATCTTTCATATGAAATAGGTATTGACTCCAAAAATTGTTCCGAAAACCAGAAATGATTTTGGCGATGAAACAGCAATTAATGGCTGCAGATCGGCCGGTGATTTCGGTTTGAAATTATTCAACGGTGTCGCCGGGTACGATGCTCGATCAAATACCAGTTTTCCATCCGGAACGAATATCAAGAGCCCGGTGTGTCAGCCGGCGTCTCCCGAAGAAGCAAGGAACGACTTTAGAGTGCAATACAATATCGCAGCTCGGTCGAAGTTAATGAGAGTTTCGCGTGTTCCGGAAGCGAGTGGACTCCTCCGCCGCCGGCAGAGACAGCCACGCTCTTTCCAACCCTGTTTCTTCCCCTCGAACCCCCTCAAAACGTGCGTCCCTGGCAAATGTCCGGGCCACTCCCAAATTTTGCACGCACCTTAAACACATCGTGCAATTAGCGAACTGTGCCACGGGTCGTCGGCGAAAAAAATTCATGCCCCTTCTGCCGGCGACAGATGACAGCGCTTCTTTCTGTGCCACGGGCGGCCCACAATGCGCTGCGCTAACCCTTTTATTAATCAAACGGTGCACCTAATTACGGTCCAAACCCTGAATTTGCTCTGGGGAATTTGATTTTGATTTTTCAAGGATGGACATCTCATTAACAGTGTTAGATTAGGTTTATAAAGTTGAGTTAGCTCAGAAGATTTTTCTAATGACAGGACTAACAAACTCGGGTCGAGACTGTCGGCTTTAACTGTCTTAAAATAATGCTAGAATAATTTTGTCCAGCTAGATTCGCGATCAGCAACACTGTGCAACGTGGACAGACGTCCGTCGATACGCAGTATCGAGAATATTCCGCGATCCTTTATCGCGAACGTGAATTTCGCCGACATCAATTACACTCATACATATTATGCACATTAATTATATTCGCGCCCGGCCGATGCCGGGGCAGCCAGCAATTCCACGCAAACGAGATTAATGTACATTAAGTAAAGATGTGGGTACACGCGCTAAAAGAGTGCACCGAACAAGAACTGAATTGAAAAGCGTGTGGCTTTTGCGAGAGCCCACGCGCGTGGACAGTATTCAGCGTTACGTACACGCGAGTTAACGTTTAATTCGTCGAATACGGAATATCGTCGGTGGAAAATGTTTAATCATAAAACAAGAATGTCGAAGCTTAATTTCGAAGAGTGCAATTATTCTCTGCAAAATGGACGTTCAAACATGAAAACATGTACCGCGTTCCGCCTCTTTCTCGACGCAATTAAACCAAATATGTAGAACAGAGAAACAACGTCGACCACGAGCGACCTCGAACAACCACACAAGTACCACGACTTCGATCCGTCTCCCGTCCCCCGGCCCACTAACAACCCCATGATCTTCAATTACGCTCGCGAAACACCCTGGCATCCACCCCCGGAAATCTACCAGGCTGTTCCAGTAAATCATCTACTCCGGTAAATCCGAGAATTACTTTCCCAAGGTTATTGATCACGAAATATCAACTACCCTCCAGGCTTGCGTCCCCCTAGCCCCTGTAAAGCGTTCCAAAGGAAACACGATTTTCTCCGGAAAAACCTTCTGGAAGAAGGAAAGAGAAGAGAAAGATGAAGCGCAACAGAGAAAGAGTGAGAAGAAAAGAATCCGGTTCACGAGAATCCGGAGCTATCGATCCCGCATTCGTTTGTATAACGTGTTTACTTCTCACCGCGGATATCTTCTCTCGCATAGTCTTTCCGGTGTCTGCGAGTTCGGTCTGCGAGCGGTCCGAGACACCCTCTTCTGGATCCTTCCCGTGCTCAGCAGGGGTGGATCCACGGTGAACGCGGAATTGGGATCGAGGGAGGGGAATATATCATTCATCATGGCCGGGTCTGTCAATCCGTGGCGCATTGATACGATGATGGCACAACGACGCGACGCTGCCATGATCGGACGGCCAGCCGCTAATGCTCGCACAGCCGGATAAGAATGGTATTAGACAGTGAGAGCAGATCGGGAGAAGCAATGGACTTGCTAAAGTGGAAATAAATTGTTAATGCTCCGACTATATGCCCACTGCTTTTTATTCATGTTGAATTACAATTGAATTACTTCACGAATTATAATTACAAAGTAATTCGATTCGAGGAACCTCGTTCAATTAAATGACAATGTAATTTCTAATTCTGGTCTCTCATTCAATTAAAGTACAATGTATTAGGTGTGCAAATAAGTTCCTACCCCTTTTTTTCTACGTATGATCATAACTTCTGACTGAATTCGAATTACTTCCCGATTTTGGTGCCATTTGAAAGAGCGTTCTTTTAGTTTTAAGAAGAGTCGTCATAAGCGCTCTCCAGTCCTATGCAACAATTTCAAGCAATATGGTGTGCGAGAAGCTTCATTTGCGTCACTGCTTACTCTTTGCATTCCAGCTTAGGAAATCAGCTGTTGTAGCTAATGAAATGGTTTGTTACAGAACATGCAAAAAGTGATACCAAAGATTTAAAGCCGGAAATTTTCAGTTGGAAGACGACGATCGTTCAGCTGCACCAAGAAAGTTTGATGACGGTGAGTTAGAGCAGTGGTCCCCAACCCCCGGTCCGTAGATGAAATGGTATCGGGCCGCCCAAGGAACATTAAATACAATTAAATTAAAATTATTAAATCAAAACAATCTAAAATGTAAACAATCAACGTCCCCCTCTCCCGCAACGGGCCGCGGTAAAATTATCAAACGTTGACCGGTCTGCGGCGATGAAAAGGTTGGGGAGCACTGAGTTAGAGGAATTGCTCAACGAAAATCCGACCCAGACGCAAGAAGAATTGGCAGAAAGATTGGGAGTCACACACCAGACAAGATTTCAGTACATTTTATGTACGTAAAATGTAATAAAATCTTGAATTTGTATAAAAAAGGGGAAAAAACTTATTTGCACACCTAGTAATTCGTGTTTACAATTGAAATACGATTAGAAAGGACAGTTGGAGCTCGATTAACCGGCTAGATCGAGAGACAAACAGCCCGGACAAATTAATGAATTAACCGATGGATAATCGAGATCCGAGGGACATAATTAAAATGTACATTATATTCCAGAATAAATTTTTTATTTTTGTAACTTGATTTCCCTTTATAATATAATCATATTTAAACGCATATTCGTTTATAATCGGGATTCCGTAGTCGTGGTCCTACTGTACAGTGCAGTGTAGGGTAAACAGTACTATTGCTGGCACTGCAGTAGTTATTGGGACTTTTCATTTAAACGGCAAATATTAAGAATTCCTGGTATAGAAAATCATTTTATATTGCTTCTTATGTATATTTCAAAGCAACGCGTTGTAAGTATTCATAACAGAGTTCCACACATGACTGTTAGCAATGCTGGTACATCCAGTAAGAAGACCGACGGATGACCACAGTGCAGTGTGTAACGTCCTAACGTCCGTCACCGGACTCGCTCCTTATATTTGCGTCACAAACAAACGCATAATTAATTAATATTAAAGTCTGACAAGATTTCATCTGACGTCATCACTTTGGAATGCGATCTCGTCAAGCCTCAATGATTTTGGAAATAACAATTTCAAGGCCTGCTCACTCAGGCATAAGATCTTATTGTTTCCCCCACTGATCCACTGCCTGCTCTCTCAACCACGAAATTCTTCCTATTATCTCCCCACCACAAACCCACCTGGCAACAGTCCTATAAAAAGCCAGGACCGGAGAGCAGAGTCCCCCCTTTTTAGTCGCTCTTAGGCTCTTAGTCTCTTAGTCTCTTAGTCTCTTAGTCAGTCAGATACAAATTCATTAATTTATTTCGAGCACTTCAAAATCGTCAGTCAGTCGGTCGAGATTGTTTAATCTAGAGTCACGAACGTAGCACAGAATATCTATTCAATATTCGCGTAGCTTTTCTAATCTACGCTTACAACGTTCCGAATTCCATAAACCAGTTCTCATTGATGAACAAATCGGGACGCTATAAAGTATTTATAGTTAACACCCGTGATCTGAGAGAACGCCTCCGTTTACCAAATTCTCCTTACGATTCACGTACGGTTTTACAACAATCTACTCAAAAAGTGACGTGTGTGCGTGCGACAGGAACGAAGTGCGAGTGAAGTGAAAATCGCGTACCTACAAGAACCCGCTATCCTTTTCTCCCTCGAATTAAGCGGACTTGGTCCAGCCGTCCGAGCCAACGATCCAACCCGAATTAGGCGGACTTGGTCCAGCCGTTCGAGCCAACGATCCAACCCGAATTAGGCGGACTTGGTCCAGCCGTTCGGGCGCCCCCCTAAATCCCGAATCAAAACCTCTCTCGAGATCGAATATCAAAATACCGATAAAATTTCACTCGGACCGGGATCTGCGTGGTACTCTCCCACGTCACCGCGAGTCGCGAGCGAGAAATCGAAAGCGCGAATCCGAATCGTTCCCATTTTTCCTTCTAACGCCCGACCTCGGACGTTACATTGGTGACAGCAGCGGTGGGATTTCGAATTGCTCAACGGAGCACCCACAATTGCCACATCCTGCGTAATTTTCAACATACACGATGTCTCGAACGTCGAATCCAAGCAACCCTGCATCGGTACAGTCGGTTCTCAATGAGGCCACAGCGAGGGAGCTCGTTTTACTGGAACAACTCGAAACAATGGGGCGAAGACACCAAGAACTGCTCGACAAATACAACGCACATCAAGGACGTGAGCGAGTCCCTGTCGTAAAATCCGAACCCGCAGCAAACCTCACCGCGGTCGAAGGGTTGGCCGACAAATTAAAGAAACTGCAGGAAATGATCGAGAATCTGGGCAGCCCAGCAAACTCCCACACATCCGAGCGCAGTCCGACACCCGATCGTTCAAGGCCGCTGGACAGGATCGCGCACAGAATTGAGGCCCATTCATCCCGCGAATACGGACGAATTACGTTGAAGGACGCAGTGGAAACCGTCCCTCACTTCGATGGCGAGAATATCACCGTTTTTCAATTCGCACGAGCATGTAAGCGGGCTCGTGAAATGCTGCCTGCGAAAGCTGAGCCAAACCTGGCCAAACTGTTACGTAATCGGTTGAAAGGACACGCAGCTCTGGCCGTCGAAGACCAAATACATCAATCGGTAGACGAATTGATCAACAGACTGAGATACGTCTTCTCACCTTCAAAAACTCCGAATCATTACCGAGGCGAATTGGCCAACATAATTAAAGAGCCCAAGGAACATATCCTCGACTACATTTCGAGAGTCAAGGATCTAAACTCCGCTATTATCGACGGCGAAAAGGAACGATACGGTACGCTGAGTAACAATCACGTCAACGACATCGACGACCTCACTCTGGAGTCCTTCCTGGACGGGCTACCCCCTACCATGAGGACTCGAATACGTCACGAGGGCTGTTACGGTTTAACCGAGACCTTCGACTCCGCCATCCAAATCACGAAAGAAATGGAGAGAGACAGCCGAAGATTTTCAACAGCCCCGCGATCGACGCCAACCACGTGCCAAATGTGCCTCCGACCGGGACATGAAGCCCGTGCCTGTCGCGACCACGGAATATCTCGCGGTCAAGGACCGTCCCGCGATTATGGATCGCCCCGTAACTACGGACCGCCCCGTGATTATGGATCGCCCCGCAACAGTGGACCGCCCCGCGGCCCCATGCACGACCTTCAAGGTCGACCAACTCGATGGCCAGATCCACCACGCCGCGTCGCCAACAACGACGCAACTAACACCCGACCATTCCAAGGCGCAGGAACGAAAATCTGTGCCTATTGCAAAGCGACGGGCCACTTAATTTCGGAGTGTAGGAAACGGGCCTACAATAATCAAAGGTTTCAGGGAAACGAGGATCGCCCACGAGAAACTACGAGCGCGTATCGTGGAGCACCAGCACAACAGACGCGCTCCGCCCTCCCGATAGTCACGAAACAAGAGAACCAGGACGAACACGAGCATGTGCAGTCCAATTGAAATCAGCTCTGGTCGTACCCGCAATAATGCTGCACTCCGCTGATCTCAAAGAAGCAACAGAAACCATGGTCGACACCGGATCAGAGATAAACATCATAAAGCGAGAAGCTTTGAGTAAACCCGAGCTGATTAACGCTCAAGAAAAAGTGAGCATCACGGGCATCACGAGCCATACCATCACCACTCTCGGCACGTTCGAAATTAATATATTCAATCACAAAGTGACGTTTCACGTCGTCGCCGACGACCTACCGATACCTCAAAAGGGCATCATTGGCTCCGAATTCTTCCGAAATCAATCCGTCGACATCGTCTACTCAGAAAATTGTCTCCGTTTCCATGGCACCACTATTCCATTTCTCAATCACAAACAAATTACGCTTCCGGCAAGATCCAAAACGGTCATTCCAGTACACATTCTAAATCCAAACCTTGACGAAGGCTACGTGCCGCGCCAAGATCTCGGCGAAGGGGTCCATTTGGGACACGCCATAATAAAATCGAAACAAGGGAAATCCTACCTCCCCGCAGTCAATACAACAAATCAAAATGTCATGCTGCGAGAACCTAACGTCGAACTCCAGGAGTTCGAGGAATTCAAGGAACCTCTACCGATTCCTTCTTCACAGATCTCTTCTATTCCTATTTCTTCTATTTCTATTTCGTTCACCACAGTACACCCACTCACTGAATCTTTACCAAATCCAGGTGTGCTGTGCGTGAAGTCTCAATCTTCTCCAGAGGCATGCGAACCAAATTCCAATTCTAATTCTACTAATTCTCGCATGTCGGAGCTCTATTCTAAAGAATCCAAGCCGATTCTATCTATCTGTGAAGAAAAATCCTCTGAGGATACGTCGAATCCCGTCTCATTATTCCCTGGCCATCTCACTCACCAAGATACTAAATCTCCAATATCATCCGATACAAACCCGTACGCCAATGACCGAACAACCGAGATCATGAAACATTTAAACACGGAACATTTAAATGCGGAGGAAGAAGCCAGCGTCAGAAACCTTGTGAAAGAATATAACGCCGTATTTCATCTACCCGAAAGTCAACTTGGATGCACCAACGCAATCACCCATCGGATAACAACGACGGACGACCGACCAATAAACGTAAAACAATATCGCTTTCCGCCGATTCACAAAGAAGAAGTGAATAAGCAAGTCAACGAACTCCTCGACAACAATATCATAAGGCCATCGATATCACCATACAATTCCCCCATCTGGATAGTCCCCAAGAAACCGGGGCCGGACGGTCAAAAGAAATGGCGAATGGTAATCGATTACCGACTATTGAACGCCAAAACCATACCCGACGCCTATCCGCTACCCAACATTACGGATATATTAGACCAATTAGGCGGCGCTAAATATTTCTCTGTCTTCGACTTGGCGTCAGGATTCCACCAGATCCCGATGGACGAATCCGACATGCAGAAGACAGCATTTTCCACTCCTCATGGGCACTATGAGTTTAAACGAATGCCATTCGGCCTGAGAAACGCACCCGCCACCTTCCAACGATTGATGGACCATATCCTCTCCGGACTCCAAGGAATAGAGATGTTCATATACTTGGATGACATAGTCATATACGCAAGCTCCATCAGAGAACACGAAATCAAATTCAGGAAATTAGCCGAAAAACTGCTCGAGGCCAATCTCAAACTCCAACCGGGAAAATGCGAGTTTCTACGAAAAGAAGTGGCATACTTGGGACACATCATCACTGAGAATGGAGTTCGACCCGACCCGAAGAAGATCGAGGCAGTAGCACAGTTTCCCGTACCAAACAATCCCAAGAAAATCAAAGGATTCCTTGGACTCGTCGGATACTACAGGAAGTTCATACCGAACTTTTCGAAAATCTCGAAACCTCTCACCAACCTCTTAAAGAAGAAGAACAAGTTCTCCTGGGGCCCTAAAGAACAAGAATCGTTCGAATACCTACGACAACAACTGACCACGGAACCGATCCTGCAATTCCCCGATTTCAGTAAACAATTCCACGTCACAACAGATGCATCCAGCAATGCCATCGGGGGAGTGCTCAGCCAGACCGTCGAAAAAAAGGAATTGCCAATTTCTTACGCCTCAAGAACGTTAAATAACGCGGAGGAAAATTACTCGACGATTGAGAAAGAGCTCTTGGCCATCGTATACTGCGTGGGACACTTCAGGCCCTACCTGTATGGTAAACTCTTCACACTGTTCACCGACCACAAACCACTGGTATGGCTACACAGTGTAAAAGATCCAACGTCTCGTTTAGTCAGATGGAGACTAAAACTAGCAGAATACGACTATGAAATCCGCTATCAACCGGGGAAAACCAACTACATCGCAGATGCGTTGTCACGTATCACCCACGCAAAAATATTACCCATAAGGGCCCGATCAACCAGCAACAGCGATTCCGACGAAGACGTGCCCAATCCAAAGAGGCATAAATACACGCCTCCACGAGAATCGACAACACCATCGAACGAATCAACCAGTACTACGCCAGACACACTGACACCTGAAAGAGTGGGAAATGACGACGATTATACACCAACCCAATCTCCATCTACCGAGGCATCGACGTCTGCAAACGATTCACTGCCAGAAGAAGAAATATCGGATGAACATATACGCAGTACTTATACCGACACGGATTCGGTAACCAGTATTTCATCAGAAGAAGACGAACCGCCGATCACCACAACACCCGATAACGAATCCGGCTTCCGAATTATCGAGTCCAACGATCCTCTAACCCTGATCCACGACAACCATGTATTCTTCGTCACAACGAGAGGAGAACCCTGCGACGCAGGAGCAAAAAACCTTGACCAGGGTAATATCTTGCCACAAATGACGCAATTGACCCTCGGAAGAGCCAGAGTATTCGACAACAGAAATAGATTGCTGATAGCCCTAGCGCTACAAGAGAGAGTTCTCATGCAACCCGATCCATCCATCCTGGAAGAGTGCATCGCCTCCCTACAAGACGTCGTACGCGAAATGAATCTCCAAACAATCTGCATCGCAAAACAACTCACGCTCGGAACAGAACCCTGGAACCTGATATTGGCACTGTTGAACACGTACCTCTCAGAATTCAACATCACATTAACAATAACCTCGCAAACAGTCAGAATCCCCGAAGAAACCGAACGAGAACGCATCATCAGAGAAAACCATTGCTCTGCCATCGCCGGACACAAAGGGGTCAATAAAACATACAGTCGAGTACGTCATCAATACTACTGGAAAACCATGAAGAAGGAGATACAAACATTCATACAAAACTGCCTCGAATGCCAGCGGAAGAAACTAGTACGCGTAAAAACTCGTCAACCACTGGTAATAACTGACACACCAGGGTCAGCATTCGATAAAGTGGGCATGGACATCGTAGGACCGTTACCACCTACCAGAAGAGGAAATTCGTACATCCTCACAATCCAAGACCTACTCACAAAATTCTCCTTGGCAATTCCATTACCAAACGTAAGGTCCGTTCAAGTCGCAGATGCGTTTATTAAAGAATTTATTTGTCGCTACGGAACCCCCCGAGCGATTCTCACCGACCAAGGCACCAACTTCGTAAGCACCTTCATAAAAACAATCACTAAAAGATTCAAAATCCGACACTTCAAATCCACGTCGTTCCACCCGCAAACCAATGGTTCCATAGAAAGGTCGCACCACGTGCTCGCAGAATATTTAAAAATGTACGTAACAGCCAACAAAGAATGGGACGAATGGACGAACCTCGCCTCCTTCTCTTACAATACAAGCGTACATGAAGGAACGCGATATACACCGCACCAACTAGTCTTCGGCAAAATTGCTAGAACTCCAACTACAGAAAGCAGAACCAACGACACAGGAGTAGTCACTTACAACAATTACCTTGAAAACCTCAACCGAATCATCTCCGAAACACAGAAGATAGCACGCTCCAATCTCCACAAAGCAAAAGAAAAATCGAAGAAACATTACGACAAACAAGTTCACCCACACGAATTTCAAGCTGGAGAGTCAATTTTTGTCCTCAACGAACCAAAAAGAGGAAAACTCGCAGATAATTACACAGGGCCACACACAATATTAGAAGTTCTACCGCAACAGAACCTGAAAATTTCCTGGAGAAGGGGTACCAAAATCATTCATTCCAACAAAGCAAAAAAATCGTACATTCAAGACACCAGTACGCTTTAGAAAGAAGAAGGGAGGGGATACCCCCCCCAACACCGAGGTACATATTCCACAGCATCCGACGAGGCAGTTCATTAACACAGCAACCATGTGCCTGAAAGCTCGAAGACGCGTTACTTCTGCAGAGAAGAAGAGCAACTACCTACTCCAATTTGACGGATTTAATTGCTACAATGGCATAATGTACACCGACGAAGGCGGCAACGAATTATGCAAGAAATGTGCAGACCAACAACCTGCAAACCAAATCGAGGAACGGGGCATGCCTCACCAAGCGCACATACACTTAAACAATAAGTGCTCAAACTGCGCCAATAACATATTAACGGTAACTCCATACATGGAGTGCATCATTTGCAGTATAAAATTGGCAATAGTTCGGACAAAATACATATTCCCCGATTCACCAGACCACGTAGCGAACCGGAACCAAGGGACACATACCCCCCACTCCTAATACCACTCATCGTACCTCAACAAGGCATACCCCCATTGATACGGAATTTACGTGAATGAGAACAGCCAGCCAAATCGATCAGTCATTCATCAACCACCGATCAACATGGATCACAACAACAACCGAGCATATAAGAAGACGCACCGAGCGGGCAGAAGAATCCAAATCAGGAAGATGCTACGAGCCTTCCACGCGAAGGATGAGACGGGGGATCCGAGGAACTTTAAATTTCCGGAGATCATCAAGCCGGAAACAAAAGAAGACACCATTGTGTACATTCCATTCCGGATACGAATTCCACCGGAACAACAGGGCCCTACCCGCCAACACCGACTGGAGGACCTGCGAATAGTGGACGTGCGACCGGACAACCCCGACAATTGGTTGCCAAAACCGCGAAGGAAACCCACCATAAGATCGGTGATCGATATTCCAGCAGGCCACTACTGGAATCCAAGGACAAGTACGGTGTGTCCAGGGTCGCCTCCACCACGGCCAGAAATAGAAGTGGTGACCATCGACTAGGCCGTCCCAACTCCAATCTTCTCATATAACTATTTTCTTCTCTTTTCATTTCACCCTCCATAGCTGCAGTTTGCGCTATGTGAGCCCACATTCTCTTTTCTTTTCACTTCACCCTCCATAGCTGCAGTTTGCGCTATGTGAGCCCACATTCTCTTTTCTTTTCATTTCATCCTCCATAGCTGCAGTTTGCGCTATGTGAGCCTACATTCTCTTTTCTTTTCATTTCATCCTCCATAGCTGCAGTTTGCGCTATGTGAGCCTACATTTTCATTTCCTTTCTTTCTCCACAACTGCAGTTAGCAGTGTGTGAGTGCCATTTTAGTTCTTACTCCTTGCAATTTCTTGGTATTTTCCACTCCCTTCGCGGGAGTCTATCGCGTTCAGCGAACAAAAAAATCAAATTCGTTTGCTTTGCGAACGAATTCTCTTTTTTTTTCTCCGAGGGGTGACGTGTAACGTCCTAACGTCCGTCACCGGACTCGCTCCTTATATTTGCGTCACAAACAAACGCATAATTAATTAATATTAAAGTCTGACAAGATTTCATCTGACGTCATCACTTTGGAATGCGATCTCGTCAAGCCTCAATGATTTTGGAAATAACAATTTCAAGGCCTGCTCACTCAGGCATAAGATCTTATTGTTTCCCCCACTGATCCACTGCCTGCTCTCTCAACCACGAAATTCTTCCTATTATCTCCCCACCACAAACCCACCTGGCAACAGTCCTATAAAAAGCCAGGACCGGAGAGCAGAGTCCCCCCTTTTTAGTCGCTCTTAGGCTCTTAGTCTCTTAGTCTCTTAGTCTCTTAGTCAGTCAGATACAAATTCATTAATTTATTTCGAGCACTTCAAAATCGTCAGTCAGTCGGTCGAGATTGTTTAATCTAGAGTCACGAACGTAGCACAGAATATCTATTCAATATTCGCGTAGCTTTTCTAATCTACGCTTACAACGTTCCGAATTCCATAAACCAGTTCTCATTGATGAACAAATCGGGACGCTATAAAGTATTTATAGTTAACACCCGTGATCTGAGAGAACGCCTCCGTTTACCAAATTCTCCTTACGATTCACGTACGGTTTTACAACAATCTACTCAAAAAGTGACGTGTGTGCGTGCGACAGGAACGAAGTGCGAGTGAAGTGAAAATCGCGTACCTACAAGAACCCGCTATCCTTTTCTCCCTCGAATTAAGCGGACTTGGTCCAGCCGTCCGAGCCAACGATCCAACCCGAATTAGGCGGACTTGGTCCAGCCGTTCGAGCCAACGATCCAACCCGAATTAGGCGGACTTGGTCCAGCCGTTCGGGCGCCCCCCTAAATCCCGAATCAAAACCTCTCTCGAGATCGAATATCAAAATACCGATAAAATTTCACTCGGACCGGGATCTGCGTGGTACTCTCCCACGTCACCGCGAGTCGCGAGCGAGAAATCGAAAGCGCGAATCCGAATCGTTCCCATTTTTCCTTCTAACGCCCGACCTCGGACGTTACAAGTGTAAATAGTAAATAGTGTTTTATTAAAATTTTCGTTACGAGTAAGTGTTGATATTGTTGGGATGGTTCAGACAGACTTCAACACAACTCACTTTATTCACTTTAGTGACTTTATGAATATACTTTATTATATTGCACAACTTAACAAACGTGTTCGCTCGACGGGTACTCTTTCCTCAACCAACATCTTCTCCACACTCATCGCATCGCTCACGTATCCTTAAGATGGCGCAGTCATCACATACATCCATACATAGATAGTGTGTACAGTATGAATATACCGCATACTTCAACAGTAAGTATACTTTATCGCTTTTTAACTTACTTTCGGAGTGTACTACAGATGTAATAACTGCGTATAGGTTTAATTATAAAAGAAATAGCCTGTTTAACGTCTACTTCTGACTGTGCCAATGACTGTACCATTTCTCTCATGTTTGTTATTCACTGAATATATTTTACAATTAAAGATTTATGACTCGTAAAACTGTTTGATTTTGCAGAAAAATCTCTATTAGCTTATAATGATAGCAAGTTAATCTCGTTTAAACATTTCAAAAAAAGATTTTTAATACGATTTTGGCTAAAGGTGCCAATCATTGTACAGTTTATCCTATTTATGAGTTGTATATAAGAAAAGTAAGAGGCGAATAAAGAAAAAGATTATTATTCGTGATAAACTATATTATATTCGGAAATTTCAGGCAATCGAGTAGTTATAATTGTCGGGATCTGAGTCAGTAAAACCCGACCCTAGGCACCCCTACTATAAAGGGTGGTACCATCGAAGATTAGGTTTTATGTGATCCCACTGTCTTAAAATTTGTCTACGAATATTGAAAATTCGATAAACATCCTCAGTCTACTAATAAGTATACAATATTTATAAAGTTTGAAACAAATCATACATTAGCGTCAGAACTCTAGTACCGTTAGTACCCTAGAGAACTTGGGAAGTTTCCATTTGTCAACCTTTTAGTCCCATTTCTGACAGGGGTCCATTTACACATTTATTGGGGGCTATCGAAAGTTTTATAATGGCCCTACCTGACTACATCGTAAATGTTTAGGGTTGTTTCGCCCGCGCCATTTAAGCTCAGTAGCTCCATTTACTGCTCAGTAGCGTTAAGCAGCTACATTCCAAATTTAAACTCATTGAACAAATACTGCAATAGCTATCAGATAAAAATGAATCTATAAATTCTCGTACATATTGTCTTGCCGCACAGTGCGTCGGAATGCCCGTTTTTTTGGACAAAATTCTATATCTTAAAAACTATAAGTCATATAAAAAAATGTTTCAAATAAAACTTATAGGGTATAAGGAGGAGTATATGATGATTGTATTTGTTTGGTATTGTTGTAAGCTTGAGAAGCTCTATGAAGGTCACTTTCAAAATTTCATACGGTAATGTACATTTTTGATTATGTATTCTAATAGGTGAGGTTAAAACATTTTCAAAACACTACAAAAACATTATTTTTGCATAAACCGTTGTCCAGATATAAGCATCCAAAGTTGGCGTACCGTCTATAGTGGTATTGATTATACATATATATTACTACAAGTGAAACAAAAGTCAAAAGTCAAAATCGACTGTTTAGTAACGTGTTTATTTTCGTACGATTTTATAATAAATAATAATGATAATAATAACCATTTCTCGAAAATCTGTGCGTACGTGGTTTGTGGGTGTCTTCCTAAATAAATATTTTTTAAAATTATGGGAGCAAGCTTGAGCAGAAAATTTTTATAGAATTCGATAAAGGAAAGTCCTACGAATATTTTCTAGCAAAAATCACAAGACATGTTTTAGCTTTTGTACGAAAAGCTTAATTAAAGTTATAAGAATTTTCGATTTCGCGTTTTAACAAACGGATCACTTTGAATCAATAAAATACGATAAATAATAATTGTAAAAACCGCTGGGGAGCCAAAATAACGAGTACACACCTTGAACTAAATGATCCATCGCAAATTATTCAATTTTTCGCTTTACAATACGTTGTATAATGTTTTCCCTTTATGCACGTACTTGAGGTTTGTGACGCTGCCTCTTTTGGCTCGGCTTTCTGACCGGCGAAAGGGGTCAACCCCGAGAATTTACAGTCGCTGAGGACGGGCCGTGCGCTGCCGCGCGGACACGGTCCTCTCGGGACAAATGGGATTGACGAGAATACTCGAAGGGAACACTAACTGAACAATTGTTCGGGCGCCAGGTACTCGGAAGTACCGCACTAAAGAACACCAAAGTCTTCCTCGTGTTCGACTTCCGCGAACACGAGCTTCGACTCTTCTCGCAATCGCCGACAGAATTCTACGACACGAACGGCCAGGAGTTCGGACACAGTGGATAACGGGGACAGCCCTCGCGGCAGGACGTTTCTCGCAGGTCGGAAATAAACTCGAAACGATTATGGCTCGAACTAATTTATTCGGTGTCAAATGATAAATTACAGGTGGGCGGCCACGTGGCCGCAACCCGGGAGCCCGCGCTCCTAATACACTTTTGCGATGGATCTTCGATCGCGGAGCGCGTTAGTCGAGATTTCGCGATTCTAGAAAGTACGGTACGACGGTACAATGCAAGTCTCGCGAGAGACGAGAATTCGCAGGACGCAGATGTACGGCGCAGTTTCGACAGACTGTCGCGAGATTGACGAGCGCACTGAACGGTACTTTACCGAATTCGCTAATATCGAAACTATCCTTTTCCGACGCGGCTCCTTAAGGAAGACTTCCGACGAATCGAAGGGGAGACGGCTCGAAAAGGCTCACAGCGTTCTCCAAGAGAACGCGAGCACCAAGCACGAGGCCAAATGCCTCGGCTATCACCAATTGTTCGAGGACGATACGCACTCGCCTCGTCCTCGCACTAGATATCGAGCCAACACTAAAATACGACCGAGGATCACTTGTCGACTTACCGTGGTAGACGTAGGCTCGCCGGACCTCCTACTTCAGGCCGGTAATTCTGCCTTCGGTTCCTACGCTCGCTCGGAAATAACCACCCGCGTCGCGTGTCCGTTGTACTACGGAATTCGGACCTCGGAAGTTCGATGGATCTATGGAAACGACTCGTCTACTCGATAACCAGCGCGACAGTGATCCGCGGATTTGCCTCGACGGAGCGCTTCGATTCTCGATCTCCCCACTCCTTTCGCCCTACCGAAATTCCCTCGGGGCGCACCCGCAACGCGACTACGATTAGCCGCAGGATCGAACTATCCGAACAGGTCGTCGGGCCCCCGACCTTTCCAACACCAACTACCGATCGTCTTACGACGACCGGGGAGGATCAATCCTCCGAGGCGCTCCTCCGCACCACCCTGCCGGAGCCGTCTGTAGCCAGGTGAGACGACGGCGGGACCACCAAATAGCTGCTGACCTGCAGTGGCGGCTCCTTTGTCCCAGATCGTCGCCTCCGAGTTTATTAGCTCGTGTGCAGCGGTGCCCCTTTCTACTTTTCCGGATCCGGAATGTTTTTGATTATGGCCAATAGTTCGTCGTCGGCTGATCCTATGATGCGGGGCGCATTGTCGGTATTTGTCGCTCCCTAGGCACGTTCCTGAAAGTGGCCACTCTCGGCGCGTGTAACAGATGGCATTAGGAGCGATCTTCGATCTTAATAACTTCCTTAAGGAGCGCTCAATCTTGCGGGTGGTTTCCGTAATCACTAACGGTCGGTCCGGTCCACTCCCGATACGTTTATTGACCGTTTCTCAAACGGAGAAGTGACGTCGCAGGCTTGCAACGTCACAGGTTATAACACAACAAAAATTGACGCGTCGGATTATGACGGATGGAACATGTTCTGTTTCAATCGATGTTCAGATGTTTTTTGGCGAATGTTCATGAATAAATGGTATTTTTAAAATAGATTCATGTAAACAGATATACATTTTCAAAAAATATTGATTTTTGCCCTCTTGGCCGACGCACTGTGTGCTGGCGAAAATCCTTAAGGGAGTCGTCTCGTACGCGAGGATTGCGAGGGGAGGACTGCTTCGATGCTGTGGATGGATAATAGCACGTTATATCAGTAATAAGGATACACGAGATATCTCGTCCATGGCATCGTTCGTTCGTCAAGAATCGGTGTTTTCGAGAATCATATGATTCTCGAAAAATCAATACCATATGATTCTCGAAAAATCAATATCTCCTTGGGAACGATTTCATTTGTTTTAAACGACGCCTTCATCGAATACATTGTACGCTGCGAGGGCACAGTTTCGCGCGGCATCGCGAAGAGCATCGAACTCTTTCCGCGTCGGAGTAAGTAATTTCGTTCGATATCGATACGAGTTATAAAAGTGTGCTGCGAGTTCAACAATTATGTGAAAGTGTGGTGGTTGTATGTGGTAGTCAAATGGATTTATGGCTGAATAAGTGAGTTTTTAATTCAATAAGTTTGTGCTTCTTCTATCGTTCGGGTAAAGTTGCCGATGATGTGGGTCCTCGCTGATTTCGATGACTTTGAAATATGTTATAAATTCGATGTTTTAAATATCTTTTTCCTTTGAAATAAAGCTCATCGAAATCGGCGAGGAGATAGTATGTACATCGATCGATTTACAATTACAAATTTTTACAATAATATCGTAAACTAAAGCCGACCGACAAAAAGCGTAAAGGGAAATGTTGTTCAGAATCATGGTCTTGACAACATATCCAAAGCTTATCGCGATTGGCGAAGAGGTAGTACATCGATCGATTTACAATTCCAAATTTTTACAATAATTTCGTAAACTAAAGCCGACCGACAAAAAGCGTAAAGGGAAATGTTGTTCAGAATCATGGTCTTGACAACATATCCAAAGCTTATCGAAATCGGATAGGAAATAGTACATCGATCGATTTACAATTACAAATTTTTACAATAATATCGTAAACTAAAGCCGATCGACAGAAACTGTAAAGGGAAATGTTGTTCAGAATCATGGTATTGACAACATATCCAAAGCTTATCGAAATTGGCGAGGATTCACATCATCGAGAAACTTTTGTTCGTTGCGACATCGCGGCGTGCCACCGACACTCGGCTGCCGGCGCGCCGGGCTGCACGCGTCTAGCTCGCGCTCTGATTGGTCCGTGTTTTTCGTTAATAACTCGTTAATGAAGCCGCGGACGACATTTTTTCAAAGGAAAATGTCGCTTGAAATGATCACTGGAACGACCCATTTTTGGCTCTCGAGGGAATTTTGAGACACCCTGTAGAAGAGGATTATTTCTTTAAGTATGTATCAGTCACGTCTATTGATTACACGGCCCGAGGGAGTTGCATTGCCGCGTTAAATGTTTCCATTTCTAGAACCCAGTCGGATAGTCAGAAAGCGAACGGCCGAGCAATCAACCCTTCCCTCCAAAGATTTCGAAATTTGAATGCGACGAGGAACGGCGTGTCAACGTTTTCTATGGGTCTGCAATTAATGTGTTCCGCTCAACGAACTTACGATTATTTAGAACCCATTACGTTGAACGAGACGTATGGTTTATTACCGTTACTGGCAAATGTATAATGAAACAATAACAGCAATTTAGAAGTTTACGCCTTTTAGTGTCCCGCTGACCTCGGTAATTCCCGAGCGGGAATACTTACGTTTTTCGGGTCCGCGATTCACTCTGGTAGAGATGAACCTGCGTAGGCTTCATAAAGGATACCACGGATGACCAAATGACTGCTATAAAGATGCACCCTCGCGAAGCGAGGAATCATTTTATTTGAACCAGGTACTTAAGGGCGGTAAAATTTTCATGCCGGTATTATGCCAAGTTGCTGTACCGAAACCGAAATAATACCGAAATCGTTAAAATGCCGGTTTCGGCATATTTATGGTCGGTATATTTCCAATATTCTACCGAAACCGTTATAAATAACGGTATTTTTCGGTTTTTCCAATACAAAGGATGCTCCAAATAAAAAGGAACTACGCGCCGCTGACTCCAGAACCGTCAAGAAGCACACTAAGCTAAATTAGTTAAGTTTACACAATAGAAATACGTTCCGTTGTAAAACCCTCCTGGCGAACGAACAAGCACGAGCCCGAATTCAGGTAAATTATCCACCGCGACGACGCACAGTGGGACAAACCGATGGATTCTGTGTCAAAATCAAAGAACTTTCGATAGAGCTAAACTTAATTAAAGCTGAAACTTTGCAGAATACAGGGTGTCCCAAAATTCGTGAAAATCCCGAAAGGGGGTGGTCCCTGAGACCATTCTAAGAGACATTTTCCTTTGCACCAATGTCAACTGCGGCTTTGTTTAGGAGTTATTAACGAAAAACACGGACCAATCAGAGCGCGTCCTGGCCCGCCGCGCCTCGCCGCGCCGGCAAGCGAGTGTCGGTGGTACGCCGTGACATCGCAACGAACAAGAGTTTCTCGATAATGTGAATCCTCTCCGATTTCGATGAGCTTTGGATACGTTGTCCAGACCATGATTCTGAACAACATTTCTCTTTAGACTTTTTGGCGATCGGCTTTAGTTTACGAGATAATCGTAAAAAAAGAGAAGAAGCAGAAACTGATTGAATTAAAAACTCACGTATTCAGCCGTAAATCCATTTGCTGCTTCGAAATGTGTGTCACTGGGTCACTCGGTGACGAACTGCACAGATGTCTTCAGGTACACGGCAGTACCGAAAGCCAAGGGACGTACGGCCAGGTCGACGAACTGCACAGCCGGTGGTAGAAGGCCTACGGGATGCGCGGTCAAGTCGACGATCCAGAATTTAACTTTCACTTTCGAATCGATAAATAATTCGTATGTTTATTTTACACAGATGCCTGGAAATTTTTCCACACTCACAATCACTGTTCACATTTGTCAACACATAGTTATGCACTAATAATAATTGCCATATCCCTTGTACTGCTGCACAAATCACAACAATCAGGTAATGCAATCACTAGACTGTGGATTTCATGCATTTGTAGCAAACATGAGTAGGTGCATTTTAATACAGTAGAGAGATTAAAATAATTTCAAAACACCAATGTATTATTTTCAAATTCTTAAAATGATCACAGTAAGAATCAAATATCTGTCTGGCTCCTGTCCCTTGTAATAGCGGCAGCCAACATTCATTTTGCATAAAGATTCGCAGTCTAGTGATTAGTTTAAATATCACAGTCAAAAAAACAGCTAATACATAGCAACCGTTAGCTTTGAATTTACAAGTCTTTGGAGATGTTCTCTCTACCGCGGCTCGAACGACACTGATTTTCCGCAAGATTTTTCTAAAGAATTTAGGAAGGGCATTTAGAGTGTCGAAATTCGAAATGCACGCTGTAGCACGAGAACGACGGGACGGCTGGACGAAAAACAGGATACGAGAAGGACCGCTTTAAGACTTATGGCAATCACATGTTTAGGTTTTCCTGTAGATTGGTACGCAGAGTCGATGGGTAACCGTTCGAAAACGTCGTCTGTCCTTCTTTTAGAAAGTTTCTTAAGGAAGGTATAGGACAATAGGGATGCTACGCTGACCTGACATTTTTACCCCTTGCTGGGTAAAAGGACGGATGACGTTTTCGAACAGTTGCCCATCGACTCTACGTACCAACCTGCAGGAAAAACTAAACATGTGTTTGCCACAAAGCTTACAGCGGTCCTTCTCGCATTCTGTTTTTCGTCTAACCGTCCCGTCGTTCTCGTGCTACAGCGTGCATTTCGAATTTCGACACTCTAACTGCCCTTCCTAAATTCTTTAGAAAAATCTTGAGGAAAATCAGTGTCGTTCGAGCCGCGGTAGAGAGAACATCTCCAAAGACTTGTCAATTCAAAGCTAACGGTTGCTATTAGCTGTGTTTTTGATAGTGATATTTAAACTAATCACTAGACTGCGAATCTTTATGCAAAATGAATGTTGGCTGCCGCTATTACAAGGGACAGGGGAGCCAGACAGATATTTGATTCTTACTGTGATCATTTTAAGAAGTTGAAAATAATACTATGGTGCTTTGAAATTATTTTAATCTCTCTACTGTATTAAAATGCACCTGCTCATATTTGCTACAAATGCATGAAATCCGCAGTCTAGTGATTGCATTACCTGATTGTTGTGATTTGTGCAGTAGTACAAGGGATATGGCAATTATTATTAGTGCATAACTATGTGTTGACAAATGTGAACAGTGATTGTGAGTGTGGAAAAATTTCAAGGCATCTGTGTAAAATAAACATACGAATTATTTATCGATTCGAAAGTGAAAGTTAAATTCTGGATCGTCGACTTGACCGCGCATCCCGTAGGCCTTCTACCACCGGCTGTGCAGCTCGTCGACCTGGCCGTACGTCCCTTGGCTTTCGGTACTGCCGTGTACCTGAAGACATCTGTGCAGTTCGTCACCGAGTGACCCAGTGACACACATTTCGAAGCAGCAAATGGATTTACGGCTGAATACGTGAGTTTTTAATTCAATCAGTTTCTGCTTCTTCTCTTTTTTTACGATTATCTCGTAAACTAAAGCCGATCGCCAAAAAGTCTAAAGAGAAATGTTGTTCAGAATCATGGTCTTGACAACGTATCCAAAGCTCATCAAAATCGGAGAGGGTTCACATTATCGAGAAACTCTTGTTCGTTGCGATGTCGCGGCGTACCACCGACACTCGCTTGCCGGCGCGGCGTGGCGCGCCGGGCCAGGGCGCGCTCTGATTGGTCCGTGTTTTTCGTTAATAACTCCTAAACAAAGCCGCAGTTGACATTGGTGCAAAGGAAAATGTCTCTTAGAATGGTCTCAGGAACCACCCCCTTTCGGGATTTTCACGAATTTTGGGACACCCTGTATATAGGAAAAATTGTAGAGAGATTATGGTACGAACGTTTTTTAACCTTGAAAGAAATCGTTAAACTTTGCACAATTTCTAGAAAATTGTGGTTTATCCAATACCACGCGCGGAAAAAATTTTGTTTTGACATTCTATACATTATTTTCAGTAGATTTTTTCACGCTGATTTAAAATCTGGTCTCATCAATTCGTTGGTGTGTGGCATGTCAAAAAATTTTTTTTCGCGCGTAGTATTGGATAAACCACAATTTTCTTTAAATTCTGCAAGTTTAACGATTTATTTTCAAGGTTAAAAAACGTTCGTACCGTAAACTCTATTTTTCTCATATTCTGCAATGTTTCAGCTTTAATTTAAAAGACAATCATCGCTCTATCTCATTTCTATCGAAAGTTCTTTGATTTTGACACAGAATTCATCGGTTTGTCCCACCGATTGTCGGTTTGTTATCATGGCCGTCATAAAACATTAAACCAAAGACTTTCCAGATATACCTCCCAATTAAGTGATTGTTGAACGTATTGAATAATTACAATACGCGCGCCTTTGATAAATATATTTTATTATTATTAATATTTACAACAATTTGTATAAACATTAATTATCGATAAGACATGTGAGTTGCAGAATGCTTCCTTTTTATGATCGTGAAGCAGTTAATGTATCCTATACATTGGCAAAATCGAAATAATTACCGGTAAATATATGCAAATATACCGATATTTTCATATACCGGTATGACGTCACACCGGGATAAGTCCCTGATTTAAACATCTATTGTAATTAAACGGATTACGTGCGTGTATGACAAGATTAGGTACGTTTTAGAACGGTAAAGGGATTTCAGGTAATTCGGAAGAGGAGGTCCTTGCCGACAGGGGGGGTCCATCACCTTGAAATATATTATCAAGGTCGTCCCGAACAACTTTTTCCTATAACTCAACTCGTTCGATTTATTAAGATAGGTAAGGTAGTGTTTCACAGTTTATTACATAAATTATATTGAAACGCGTTGTTAAGGGAACAACAGTTGCAGCTCCGTTGCAACAGCGAAGTGCAGTTTAAACAAAGTCTAAGGGGAATCTAAATCCCCTTAAAAGTCTAAATATTTTTTTTAAGAAAAAAATAAAGTTCCAGGCAGAGGATAACGTGATCGCAAAATTACATTTTACATGGTCTCTTTTGCCAGAATTATTCGAGGAAGCCTCAGTGAATGTGCAGTCTAAAATATGGAGGTTAGAAATGGTAGTTAATGTCGAAGAAACTAAGCGTGTCGTTCCACAGTGAATCGGTCTAGAAGTACCCACGGGGTAATAAAAAAAAGAAGGGGAGGACCTTTTGGAAAAGGCCAGGTACTTATTTGCAGTTGAGCTAGACGCGGCAATAAGCGAACTATCTGAACGACATCCGAGATGATGTACAACAACGGAGTGCGCTGTCGTCGTATTTTGCGAGTCCGCATCGTAAACAGCATTGTCCTCGGCCGTCGAACAGACTCAGAGGCACGTGTATTCGCCCCCCACGCGTTATTCCCGCCTCTGGTAGAAAAGATGTTGGCTTAGTTTTTCCATCGTCGGTCCTGAAACTTGACGGAACACCAATAAATAAGATTATTGCCAGTTGATCCTTCCGCTTTTTCTCTCCCGGCCAGGTAAAAGGCAAAAACGAAAACCCACGAGCCAGTAGTTCACAAAAATTTTTCGCTTTCGGCCGGCAGGACACAATAAGCACTAAAACTTTCACCCACGGTCTACCCTTGGCGATGATTTTGCCCGACAATCAGCTACGCACCGACCTGCCACGCAGCTGGACTCGTTGTTGAAGCTAAAACAGTCCAGGGGGCTTTTTGTTCACGTGTTAGACTGTGTACGTGTTGATCTATCGCCTCGGGACATCTTGATACACCGTGTTTTGGGGGTCAATGGTTTTGAGGTACGAGTTTGTGGGTCACCGGGGCGGGATGCAGGTCAAACGAGAGACTAGAAGCTGGTGGACCAAATGTATTTGAATTTCTAACAAAGACACAAGAGACTAAGTCTAAAGTTATAGTGGAGCAGCGAGGTGAGCTGTGCGGTAAAAAAAAAAGAAAAACAAAGAAGATACATATGTACTTTTTCTTTAGTATGTGTCGAAATGTTGTCACGAATGTTGGTTTGTTTTCACCGTGCCGCTCCACTATAACTGCACCCTCAATGAGTTTTCAAAGTGAGATTTAATTGTTCCGGGATTTCCAAAGATTTTAGGGTAACAACAAGCAATATTGCAATTTCATTTACAACTCATTGTGTCATTGAAAGGAATCGAGCGAAGCGGCGAGGGGAGGGGCGATCATTATTCCCTTAGACGATAACAGGTTTCGATTGTCTCCGATTCTAGAATATGGACGTAGCCCTCCTCGATGAAAGGCCTTCTTTCATAATTCTTCAGCCATCCTCGAGCTTTTCTCTCCCCTACAAATGCGCCGAAACGAAAGTGGGATTAATGAAAATACAGAAGGTGAACGGGGGCAGAAGAGAGACGTGCTAAATGCACGTGTATATAACAGGAAAAGTAGGAGTGTGAGTAAGAGAGAGGGAGAAAGGAGTAAACACACGAGAGGGAGAGAGAGAGAAAGGAAAGAGAGAGGTTTCAGAGGGGTTGATTAATCGTCGCCGGTCAGGCTTCTAGAAAGAGACGTCACTCGCAAGACTGCCTGCGTCTAGCTTTGCTACCCGACGTTCTTTGTTTACTTGCTCGAAATATCTATTTCAATCTCTTCCGTCCCGGAAAGGAAAAACATTGCAAAACATTCGAATCACGGCGAAAGAACCTTTATAAAATGGGGACGGGACGTAGAACGAGTTCGAAATTACCACTGCGGTAATATTACTGCCCCTGGGAAATGGCTCTCGTGTTTTTTAAAATTTAGTTCAAATATCCGACAAGAGAAATTTCCGAGCGAAATTCGTACACTTAATTTCATATATCAGTACGAAATAATTATTTAATTCTCGTGAACGATCTACCAATTCAGAAACAACATCATTAAGAATTTAATTCCTTAAATGATCGAAATATCACACTGTGCGCCGGTCGGAAAACTGTCGAACCGAAGATCCCTGGATTGAGACGCAATCGTCTCGCGAAGAAGACGCTAATGATCGGCCCTTGTTTGAAGAGCCGGCCTCGAAACAATTATCGCTCGCCGGAGATAATAGACGGCCTCGCGGACAAACTATAAATAGTAAAGCAACCCTGAAAAAAAGAGGAGAAAAAGCATGATTAATGATGCGTTCGACGCGGTGACCAAGCCAACGGGGACTCCAACGGCTGATCAGGATGGACACGCGTCTGCACGCACATAATCGCTGTCCTCTCTACACGTACACGAAGCTTGGTACCAATACTGTCTCGTAAATGATGTCTGAGAGAACAACGGCCGAGCCGGCTCGCGTGTGTACGGGCGTAAAAACTACTGGACGAAAGTGGTCCAAAATCTAATCAGCTCTAAGTTACAGCGGGGCACATCGATTGCATCATTCATCATTCTGATCGCGTTGTTACTTTTTCAGAAAACGTTAACGAAAAATTTGATACCATAGAAACAGATAGACGCGCGCACACACACACACACACATACGAACACTTTGATAAAAATAGTCTAAAATGACTCCAATGACCATGAAACGTGAAGATCTGCTAAAAAATCGATTTTCGATTTTCGGCGTCATTACAATAACTTCCCTATAAAATCGGGAAGTTAATAAAATCATCCTTACTAATCGCAATAATAAATAAATATTTAAAATCTTAATATAAGCTAAAATAAATTACGAATGAAATCATCCATACTAATCGCAATTAATAAATCAATATTAAAAATATTACACGAAATAACGTTTGGCCAGTTGCGGAGGAAGAAATTCGGGTGCGGCCACTCGGGGGTTTGAAGGATGCCTCCGCGATGGCTGATACGTGTTTCGTACACACGCGGTAGGCACGATGTTTACACTCGGGTGCGTTCACCTGTATTCGACATCGAGGCCGTACAGCTGATCGTCCAAAAACGCCAAACACATGAGCGTTCTTATGCTTCCCGCGGTCTTGATTTCGGGACTGTTACGTGTCAAATAAAATATGAAATTCTCATTAATAGTTATTCATCTTTAAAAGGTTTACGAATACTTTGCACACTCGCTGGTACGACCACGCTTGTTAGATCACTTCCATAATTACATGCACGAACGTCGCTTATCAATTTCGCCAATTTTAGCAGATCTCGCGAAGCATTTTCGATTCTGTGGGGGGATTGGTGTTCGCCGATAGGTCGACATATACTCCGGACTTATGGGGTAGCCGAAGGGGGTCGCGCACATGGCCGGCATTGTGCGAGGTCGTGCGCATGGAGATTCAAGGGGAACCAAGGGGAACCAATATCTGTTCTGTGTCAATAGCGTTAATGGCGGGAGGGGGTTGCAGTACATATCGGAAAGCGGGTCCGCAGTATCGGGGATGGGTTTAACTCTGAATCAAAGGACAGCTGATAGAACGGAGTTCCCGTGGATGGTATCCACGGGAGGCTTTGACACAGAGAACGAAATCAGGAAAGGAAAAGGGAGACAGGAGAGATAGAAAAGAGACACCCTAATTGTAAACCAACCCCCTCCACCTTCGCCCGACTGCCTCGATCCGCGTGGTGAGGTTATAAACCCGGAGAAAGTTTGCCGGGGTGCTCATTTTTGGCACACATAGAACCCCCTGTGCACCGTGACTGGTCGAAATCGTAACGGGGACGTTCCATTTCATTGTAAGTCGGCTACGGTGCCCGGCGGAACTACCTCCACTGTCCTTCAAGTACCTGGACTAGCCGCATTAACGCTGGAAACCATCTAGGTAGTCAGACTTTACACGTAATTCTCGAAACAGTTAATTGGCGTCGGGCTTACAGTGCAGTCTTCGTGCTCTTGAAAGTGCTAGTATAGCTACGCTCGAGGAATTATCAATTGCGAAGAGGGAGTGCAGTGCTACTCGTGCCACGAAGAGGACGTGATACTCGTGTTATCTACGCAGATCATCTGTAGCCGTGAACTTCAGAATATATAGTGCAGTCTATAACAATTCTAGAAACAGTGTGGAAACATTTTGTGCTATTTGTGTCATCTGCGGTGGTGATATATGCATCAGGACTACTACATCAGTTTGCAAACGGAACTTCAGTCACCTTCCGTCATCAGTGAAATGAGATACGTGTAGGCAAAGTGAAAGACAGTGCAACGAGGTTCACGGTGGTGACCTACCCACGCATGATCAGGTTGACGTGTGTGTCTAAGCAAGAGTCCAGTTGAGAGGAGTATGATCGAGAGAAGAGCTTGAACCGAGTGGATGCTGCCAGATTGAAAAGAGATTGATTGAGGGTAGGTTGACCAGGATCGAGGCCCAGTTTCATTCAAGTCCTGCTGGACTTAACTATCTTAGCGTCCAGTTCTTTAGCCACATTTCAACATGTCCAACTCTACGTACCTTGCCAACTGCGGGCCCGACTATTGGCTTTATCAAGCAACGGTCGGCGACCAACACCCTCTACAAGTTATGTACCCGGATAACGCGCATCAGGCGCATCAACAAGTACAGCCCAGCCCGGATTACATGCAGCAACTTCAATTACAAGAACTCTCGTCGGCTCCAGCGAGTCTTCTAGAATCACTCCTCCGTCACGGAAAGAACGCAGTCCCCGATAGTTACGCGAATTCTGTCGGGAAACCGCCGACACCACCAGGCGGACAATTCCTGCTGACACCGCCATATACACCGACTTCGACAGACGGAAAGTCACCTGTCACAGGATGCGTGCCGATTGGTCAAGTGCAGGAGACGAGCAACCACGTGCAAGGATATCAGAGTTATTCACAGCAGCCGCTGTGTAATGTGACGCCTGGGCCGTCTGATTATGTGGCGCAACAAACTTACGGAACTGGTTATCTGGACAATAGTAATATTGTTAACCATAATAACGTTAACACCAATAACAATTACAATGGGGAACCGAATCCTCAGTTGAAGTGTACCGAAGAGGCCCAGGTAGATTACGCATGGATGAGATCAAATGGTTTGTAGATTGCGACTTTTTAGAAATGTTAATCTGTGGTTGTCCTATTTGTTGTTTAAAAATTAACACATTGGTCGCCACATACATGGGTGATGGATACTTCCGTGAGGGCCCTCTCACCCAGATGTGGATGACGTTCTTCTTCGTCAAAAGTTAAACAGGATTTTACAATTTATAAAAATCCCATTTGTAACACAGAATTACATGGAATAATCACTGGCAAATATGAAATATACTTATACAAAATAGAAGTATTTTGAATATATACACTATTACAGTACTCCCCAATCTTTTTATCGCCGCGGACCGGTCAACGTTTTTTTGATAATTTTACCGCGGCCCGCTGAGGGGGGGGGAACGTTGATTGATTATATTTTAGATTGTTTTGATTTAATAATTTTAATTTAATTGTATTTAATGTTCTTTGCGCGGGGGTTGGGGACCACTGCACTCTATTATACTAATTTATATTTATTAATTTATATTTAAAATAAAAAATATAACATTATACTACGTAGCATGGTATTCGTTAAAGCAGTTAAAATATTTTCTCGCTTCCTAGAACGTAAATCTTCTAATAGACCAGCCCCGTAAATTCTTACGAAGTTCTAAACGGGGGGACGCCTTTGTCGGTTACTTTCATTCATTGTCGGACCTAATATTGCCCGAGTGCAACCATTCTCTAACTAGAAATTGCCGGAATTTTTGTATTTACATTTTTTTTTATTACTACGAATTACTGTTTACGTTTTTGCGCTCTGACTATCGGATTTGGGACTCCGCGAGAAACTCGAGCGATTCACGCTGGGCGACAAACGTGTTAAGTAAAATTTACAGGAGTGGGCCAGTGTCCGAAAATTTCGGGCGGGCACCCGAGCCTCGGGTCGGGTTTTGATGACTCGGATATGAAATAAATAAAAATCGTTCTCGATTCTATCGACCTTAATATTCTAGTATTTCTTGAAAATTTCCAGAAGCCATAAATGCATAAAGATCCGCAGTCTACTTTTTAGTTTATCACCTACTTATTTATCTTTGATGTATTACGTATTACGAATTTTCTCGCATATCACCCCTCAAAGCTAGATGAAGATTACATAAACCTTTTGTTTCAGGCGAACACAATGGAATCGTACAGAAACGGACCCGCCAGACGTATACAAGATTCCTGGAATCTCGGAGTTGGAGAAGGAATTTCACTTCAATCGCTATCTGACCGGATGACGCCGCCTCGAAATCGCTCAAGCTCTATATCTGAGCGAGCGCCAAGTGAAAATTTGGTTCCAGAATCGACGGATGAAGGCGAAAAAGGATGGGATAATATGCAAACAGAATGCCGAGGTGGTAACCAACGGGAATCATTTATCCAACAGTCAAAATTGCTCGTTGATTAACAATCAATTTGCGGCTGAAACGATGACACCAACGATGGCGCCGCTGCAGATAGGACAATTATCGGCGACAAAATCAGCCGACGACTTCTGGTTTGCAGGAATATCCATATCTTCACGAAGCCTACCTGTATTAGCGACAAACTATGTACGATGATAACAGTTATTATCAGAAAGAAAACTACATGGAGCCAATGATTAAGTTGGAAACTCTTGGAGACTAATAAATCTCAGTTGCGGAGGAAGAAATTCGGGTGCGGCCACCCGGGGGTTTGAAGGATGCCTCCGCGATGGCTGATACGTGTTTCGTACACACGCGGTTGGCGCGATGTTTACACTCGGGTGCGTTCACCTGTATTCGACATCGAGGCAGTAAAGCTGATCGTCCAAAAACGCCAAACACATAAGCGTTCTTATGCTTCCCGCGGTCTTGATTTCGGGACTGTTACGTGTCAAATAAAATATGAAATTCTCATTAATAGTTATTCATCTTTAAAAGGTTTACGAATACTTTGCACACTCGCTGGTACGACCACGCTTGTTAGATCACTTCCATAATTACATGCACGAACGTCGCTTATCAATTTCGCCAATTTTAGCAGATCTCGCGAAGCATTTTCGATTCTGTGGGGGGATTGGTGTTCGCCGATAGGTCGACATATACTCCGGACTTATGGGGTAGCCGAAGGGGGTCGCGCACATGGCCGGCATTGTGCGAGGTCGTGCGCATGGAGATTCAAGGGGAACCAAGGGGAACCAATATCTGTTCTGTGTCAATAGCGTTAATGGCGGGAGGGGGTTGCAGTACATATCGGAAAGCGGGTCCGCAGTATCGGGGATGGGTTTAACTCTGAATCAAAGGACAGCTGATAGAACGGAGTTCCCGTGGATGGTATCCACGGGAGGCTTTGACACAGAGAACGAAATCAGGAAAGGAAAAGGGAGACAGGAGAGATAGAAAAGAGACACCCTAATTGTAAACCAACCCCCTCCACCTTCGCCCGACTGCCTCGATCCGCGTGGTGAGGTTATAAACCCGGAGAAAGTTTGCCGGGGTGCTCATTTTTGGCACACATAGAACCCCCTGTGCACCGTGACTGGTCGAAATCGTAACGGGGACGTTCCATTTCATTGTAAGTCGGCTACGGTGCCCGGCGGAACTACCTCCACTGTCCTTCAAGTACCTGGACTAGCCGCATTAACGCTGGAAACCATCTAGGTAGTCAGACTTTACACGTAATTCTCGAAACAGTTAATTGGCGTCGGGCTTACAGTGCAGTCTTCGTGCTCTTGAAAGTGCTAGTATAGCTACGCTCGAGGAATTATCAATTGCGAAGAGGGAGTGCAGTGCTACTCGTGCCACGAAGAGGACGTGATACTCGTGTTATCTACGCAGATCATCTGTAGCCGTGAACTTCAGAATATATAGTGCAGTCTATAACAATTCTAGAAACAGTGTGGAAACATTTTGTGCTATTTGTGTCATCTGCGGTGGTGATATATGCATCAGGACTACTACATCAGTTTGCAAACGGAACTTCAGTCACCTTCCGTCATCAGTGAAATGAGATACGTGTAGGCAAAGTGAAAGACAGTGCAACGAGGTTCACGGTGGTGACCTACCCACGCATGATCAGGTTGACGTGTGTGTCTAAGCAAGAGTCCAGTTGAGAGGAGTATGATCGAGAGAAGAGCTTGAACCGAGTGGATGCTGCCAGATTGAAAAGAGATTGATTGAGGGTAGGTTGACCAGGATCGAGGCCCAGTTTCATTCAAGTCCTGCTGGACTTAACTATCTTAGCGTCCAGTTCTTTAGCCACATTTCAACATGTCCAACTCTACGTACCTTGCCAACTGCGGGCCCGACTATTGGCTTTATCAAGCAACGGTCGGCGACCAACCCCCTCTACAAGTTATGTACCCGGATAACGCGCATCAGGCGCATCAACAAGTACAGCCCAGCCCGGATTACATGCAGCAACTTCAATTACAAGAACTCTCGTCGGCTCCAGCGAGTCTTCTAGAATCACTCCTCCGTCACGGAAAGAACGCAGTCCCCGATAGTTACGCGAATTCTGTCGGGAAACCGCCGACACCACCAGGCGGACAATTCCTGCTGACACCGCCATATACACCGACTTCGACAGACGGAAAGTCACCTGTCACAGGATGCGTGCCGATTGGTCAAGTGCAGGAGACGAGCAACCACGTGCAAGGATATCAGAGTTATTCACAGCAGCCGCTGTGTAATGTGACGCCTGGGCCGTCTGATTATGTGGCGCAACAAACTTACGGAACTGGTTATCTGGACAATAGTAATATTGTTAACCATAATAACGTTAACACCAATAACAATTACAATGGGGAACCGAATCCTCAGTTGAAGTGTACCGAAGAGGCCCAGGTAGATTACGCATGGATGAGATCAAATGGTTTGTAGATTGCGACTTTTTAGAAATGTTAATCTGTGGTTGTCCTATTTGTTGTTTAAAAATTAACACATTGGTCGCCACATACATGGGTGATGGATACTTCCGTGAGGGCCCTCTCACCCAGATGTGGATGACGTTCTTCTTCGTCAAAAGTTAAACAGGATTTTACAATTTATAAAAATCCCATTTGTAACACAGAATTACATGGAATAATCACTGGCAAATATGAAATATACTTATACAAAATAGAAGTATTTTGAATATATACACTATTACAGTACTCCCCAATCTTTTTATCGCCGCGGACCGGTCAACGTTTTTTTGATAATTTTACCGTGGCCCGCTGAGGGGGGGGGGGAACGTTGATTGATTATATTTTAGATTGTTTTGATTTAATAATTTTAATTTAATTGTATTTAATGTTCTTTGCGCGGGGGTTGGGGACCACTGCACTCTATTATACTAATTTATATTTATTAATTTATATTTAAAATAAAAAATATAACATTATACTACGTAGCATGGTATTCGTTAAAGCAGTTAAAATATTTTCTCGCTTCCTAGAACGTAAATCTTCTAATAGACCAGCCCCGTAAATTCTTACGAAGTTCTAAACGGGGGGACGCCTTTGTCGGTTACTTTCATTCATTGTCGGACCTAATATTGCCCGAGTGCAACCATTCTCTAACTAGAAATTGCCGGAATTTTTGTATTTACATTTTTTTTTATTACTACGAATTACTGTTTACGTTTTTGCGCTCTGACTATCGGATTTGGGACTCCGCGAGAAACTCGAGCGATTCACGCTGGGCGACAAACGTGTTAAGTAAAATTTACAGGAGTGGGCCAGTGTCCGAAAATTTCGGGCGGGCACCCGAGCCTCGGGTCGGGTTTTGATGACTCGGATATGAAATAAATAAAAATCGTTCTCGATTCTATCGACCTTAATATTCTAGTATTTCTTGAAAATTTCCAGAAGCCATAAATGCATAAAGATCCGCAGTCTACTTTTTAGTTTATCACCTACTTATTTATCTTTGATGTATTACGTATTACGAATTTTCCCGCATATCACCCCTCAAACCTAGATGAAGATTACATAAACCTTTTGTTTCAGGCGAACACAATGGAATCGTACAGAAACGGACCCGCCAGACGTATACAAGATTCCTGGAATCTCGGAGTTGGAGAAGGAATTTCACTTCAATCGCTATCTGACCGGATGACGCCGCCTCGAAATCGCTCAAGTTCTATGTCTGAGCGAGCGCCGAGTGAAAATTTGGTTCCAGAATCGACGGATGAAGGCGAAAAAGGATGGGATAATATGCAAACAGAATGCCGAGGTGGTAACCAACGGGAATCATTTATCCAACAGTCAAAATTGCTCGTTGATTAACAATCAATTTGCGGCTGAAACGATGACACCAACGATGGCGCCGCTGCAGATAGGACAATTATCGGCGACAAAATCAGCCGACGACTTCTGGTTTGCAGGAATATCCATATCTTCACGAAGCCTACCTGCATTAGCGACAAACTATGTACGATGATAACAGTTATTATCAGAAAGAAAACTACATGGAGCCAATGATTAAGTTGGAAACTCTTGGAGACTAATAAATCTCAGTTGCGGAGGAAGAAATTCGGGTGCGGCCACCCGGAGGTTTGAAGGATGCCTCCGCGATGGCTGATACGTGTTTCGTACACACGCGGTTGGCGCGATGTTTACACTCGAGTGCGTTCACCTGTATTCGACATCGAGGCAGTACAGCTGATCGTCCAAAAACGCCAAACACATAAGCGTTCTTATGCTTCCCGCGGTCTTGATTTCGGGACTGTTACGTGTCAAATAAAATATGAAATTCTCATTAATAGTTATTCATCTTTAAAAGGTTTACGAATACTTTGCACACTCGCTGGTACGACCACGCTTGTTAGATCACTTCCATAATTACATGCACGAACGTCGCTTATCAATTTCGCCAATTTTAGCAGATCTCGCGTAGCATTTTCGATTCTGTGGGGGGATTGGTGTTCGCCGATAGGTCGACATATACTCCGGACTTATGGGGTAGCCGAAGGGGGTCGCGCACATGGCCGGCATTGTGCGAGGTCGTGCGCATGGAGATTCAAGGGGAACCAATATCTGTTCTGTGTCAATAGCGTTAATGGCGGGAGGGGGTTGCAGTACATATCGGAAAGCGGGTCCGCAGTATCGGGGATGGGTTTAACTCTGAATCAAAGGACAGCTGATAGAACGAAGTTCCCGTGGATGGTATCCACGGGAGGCTTTGACACAGAGAACGAAATCAGGAAAGGAAAAGGGAGACAGGGGAGATAGTAAAGAGACACCCTAATTGTAAACCAACCCCCTCCACCTTCGCCCGACTGCCTCGATCCGCGTGGTGAGGTTATAAACCCGGAGAAAGTTTGCCGGGGTGCTCATTTTTGGCACACATAGAACCCCCTGTGCACCGTGACTGGTCGAAATCGTAACGGGGACGTTCCATTTCATTGTAAGTCGGCTACGGTGCCCGGCGGAACTACCTCCACTGTCCTTCAAGTACCTGGACTAGCCGCATTAACGCTGGAAACCATCTAGGTAGTCAGACTTTACACGTAATTCTCCAAACAGTTAATTGGCGTCGGGCTTACAGTGCAGTCTTCGTGCTCTTGAAAGTGCTAGTATAGCTACGCTCGAGGAATTATCAATTGCGAAGAGGGAGTGCAGTGCTACTCGTGCCACGAAGAGGACGTGCTACTCGTGTTATCTACGCAGATCATCTGTAGCCGTGAACTTCAGAATATATAGTGCAGTCTATAACAATTCTAGAAACAGTGAGGAAACATTTTGTGCAATTTGTGTCATCTGCGGTGGTGATATATGCATCAGGACTACTACATCAGTTTGCAAAGGGATCCGGACATTTCGTCGAAGGACATTTCGTCGAAAATCGAATTCGGACATTTCGTCGAAGTCATTTCGTCGAAAGGACAGTTGGTCGAATGGACATTTGGTCGAATGGACATTTCGTCGAAAGGACAGTTCGTCGAATGGACATTTCGTCGAAGTGACATTTCGTCGAAGGGACATTTCGTCGATGGGACATTTCGTCGAAGGGACATTTCTTGACCCAAGTTTTGGTTTTGGTTTTAGTTTTGGTTTTGGTTTTGGTTTTGGTTTTGGTTTTGGTTTTGGTTTTGGTTTTGGTTTTGGTTTTGGTTTTGGTTTTGGTTTTGGTTTTGGTTTTGGTTTTGGTTTTGGTTTTGGTTTTGGTTTTGGTTTTGGTTTTGGTTTTGGTTTTGGTTTTGGTTTTGGTTTTGGTTTTGGTTTTGGTTTTGGTTTTGGTTTTGGTTTTGGTTTTGGTTTTGATTTTGATTTTGATTTTGGTTTTGGTTTTGGTTTGGTTTGGTTGTCAGGCTGGCCCTTTCCACCCCCCCCCCTGTTTTCTCTCTGACACCACACACACACACCCAGTGCTAAACACGCACCCAGTATTTTTAAAAAGAAGGTTTCCGTTAAGAAATTAACATTTGCACCAATTTTCACTATCATATTTGTAATCAGCACGTGAAAATACGTAAGAATCTAGAGTATAATTTAGAAACAGTGGGTGCGTGTTAAGCACTGGGTGGGTGTGTGTGGTGTCAGGCTGGCCCTTTCCACCCCCCCCGTGTTTTCTCTCTGACACCACACACACCCACCCAGTGCTTAACACGCACCCACTGTTTCTAAATTATACTCTAGATTCTTACGTATTTTCACGTGATGATTACAAATATGATAGTGAAAATTGGTGCAAATGTTAATTTCTTAACGGAAACCTTCTTTTTAACAATACTGGGTGCGTGTTAAGCACTGGGTGTGTGTGTGTGGTGTCAGAGAGAAAACAGGGGGGGGTGGAAAGGGCCAGCCTGACAACCAAACCAAACCAAAACCAAAACCAAAATCAAAATCAAAATCAAAACCAAAACCAAAACCAAAACCAAAACCAAAACCAAAACCAAAACCAAAACCAAAACCAAAACCAAAACCAAAACCAAAACCAAAACCAAAACCAAAAACAAAACCAAAACCAAAACCAAAACCAAAACCAAAACCAAAACCAAAACCAAAACCAAAACTTGGGTCAAGAAATGTCCCTTCGACGAAATGTCCCATCGACGAAATGTCCCTTCGACGAAATGTCACTTCGACGAAATGTCCATTCGACGAACTGTCCTTTCGACGAAATGTCCATTCGACCAAATGTCCATTCGACCAACTGTCCTTTCGGCGAAATGTCCATTCGACGAAATGACTTCGACGAAATGTCCGAATTCGATTTTCGACGAAATGTCCTTCGACGAAATGTCCGGATCCCTCTTATTCTTTATTCTTATTCTTTATTCTTATTCTTATTCTTTATTCTTATTCTTTATTCTTATTCTTTATTCTTATTCTTTATTCTTATTCTTTATTCTTATTCTTTATTCTTATTCTTTATTCTTATTCTTTATTCTTATTCTTTATTCTTATTCTTTATTCTTATTCTTTATTCTTATTCTTTATTCTTATTCTTTATTCTTATTCTTTATTCTTATTCTTTATTCTTATTCTTTATTCTTATTCTTTATTCTTATTCTTTATTCTTATTCTTTATTCTTATTCTTTATTCTTATTCTTTGTTCTTATTCTTTGTTCTTATTCTATGTTCTTATTCTTTGTTCTTATTCTTTGTTCTTATTCTTTGTTCTTATTCTTTGTTCTTATTCTTTGTTCTTATTCTTTGTTCTTATTCTTTGTTCTTATTCTTTGTTCTTATTCTTTGTTCTTATTCTTTGTTCTTATTCTTTGTTCTTATTCTTTGTTCTTATTCTTTGTTCTTATTCTTTGTTCTTATTCTTTGTTCTTATTCTTTGTTCTTATTCTTTGTTCTTATTCTTTGTTCTTATTCTTTGTTCTTATTCTTTGTTCTTATTCTTTGTTCTTATTCTTTGTTCTTATTCTTTGTTCTTATTCTTTGTTCTTATTCTTTGTTCTTATTCTTTGTTCTTATTCTTTGTTCTTATTCTTTGTTCTTATTCTTTGTTCTTATTCTTTGTTCTTATTCTTTGTTCTTATTCTTTGTTCTTATTCTTTGTTCTTATTCTTTGTTCTTATTCTTTGTTCTTATTCTTTGTTCTTATTCTTTGTTCTTATTCTTTGTTCTTATTCTTTGTTCTTATTCTTTGTTCTTATTCTTTGTTCTTATTCTTTGTTCTTATTCTTTGTTCTTATTCTTTGTTCTTATTCTTTGTTCTTATTCTTTGTTCTTATTCTTTGTTCTTATTCTTTGTTCTTATTCTTTGTTCTTATTCTTTGTTCTTATTCTTTGTTCTTATTCTTTGTTCTTATTCTTTGTTCTTATTCTTTGTTCTTATTCTTTGTTCTTATTCTTTGTTCTTATTCTTTGTTCTTATTCTTTGTTCTTATTCTTTGTTCTTATTCTTTGTTCTTATTCTTTGTTCTTATTCTTTGTTCTTATTCTTTGTTCTTATTCTTTGTTCTTATTCTTTGTTCTTATTCTTTGTTCTTATTCTTCGTTCTTATTCTTCGTTCTTATTCTTCGTTCTTATTCTTCGTTCTTATTCTTCATTCTTATTCTTCATTCTTATTCTTCATTCTTATTCTTCATTCTTATTCTTCATTCTTATTCTTCATTCTTATTCTTCATTCTTATTCTTCATTCTTATTCTTCATTCTTATTCTTCATTCTTATTCTTCATTCTTATTCTTCATTCTTATTCTTCATTCTTATTCTTCATTCTTATTCTTCATTCTTATTCTTCATTCTTATTCTTCATTCTTATTCTTCATTCTTATTCTTCATTCTTATTCTTTATTCTTATTCTTTATTCTTATTCTTTATTCTTATTCTTTATTCTTATTCTTTATTCTTATTCTTTATTCTTATTCTTTATTCTTATTCTTTATTCTTATTCTTTATTCTTATTCTTTATTCTTATTCTTTATTCTTATTCTTTATTCTTATTCTTTATTCTTATTCTTTATTCTTATTCTTTATTCTTATTCTTTATTCTTATTCTTTATTCTTATTCTTTATTCTTATTCTTTATTCTTTATTCTTTATTCTTATTCTTTATTCTTATTCTTTATTCTTATTCTTTATTCTTATTCTTTATTCTTATTCTTTATTCTTATTCTTTATTCTTATTCTTTATTCTTATTCTTTATTCTTATTCTTTATTCTTATTCTTTATGGGATCCGGACATTTCGTCGAAGGACATTTCGTCGAAAATCGAATTCGGACATTTCGTCGAAGTCATTTCGTCGAATGGACATTTCGCCGAAAGGACAGTTGGTCGAATGGACATTTCGTCGAAAGGACAGTTCGTCGAATGGACATTTCGTCGAAGTGACATTTCGTCGAAGGGACATTTCGTCGATGGGACATTTCGTCGAATGGACATTTCGCCGAAAGGACAGTTGGTCGAATGGACATTTGGTCGAATGGACATTTCGTCGAATGGACATTTCGTCGAAGTGACATTTCGTCGAAGGGACATTTCGTCGATGGGACATTTCGTCGAAGGGACATTTCTTGACCCAAGTTTTGGTTTTGGTTTTAGTTTTGGTTTTGGTTTTGGTTTTGGTTTTGGTTTTGGTTTTGGTTTTGGTTATGGTTTTGGTTTTGGTTTTGGTTTTGGTTTTGGTTTTGGTTTTGGTTTTGGTTTTGGTTTTGGTTTTGGTTTTGGTTTTGGTTTTGGTTTTGATTTTGATTTTGATTTTGGTTTTGGTTTGGTTTGGTTGTCAGGCTGGCCCTTTCCACCCCCCCCCCTGTTTTCTCTCTGACACCACACACACACACCCAGTGCTTAACACGCACCCAGTATTTTTAAAAAGAAGGTTTCCGTTAAGAAATTAACATTTGCACCAATTTTCACTATCATATTTGTAATCAGCACGTGAAAATACGTAAGAATCTAGAGTATAATTTAGAAACAGTGGGTGCGTGTTAAGCACTGGGTGGGTGTGTGTGGTGTCAGAGAGAAAACACGGGGGGGGGGGTGGAAAGGGCCAGCCTGACACCACACACACCCACCCAGTGCTTAACACGCACCCAGTGTTTTTAAAAAGAAGGTTTCAGTAATTATTTACAAAAGCACCACCCTCTCCGATTTTGATAAAATTTATATATGATATAGATATGGACATTTTGAACAACTTTTTCCTTTTCCAATATAGGGGGGTTTGGGCAACCAAAACCAAAACCAAAACCAAAAACAAAACAAAAAATTAAAACAAAAACTTGGGTCAAGAAAGTGGACGAAATGTATTTTCGACGAAATGTCTCTTCGACGAAATGTCCCATCGACGAAATGTCTCATCGACGAAATGTCACTTCGACAAATTATCCATTCGACGAACTGTACTTTCGACGAAATGTCAATTCGACCAAATGTCCATTCGACCAACTGTCCTTTCGTCGAAATGTCCATTCGACCAAATGTCCATTCGACGAAATGTCTTCGACGAAATGTCTTTCGACGAAATGTCTTTCGACGAAGTGCCCTAGATCCGTTTGCAAACGGAACTTCAGTCACCTTCCGTCATCAGTGAAATGAGATACGGGTAGGCAAAGTGAAAGACAGTGCAACGAGGTTCACGGTGGTGACCTACCCACGCATGAACAGGTTGACGTGTGTGTCTAAGCAAGAGTCCAGTTGAGAGGAGTATGATCGAGAGAAGAGCTTGAACCGAGTGGATGCTGCTAGATTGAAAAGAGATTGATTGAGGGTAGGTTGACCATGATCGAGGCCCAGTTTCATTCAAGTCCTGCTGGACTTAACTATCTTAGCGTCCAGTTCTTTAGCCACATTTCAACATGTCCAACTCTACGTACCTTGCCAACTGCGGGCCCGACTATTGGCTTTATCAAGCAACGGTCGGCGACCAACCCCCTCTACAAGTTATGTACCCGGATAACGCGCATCAGCAAGTACAGCCCAGCCCGGATTACATGCAGCAACTTCAATTACAAGAACTCTCGTCGGCTCCAGCGAGTCTTCTAGAATCACTCCTCCGTCACGGAAAGAACGCAGTCCCCGATAGTTACGCGAATTCTGTCGGGAAACCGCCGACACCACCAGGCGGACAATTCCTGCTGACACCGCCATATACACCGACTTCGACAGACGGAAAGTCACCTGTCACAGGATGCGTGCCGATTGGTCAAGTGCAGGAGACGAGCAACCACGTGCAAGGATATCAGAGTTATTCACAGCAGCCGCTGTGTAATTTGACGCCCGGGCCGTCTGATTATGTGGCGCAACAAACTTACGGAACTGGTTATCTGGACAATAGTAATATTGTTAACCATAATAACGTTAACACCAATAACAATTACAATGGGGAACCGAATCCTCAGTTGAAGTGTACCGAAGAGGCCCAGGTAGATTACGCATGGATGAGATCAAATGGTTTGTAGATTGCGACTTTTTGGAAATGTTAATCTGTGGTTGTCCTATTTGTTGTTTAAAAATTAACACATTGGTCGCCACATACATGGGTGATGGATACTTCCGTGAGGGCCCTCTCACCCAGATGTGGATGACGTTCTTCTTCGTCAAAAGTTAAACAGGATTTTACAATTTATAAAAATCCCATTTGTAACACAGAATTAAATGGAATAATCACTGGCAAATATGAAATATACTTATACAAAATAGAAGTATTTTGAATATATACTGTGACGTTGCAAGCCTGCGACGTCACTTCTCCGTTTGAGAAACGGTCAATAACCGTATCGGGAGTGGACCGGACCGACCGTTAGTGATTACGGAAACCACCCGCAAGATTGAGCGCTCCTTAAGGAAGTTGATAAGATCGAAGATCGCTCCTAATGCCATCTGTTACACGCGCCGAGAGTGGCCACTTTCAGGAACGTGCCTAGGGAGCGACAAATACCGACAATGCGCCCCGCATCATAGGATCAGCCGACGACGAACTATTGGCCATAATCAAAAACATTCCGGATCCGGAGAGGTAGCAAGGGGCACCGCTGCACACGAGCTAATAAACTCGGAGGCGACGATCTGGGACAAAGGAGCCGCCACTGCAGGTCAGCAGCTATTTGGTGGTCCCGCCGTCGTCTCACCTGGCTACAGACGGTTCCGGCAGGGTGGTGCGGAGGAGCGCCTCGGAGGATTAATCCTCCCCGGTCGTCGTAAGACGATCGGTAGTTGGTGTTGGAAAGGTCGGGGGCCCAACGACCTGTTCGGATAGTTCGATCCTGCGGCTAGTCGTAGTCGCGTTGCGGGTGCGCCCCTAGGGAATTTCGGTAGGGCGAAAGGAGTGGGGAGATCGAGAATCGAAGCGCTCCGTCGAGGCGGATCCGCGGATCACTGTCGCGCTGGTTATCGAGTAGACGAGTCGTTTCCATAGATCCATCGAACTTCCGAGGTCCGAATTCCGTAGTACAACGGACACGCGACGCGGGTGGTTATTTCCGAGCGAGCGTAGGAACCGAAGGCAGAATTACCGGCCTGAAGTAGAAGGTCCGGCGAGCCTACGTCTACCACGGTAAGTCGACAAGTGATCCTCGGTCGTATTTTAGTGTTGGCTCGATATTTAGTGCGAGGACGAGGCGAGTGCGTATCGTCCTCGAACAATTGGTGATAGCCGAGGCATTTGGCCTCGTGCTTGGTGCTCGCGTTCTCTTGGAGAACGCTGTGAGCCTTTTGGAGCAGTCTCCCCTTCGATTCGTCGGAAGTCTTCCTTAAGGAGCCGTGTCGGAAAAGGATAGTTTCGATATTAGCGAATTCGGTAAAGTACCGTTCAGTGCGCTCGTCAATCTCACGACAGTCCGTCGAAACTGCGCCGTACATCTGCGTCCCGCGAATTCTCGTCTCTCGCGAGACGTGCATTGTACCGTCGTACCGTACTTTCTAGAATCGCGAAATCTCGACTAACGCGCTCCGCGATCGAAGATCCATCGCAATAGTGTATTAGGAGCGCGGGCTCCCGGGTTGCGGCCACGTGGCCGCCCACCTGTAATTTATCATTTGACACCGAATAAATTAGTTCGAGCCATAATCGTTTCGAGTTTATTTCCGACCTGCGAGAAACGTCCTGCCGCGAGGGCTGTCCCCGTTACCACTGTGTCCGAACTCCTGGCCGTTCGTGTCGTAGAATTCTGTCGGCGATTGCGAGAAGAGTCGAAGCTCGTGTTCGACTTCCGCGAACACGAGACTTTGGTGTTCTTTAGTGCGGTACTTCCGCGTACCTGGCGCCCGAACAATTGTTCAGTTAGTGTTCCCTTCGAGTATTCTCGTCAATCGCATTTGTCCCGAGAGGACCGTGTCCGCGCGGCAGCGCACGGCCCGTCCTCAGCGACTGTAAATTCTCGGGGTTGACCCCTTGAGCCGGTCAGAAAGCCGAGCGAAAAGAGGCAACGTTACAATACACTATTACAGTACTCCCCAATCTTTTTATCGCCGCGGACCGGTCAACGTTTTTTTGATAATTTTACCGCGGCCCGCTGAGGGGGGGGAACGTTGATTGATTATATTTTAGATTGTTTTAATTTAATAATTTTAATTTAATTGTATTTAATGTTCTTTGCGCGGGGGTTGGGGACCACTGCACTCTATTATACTAATTTATATTTATTAATTTATATTTAAAATAAAAAATATAACATTATACTACGTAGCATGGTATTCGTTAAAGCAGTTAAAATATTTTCTCGCTTCCTAGAACGTAAATCTTCTAATAGACCAGCCCCGTAAATTCTTACGAAGTTCTAAACGGGGGGACGCCTTTGTCGGTTACTTTCATTCATTGTCGGACCTAATATTGCCCGAGTACAACCATTCTCTAACTAGAAATTGCCGGAATTTTTGTATTTACATTTTTTTTTATTACTACGAATTACTGTTTACGTTTTTGCGCTCTGACTATCGGATTTGGGACTCCGCGAGAAACGCGAGCGATTCACGCTGGGCGATAAACGTGTTAAGTAAAATTTACAGGAGTGGGCCAGTGTCCGAAAATTTCGGGCGGGCACCCGAGCCTCGGGTCGGGTTTTGATGACTCGGATATGAAATAAATAAAAATCGTTCTCGATTCTATCGACCTTAATATTCTAGTATTTCTTGAAAATTTCCAGAAGCCATAAATGCATAAAGATCCGCAGTCTACTTTTTAGTTTATCACCTACTTATTTATCTTTGATGTATTACGTATTACGAATTTTCTCGCATATCACCCCTCAAAGCTAGATGAAGATTACATAAACCTTTTGTTTCAGGCGAACACAATGGAATCGTACAGAAACGGACCCGCCAGACGTATACAAGATTCCTGGAATCTCGGAGTTGGAGAAGGAATTTCACTTCAATCGCTATCTGACCGGATGACGCCGCCTCGAAATCGCTCAAGCTCTATGTCTGAGCGAGCGCCAAGTGAAAATTTGGTTCCAGAATCGACGAATGAAGGCGAAAAAGGATGGGATAATATGCAAACAGAATGCCGAGGTGGTAACCAACGGGAATCATTTATCCAACAGTCAAAATTGATCGTTGATTAACAATCAATTTGCGGCTGAAACGATGACACCAACGATGGCGCCGCTGCAGATAGGACAATTATCGGCGACAAAATCAGCCGACGACTTCTGGTTTGCAGGAATATCCATATCTTCACGAAGCCTACCTGCATTAGCGACAAACTATGTACGATGATAACAGTTATTATCAGAAAGAAAACTACATGGAGCCAATGATTAAGATGGAAACTCTTGGAGACTAATAAATCTCAGTTGCGGAGGAAGAAATTCGGGTGCGGCCACTCGGGGGTTTGAAGGATGCCTCCGCGATGGCTGATACGTGTTTCGTACACACGCGGTTGGCGCGATGTTTACACTCGGGTGCGTTCACCTGTATTCGACATCGAGGCCGTACAGCTGATCGTCCAAAAACGCCAAACACATGAGCGTTCTTATGCTTCCCGCGGTCTTGATTTCGGGACTGATACGTGTCAAATAAAATATGAAATTCTCATTAATAGTTATTCATCTTTAAAAGGTTTACGAATACTTTGCACACTCGCTGGTACGACCACGCTTGTTAGATCACTTCCATAATTACATGCACGAACGTCGCTTATCAATTTCGCCAATTTTAGCAGATCTCGCGAAGCATTTTCGATTCTGTGGGGGGATTGGTGTTCGCCGATAGGTCGACATATACTCCGGACTTATGGGGTAGCCGAAGGGGGTCGCGCACATGGCCGGCATTGTGCGAGGTCGTGCGCATGGAGATTCAAGGGGAACCAAGGGGAACCAATATCTGTTCTGTGTCAATAGCGTTAATGGCGGGAGGGGGTTGCAGTACATATCGGAAAGCGGGTCCGCAGTATCGGGGATGGGTTTAACTCTGAATCAAAGGACAGCTGATAGAACGGAGTTCCCGTGGATGGTATCCACGGGAGGCTTTGACACGGAGAACGAAATCAGGAAAGGAAAAGGGCGACAGGAGAGATTGAAAAGATACACCCTAATTGTAAACCAACCCCCTCCACCTTCGCCCGACTGCCTCGATCCGCGTGGTGAGGTTATAAACCCGGAGAAAGTTTGCCGGGGTGCTCATTTTTGGCACACATAGAACCCCCTGTGCACCGTGACTGGTCGAAATCGTAACGGGGACGTTCCATTTCATTGTAAGTCGGCTACGGTGCCCGGCGGAACTACCTCCACTGTCCTTCAAGTACCTGGACTAGCCGCATTAACGCTGGAAACCATCTAGGTAGTCAGACTTTACACGTAATTCTCGAAACAGTTAATTGGCGTCGGGCTTACAGTGCAGTCTTCGTGCTCTTGAAAGTGCTAGTATAGCTACGCTCGAGGAATTATCAATTGCGAAGAGGGAGTGCAGTGCTACTCGTGCCACGAAGAGGACGTGCTACTCGTGTTATCTACGCAGATCATCTGTAGCCGTGAACTTCAGAATATATAGTGCAGTCTATAACAATTCTAGAAACAGTGAGGAAACATTTTGTGCAATTTGTGTCATCTGCGGTGGTGATATATGCATCAGGACTACTACATCAGTTTGCAAACGGAACTTCAGTCACCTTCCGTCATCAGTGAAATGAGATACGGGTAGGCAAAGTGAAAGACAGTGCAACGAGGTTCACGGTGGTGACCTACCCACGCGTGAACAGGTTGACGTGTGTGTCTAAGCAAGAGTCCAGTTGAGAGGAGTATGATCGAGAGAAGAGCTTGAACCGAGTGGATGCTGCTAGATTGAAAAGAGATTGATTGAGGGTAGGTTGACCAGGATCGAGGCCCAGTTTCATTCAAGTCCTGCTGGACTTAACTATCTTAGCGTCCAGTTCTTTAGCCACATTTCAACATGTCCAACTCTACGTACCTTGCCAACTGCGGGCCCGACTATTGGCTTTATCAAGCAACGGTCGGCGTCCAACCCCCTCTACAAGTTATGTACCCGGATAACGCGCATCAGGCGCATCAGCAAGTACAGCCCAGCCCGGATTACATGCAGCAACTTCAATTACAAGAACTCTCGTCGGCTCCAGCGAGTCTTCTAGAATCACTCCTCCGTCACGGAAAGAACGCAGTCCCCGATAGTTACGCGAATTCTGTCGGGAAACCGCCGACACCACCAGGCGGACAATTCCTGCTGACACCGCCATATACACCGACTTCGACAGACGGAAAGTCACCTGTCACAGGATGCGTGCCGATTGGTCAAGTGCAGGAGACGAGCAACCACGTGCAAGGATATCAGAGTTATTCACAGCAGCCGCTGTGTAATGTGACGCCTGGGCCGTCTGATTATGTGGCGCAACAAACCTACGGAACTGGTTATCTGGACAATAGTAATATTGTTAACCATAATAACGTTAACACCAATAACAATTACAATGGGGAACCGAATCCTCAGTTGAAGTGTACCGAAGAGGCCCAGGTAGATTACGCATGGATGAGATCAAATGGTTTGTAGATTGCGACTTTTTGGAAATGTTAATCTGTGGTTGTCCTATTTGTTGTTTAAAAATTAACACATTGGTCGCCACATACATGGGTGATGGATACTTCCGTGAGGGCCCTCTCACCCAGATGTGGATGACGTTCTTCTTCGTCAAAAGTTAAACAGGATTTTACAATTTATAAAAATCCCATTTGTAACACAGAATTAAATGGAATAATCACTGGCAAATATGAAATATACTTATACAAAATAGAAGTATTTTGAATATATACACTATTACAGTACTCCCCAATCTTTTTATCGCCGCGGACCGGTCAACGTTTTTTTGATAATTTTACCGCGGCCCGCTGACGGGGGGGGGGGAACGTTGATTGATTATATTTTAGATTGTTTTGATTTAATAATTTTAATTTAATTGTATTTAATGTTCTTTGCGCGGGGGTTGGGGACCACTGCACTCTATTATACTAATTTATATTTATTAATTAATATTTAAAATAAAAAATATAACATTATACTACGTAGCATGGTATTCGTTAAAGCAGTTAAAATATTTTCTCGCTTCCTAGAACGTAAATCTTCTAATAGACCAGCCCCGTAAATTCTTACGAAGTTCTAAACGGGGGGACGCCTTTGTCGGTTACTTTCATTCATTGTCGGACCTAATATTGCCCGAGTACAACCATTCTCTAACTAGAAATTGCCGGAATTTTTGTATTTACATTTTTTTTTATTACTACGAATTACTGTTTACGTTTTTGCGCTCTGACTATCGGATTTGGGACTCCGCGAGAAACTCGAGCGATTCACGCTGGGCGACAAACGTGTTAAGTAAAATTTACAGGAGTGGGCCAGTGTCCGAAAATTTCGGGCGGGCACCCGAGCCTCGGGTCGGGTTTTGATGACTCGGATATGAAATAAATAAAAATCGTTCTCGATTCTATCGACCTTAATATTCTAGTATTTCTTGAAAATTTCCAGAAGCCATAAATGCATAAAGATCCGCAGTCTACTTTTTAGTTTATCTCCTTCTTATTTATCTTTGATGTATTACGTATTACGAATTTTCTCGCATATCACCCCTCAAAGCTAGATGAAGATTACATAAACCTTTTGTTTCAGGCGAACACAATGGAATGGTACAGAAACGGACCCGCCAGACGTATACAAGATTCCTGGAATCTCGGAGTTGGAGAAGGAATTTCACTTCAATCGCTATCTGACCGGATGACGCCGCCTCGAAATCGCTCAAGCTCTATGTCTGAGCGAGCGCCAAGTGAAAATTTGGTTCCAGAATCGACGCATGAAGGCGAAAAAGGATGGGATAATATGCAAACAGAATGCCGAGGTGGTAACCAACGGGAATCATTTATCCAACAGTCAAAATTGCTCGGTGATTAACAATCAATTTGCGGCTGAAACGATGACACCAACGATGGCGTCGCTGCAGATAGGACAATTATCGGCGACAAAATCAGCCGACGACTTCTGGTTTGCAGGAATATCCATATCTTCACGAAGCCTACCTGCATTAGCGACAAACTATGTACGATGATAACAGTTATTATCAGAAAGAAAACTACATGGAGCCAATGATTAAGTTGGAAACTCTTGGAGACTAATAAATCTCAGTTGCGGAGGAAGAAATTCGGGTGCGGCCACTCGGGGGTTTGAAGGATGCCTCCGCGATGGCTGATACGTGTTTCGTACACACGCGGTTGGCGCGATGTTTACACTCGGGTGCGTTCACCTGTATTCGACATCGAGGCCGTACAGCTGATCGTCCAAAAACGCCAAACACATGAGCGTTCTTATGCTTCCCGCGGTCTTGATTTCGGGACTGTTACGTGTCAAATAAAATATGAAATTCTCATTAATAGTTATTCATCTTTAAAAGGTTTACGAATACTTTGCACACTCGCTGGTACGACCACGCTTGTTAGATCACTTCCATAATTACATGCACGAACGTCGCTTATCAATTTCGCCAATTTTAGCAGATCTCGCGAAGCATTTTCGATTCTGTGGGGGGATTGGTGTTCGCCGATAGGTCGACATATACTCCGGACTTATGGGGTAGCCGAAGGGGGTCGCGCACATGGCCGGCATTGTGCGAGGTCGTGCGCATGGAGATTCAAGGGGAACCAAGGGGAACCAATATCTGTTCTGTGTCAATAGCGTTAATGGCGGGAGGGGGTTGCAGTACATATCGGAAAGCGGGTCCGCAGTATCGGGGATGGGTTTAACTCTGAATCAAAGGACAGCTGATAGAACGGAGTTCCCGTGGATGGTATCCACGGGAGGCTTTGACACGGAGAACGAAATCAGGAAAGGAAAAGGGCGACAGGAGAGATAGAAAAGATACACCCTAATTGTAAACCAACCCCCTCCACCTTCGCCCGACTGCCTCGATCCGCGTGGTGAGGTTATAAACCCGGAGAAAGTTTGCCGGGGTGCTCATTTTTGGCACACATAGAACCCCCTGTGCACCGTGACTGGTCGAAATCGTAACGGGGACGTTCCATTTCATTGTAAGTCGGCTACGGTGCCCGGCGGAACTACCTCCACTGTCCTTCAAGTACCTGGACTAGCCGCATTAACGCTGGAAACCATCTAGGTAGTCAGACTTTACACGTAATTCTCGAAACAGTTAATTGGCGTCGGGCTTACAGTGCAGTCTTCGTGCTCTTGAAAGTGCTAGTATAGCTACGCTCGAGGAATTATCAATTGCGAAGAGGGAGTGCAGTGCTACTCGTGCCACGAAGAGGACGTGCTACTCGTGTTATCTACGCAGATCATCTGTAGCCGTGAACTTCAGAATATATAGTGCAGTCTATAACAATTCTAGAAACAGTGAGGAAACATTTTGTGCAATTTGTGTCATCTGCGGTGGTGATATATGCATCAGGACTACTACATCAGTTTGCAAACGGAACTTCAGTCACCTTCCGTCATCAGTGAAATGAGATACGGGTAGGCAAAGTGAAAGACAGTGCAACGAGGTTCACGGTGGTGACCTACCCACGCGTGAACAGGTTGACGTGTGTGTCTAAGCAAGAGTCCAGTTGAGAGGAGTATGATCGAGAGAAGAGCTTGAACCGAGTGGATGCTGCTAGATTGAAAAGAGATTGATTGAGGGTAGGTTGACCAGGATCGAGGCCCAGTTTCATTCAAGTCCTGCTGGACTTAACTATCTTAGCGTCCAGTTCTTTAGCCACATTTCAACATGTCCAACTCTACGTACCTTGCCAACTGCGGGCCCGACTATTGGCTTTATCAAGCAACGGTCGGCGTCCAACCCCCTCTACAAGTTATGTACCCGGATAACGCGCATCAGGCGCATCAGCAAGTACAGCCCAGCCCGGATTACATGCAGCAACTTCAATTACAAGAACTCTCGTCGGCTCCAGCGAGTCTTCTAGAATCACTCCTCCGTCACGGAAAGAACGCAGTCCCCGATAGTTACGCGAATTCTGTCGGGAAACCGCCGACACCACCAGGCGGACAATTCCTGCTGACACCGCCATATACACCGACTTCGACAGACGGAAAGTCACCTGTCACAGGATGCGTGCCGATTGGTCAAGTGCAGGAGACGAGCAACCACGTGCAAGGATATCAGAGTTATTCACAGCAGCCGCTGTGTAATGTGACGCCTGGGCCGTCTGATTATGTGGCGCAACAAACTTACGGAACTGGTTATCTGGACAATAGTAATATTGTTAACCATAATAACGTTAACACCAATAACAATTACAATGGGGAACCGAATCCTCAGTTGAAGTGTACCGAAGAGGCCCAGGTAGATTACGCATGGATGAGATCAAATGGTTTGTAGATTGCGACTTTTTGGAAATGTTAATCTGTGGTTGTCCTATTTGTTGTTTAAAAATTAACACATTGGTCGCCACATACATGGGTGATGGATACTTCCGTGAGGGCCCTCTCACCCAGATGTGGATGACGTTCTTCTTCGTCAAAAGTTAAACAGGATTTTACAATTTATAAAAATCCCATTTGTAACACAGAATTAAATGGAATAATCACTGGCAAATATGAAATATACTTATACAAAATAGAAGTATTTTGAATATATACACTATTACAGTACTCCCCAATCTTTTTATCGCCGCGGACCGGTCAACGTTTTTTTGATAATTTTACCGCGGCCCGCTGAGGGGGGGGGGGAACGTTGATTGATTATATTTTAGATTGTTTTGATTTAATAATTTTAATTTAATTGTATTTAATGTTCTTTGCGCGGGGGTTGGGGACCACTGCACTCTATTATACTAATTTATATTTATTAATGTATATTTAAAATAAAAAATATAACATTATACTACGTAGCATGGTATTCGTTAAAGCAGTTAAAATATTTTCTCGCTTCCTAGAACGTAAATCTTCTAATAGACCAGCCCCGTGAATTCTTACGAAGTTCTAAACGGGGGGACGCCTTTGTCGGTTACTTTCATTCATTGTCGGACCTAATATTGCCCGAGTACAACCATTCTCTAACTAGAAATTGCCGGAATTTTTGTATTTACATTTTTTTTATTACTACGAATTACTGTTTACGTTCTTGCGCTCTGACTATCGGATTTGGGACTCCGCGAGAAACTCGAGCGATTCACGCTGGGCGACAAACGTGTTAAGTAAAATTTACAGGAGTGGGCCAGTGTCCGAAAATTTCGGGCGGGCACCCGAGCCTCGGATCGGGTTTTGATGACTCGGATATGAAATAAATAAAAATCGTTCTCGATTCTATCGACCTTAATATTCTAGTATTTCTTGAAAATTTCCAGAAGCCATAAATGCATAAACATCCGCAGTCTACTTTTTAGTTTATCACCTACTTATTTATCTTTGATGTATTACGTATTACGAATTTTCTCGCATATCACCCCTCAAAGCTAGATGAAGATTACATAAACCTTTTGTTTCAGGCGAACACAATGGAATCGTACAGAAACGGACCCGCCAGACGTATACAAGATTCCTGGAATCTCGGAGTTGGAGAAGGAATTTCACTTCAATCGCTATCTGACCGGATGACGCCGCCTCGAAATCGCTCAAGTTCTATGTCTGAGCGAGCGCCAAGTGAAAATTTGGTTCCAGAATCGACGGATGAAGGCGAAAAAGGATGGGATAATATTCAAACAGAATGCCGAGGTGGTAACCAACGGGAATCATTTATCCAACAGTCAAAATTGCTCGTTGATTAACAATCAATTTGCGGCTGAAACGATGACACCAACGATGGCGCCGCTGCAGATAGGACAATTATCGGCGACAAAATCAGCCGACGACTTCTGGTTTGCAGGAATATCCATATCTTCACGAAGCCTACCTGCATTAGCGACAAACTATGTACGATGATAACAGTTATTATCAGAAAGAAAACTACATGGAGCCAATGATTAAGTTGGAAACTCTTGGAGACTAATAAATCTCAGTTGCGGAGGAAGAAATTCGGGTGCGGCCACTCGGGGGTTTGAAGGATGCCTCCGCGATGGCTGATACGTGTTTCGTACACACGCGGTTGGCGCGATGTTTACACTCGGGTGCGTTCACCTGTATTCGACATCGAGGCCGTACAGCTGATCGTCCAAAAACGCCAAACACATGAGCGTTCTTATGCTTCCCGCGGTCTTGATTTCGGGACTGTTACGTGTCAAATAAAATATGAAATTCTCATTAATAGTTATTCATCTTTAAAAGGTTTACGAATACTTTGCACACTCGCTGGTACGACCACGCTTGTTAGATCACTTCCATAATTACATGCACGAACGTCGCTTATCAATTTCGCCAATTTTAGCAGATCTCGCGCAGCATTTTCGATTCTGTGGGGGGATTGGTGTTCGCCGATAGGTCGACATATACTCCGGACTTATGGGGTAGCCGAAGGGGGTCGCGCACATGGCCGGCATTGTGCGAGGTCGTGCGCATGGAGATTCAAGGGGAACCAATATCTGTTCTGTGTCAATAGCGTTAATGGCGGGAGGGGGTTGCAGTACATATCGGAAAGCGGGTCCGCAGTATCGGGGATGGGTTTAACTCTGAATCAAAGGACAGCTGATAGAACGGAGTTCCCGTGGATGGTATCCACGGGAGGCTTTGACACAGAGAACGAAATCAGGAAAGGAAAAGGGAGACAGGAGAGATAGAAAAGAGACACCCTAATTGTAAACCAACCCCCTCCACCTTCGCCCGACTGCCTCGATCCGCGTGGTGAGGTTATAAACCCGGAGAAAGTTTGCCGGGGTGCTCATTTTTGGCACACATAGAACCCCCTGTGCACCTTGACTGGTCGAAATCGTAACGGGGACGTTCCATTTCATTGTAAGTCGGCTACGGTGCCCGGCGGAACTACCTCCACTGTCCTTCAAGTACCTGGACTAGCCGCATTAACGCTGGAAACCATCTAGGTAGTCAGACTTTACACGTAATTCTCGAAACAGTTAATTGGCGTCGGGCTTACAGTGCAGTCTTCGTGCTCTTGAAAGTGCTAGTATAGCTACGCTCGAGGAATTATCAATTGCGAAGAGGGAGTGCAGTGCTACTCGTGCCACGAAGAGGACGTGCTACTCGTGTTATCTACGCAGATCATCTGTAGCCGTGAACTTCAGAATATATAGTGCAGTCTATAACAATTCTAGAAACAGTGAGGAAACATTTTGTGCAATTTGTGTCATCTGCGGTGGTGATATATGCATCAGGACTACTACATCAGTTTGCAAACGGAACTTCAGTCACCTTCCGTCATCAGTGAAATGAGATACGGGTAGGCAAAGTGAAAGACAGTGCAACGAGGTTCACGGTGGTGACCTACCCACGCATGAACAGGTTGACGTGTGTGTCTAAGCAAGAGTCCAGTTGAGAGGAGTATGATCGAGAGAAGAGCTTGAACCGAGTGGATGCTGCTAGATTGAAAAGAGATTGATTGAGGGTAAGTTGACCAGGATCGAGGCCCAGTTTCATTCAAGTCCTGCTGGACTTAACTATCTTAGCGTCCAGTTCTTTAGCCACATTTCAACATGTCCAACTCTACGTACCTTGCCAACTGCGGGCCCGACTATTGGCTTTATCAAGCAACGGTCGGCGACCAACACCCTCTACAAGTTATGTACCCGGATAACGCGCATCAGGCGCATCAGCAAGTACAGCCCAGCCCGGATTACATGCAGCAACTTCAATTACAAGAACTCTCGTCGGCTCCAGCGAGTCTTCTAGAATCACTCCTCCGTCACGGAAAGAACGCAGTCCCCGATAGTTATGCGAATTCTGTCGGGAAACCGCCGACACCACCAGGCGGACAATTCCTGCTGACACCACCATATACACCGACTTCGACAGACGGAAAGTCACCTGTCACAGGATGCGTGCCGATTGGTCAAGTCCAGGAGACGAGCAACCACGTGCAAGGATATCAGAGTTATTCACAGCAGCCGCTGTGTAATGTGACGCCTGGGCCGTCTGATTATGTGGCGCAACAAACTTACGGAACTGGTTATCTGGACAATAGTAATATTGTTAACCATAATAACGTTAACACCAATAACAATTACAATGGGGAACCGAATCCTCAGTTGAAGTGTACCGAAGAGGCCCAGGTAGATTACGCATGGATGAGATCAAATGGTTTGTAGATTGCGACTTTTTAGAAATGTTAATCTGTGGTTGTCCTATTTGTTGTTTAAAAATTAACACATTGGTCGCCACATACATGGGTGATGGATACTTCCGTGAGGGCCCTCTCACCCAGATGTGGATGACGTTCTTCTTCGTCAAAAGTTAAACAGGATTTTACAATTTATAAAAATCCCATTTGTAACACAGAATTAAATGGAATAATCACTGGCAAATATGAAATATACTTATACAAAATAGAAGTATTTTGAATATATACACTATTACAGTACTCCCCAATCTTTTTATCGCCGCGGACCGGTCAACGTTTTTTTGATAATTTTACCGCGGCCCGCTGAGGGGGGGGGGACGTTGACTGATTGTATTTTAGATTGTTTTGATTTAATAATTTTAATTTAATTGTATTTAATGTTCTTTGCGCGGGGGTTGGGGCCACTGCACTCTATTATACTAATTTATATTTATTAATTTATATTTAAAATAAAAAATATAACATTATACTACGTAGCATGGTATTCGTTAAAGCAGTTAAAATATTTTCTCGCTTCCTAGAACGTAAATCTTCTAATAGACCAGCCCCGTAAATTCTTACGAAGTTCTAAACGGGGGGACGCCTTTGTCGGTTACTTTCATTCATTGTCGGACCTAATATTGCCCGAGTACAACCATTCTCTAACTAGAAATTGCCGGAATTTTTGTATTTACATTTTTTTTTATTACTACGAATTACTGTTTACGTTTTTGCGCTCTGACTATCGGATTTGGGACTCCGCGAGAAACTCGAGCGATTCACGCTGGGCGACAAACGTGTTAAGTAAAATTTACAGGAGTGGGCCAGTGTCCGAAAATTTCGGGCGGGCACCCGAGCCTCGGATCGGGTTTTGATGACTCGGATATGAAATAAATAAAAATCGTTCTCGATTCTATCGACCTTAATATTCTAGTATTTCTTGAAAATTTCCAGAAGCCATAAATGCATAAAGATCCGCAGTCTACTTTTTAGTTTATCACCTACTTATTTATCTTTGATGTATTACGTATTACGAATTTTCCCGCATATCACCCCTCAAACCTAGATGAAGATTACATAAACCTTTTGATTCAGGCGAACACAATGGAATCGTACAGAAACGGACCCGCCAGACGTATACAAGATTCCTGGAATCTCGGAGTTGGAGAAGGAATTTCACTTCAATCGCTATCTGACCGGATGACGCCGCCTCGAAATCGCTCAAGCTCTATGTCTGAGCGAGCGCCAAGTGAAAATTTGGTTCCAGAATCGACGGATGAAGGCGAAAAAGGATGGGATAATATTCAAACAGAATGCCGAGGTGGTAACCAACGGGAATCATTTATCCAACAGTCAAAATTGCTCGTTGATTAACAATCAATTTGCGGCTGAAACGATGACACCAACGATGGCGCCGCTGCAGATAGGACAATTATCGGCGACAAAATCAGCCGACGACTTCTGGTTTGCAGGAATATCCATATCTTCACGAAGCCTACCTGCATTAGCGACAAACTATGTACGATGATAACAGTTATTATCAGAAAGAAAACTACATGGAGCCAATGATTAAGTTGGAAACTCTTGGAGACTAATAAATCTCAGTTGCGGAGGAAGAAATTCGGGTGCGGCCACCCGGAGGTTTGAAGGATGCCTCCGCGATGGCTGATACGTGTTTCGTACACACGCGGTTGGCGCGATGTTTACACTCGGGTGCGTTCACCTGTATTCGACATCGAGGCAGTACAGCTGATCGTCCAAAAACGCCAAACACATAAGCGTTCTTATGCTTCCCGCGGTCTTGATTTCGGGACTGTTACGTGTCAAATAAAATATGAAATTCTCATTAATAGTTATTCATCTTTAAAAGGTTTACGAATACTTTGCACACTCGCTGGTACGACCACGCTTGTTAGATCACTTCCATAATTACATGCACGAACGTCGCTTATCAATTTCGCCAATTTTAGCAGATCTCGCGAAGCATTTTCGATTCTGTGGCGGGATTGGTGTTCGCCGATAGGTCGACATATACTCCGGACTTATGGGGTAGCCGAAGGGGGTCGCGCACATGGCCGGCATTGTGCGAGGTCGAGCGCATGGAGATTCAAGGGGAACCAAGGGGAACCAATATCTGTTCTGTGTCAATAGCGTTAATGGCGGGAGGGGGTTGCAGTACATATCGGAAAGCGGGTCCGCAGTATCGGGGATGGGTTTAACTCTGAATCAAAGGACAGCTGATAGAACGGAGTTCCCGTGGATGGTATCCACGGGAGGCTTTGACACAGAGAACGAAATCAGGAAAGGAAAAGGGAGACAGGAGAGATAGAAAAGAGACACCCTAATTGTAAACCAACCCCCTCCACCTTCGCCCGACTGCCTCGATCCGCGTGGTGAGGTTTTAAACCCGGAGAAAGTTTGCCGGGGTGCTCATTTTTGGCACACATAGAACCCCCTGTGCACCGTGACTGGTCGAAATCGTAACGGGGACGTTCCATTTCATTGTAAGTCGGCTACGGTGCCCGGCGGAACTACCTCCACTGTCCTTCAAGTACCTGGACTAGCCGCATTAACGCTGGAAACCATCTAGGTAGTCAGACTTTACACGTAATTCTCGAAACAGTTAATTGGCGTCGGGCTTACAGTGCAGTCTTCGTGCTCTTGAAAGTGCTAGTATAGCTACGCTCGAGGAATTATCAATTGCGAAGAGGGAGTGCAGTGCTACTCGTGCCACGAAGAGGACGTGCTACTCGTGTTATCTACGCAGATCATCTGTAGCCGTGAACTTCAGAATATATAGTGCAGTCTATAACAATTCTAGAAACAGTGAGGAAACATTTTGTGCAATTTGTGTCATCTGCGGTGGTGATATATGCATCAGGACTACTACATCAGTTTGCAAACGGAACTTCAGTCACCTTCCGTCATCAGTGAAATGAGATACGGGTAGGCAAAGTGAAAGACAGTGCAACGAGGTTCACGGTGGTGACCTACCCACGCATGAACAGGTTGACGTGTGTGTCTAAGCAAGAGTCCAGTTGAGAGGAGTATGATCGAGAGAAGAGCTTGAACCGAGTGGATGCTGCTAGATTGAAAAGAGATTGATTGAGGGTAGGTTGACCAGGATCGAGCCCCAGTTTCATTCAAGTCCTGCTGGACTTAACTATCTTAGCGTCCAGTTCTTTAGCCACATTTCAACATGTCCAACTCTACGTACCTTGCCAACTGCGGGCCCGACTATTGGCTTTATCAAGCAACGGTCGGCGACCAACCCCCTCTACAAGTTATGTACCCGGATAACGCGCATCAGGCGCATCAGCAAGTACAGCCCAGCCCGGATTACATGCAGCAACTTCAATTACAAGAACTCTCGTCGGCTCCAGCGAGTCTTCTAGAATCACTCCTCCGTCACGGAAAGAACGCAGTCCCCGATAGTTACGCGAATTCTGTCGGGAAACCGCCGACACCACCAGGCGGACAATTCCTGCTGACACCGCCATATACACCGACTTCGACAGACGGAAAGTCACCTGTCACAGGATGCGTGCCGATTGGTCAAGTGCAGGAGACGAGCAACCACGTGCAAGGATATCAGAGTTATTCACAGCAGCCGCTGTGTAATGTGACGCCTGGGCCGTCTGATTATGTGGCGCAACAAACTTACGGAACTGGTTATCTGGACAATAGTAATATTGTTAACCATAATAACGTAAACACCAATAACAATTACAATGGGGAACCGAATCCTCAGTTGAAGTGTACCGAAGAGGCCCAGGTAGATTACGCATGGATGAGATCAAATGGTTTGTAGATTGCGACTTTTTGGAAATGTTAATCTGTGGTTGTCCTATTTGTTGTTTAAAAATTAACACATTGGTCGCCACATACATGGGTGATGGATACTTCCGTGAGGGCCCTCTCACCCAGATGTGGATGACGTTCTTCTTCGTCAAAAGTTAAACAGGATTTTACAATTTATAAAAATCCCATTTGTAACACAGAATTAAATGGAATAATCACTGGCAAATATGAAATATACTTATACAAAATAGAAGTATTTTGAATATATACACTATTACAGTACTCCCCAATCTTTTTATCGCCGCGGACCGGTCAACGTTTTTTTGATAATTTTACCGCGGCCCGCTGAGGGGGGGGGAACGTTGATTGATTATATTTTAGATTGTTTTGATTTAATAATTTTAATTTAATTGTATTTAATGTTCTTTGCGCGGGGGTTGGGGACCACTGCACTCTATTATACTAATTTATATTTATTAATTTATATTTAAAATAAAAAATATAACATTATACTACGTAGCATGGTATTCGTTAAAGCAGTTAAAATATTTTCTCGCTTCCTAGAACGTAAATCTTCTAATAGACCAGCCCCGTAAATTCTTACGAAGTCCTAAACGGGGGGACGCCTTTGTCGGTTACTTTCATTCATTGTCGGACCTAATATTGCCCGAGTACAACCATTCTCTAACTAGAAATTGCCGGAATTTTTGTATTTACATTTTTTTTTATTACTACGAATTATTGTTTACGTTTTTGCGCTCTGACTATCGGATTTGGGACTCCGCGAGAAACTCGAGCGATTCACGCTGGGCGACAAACGTGTTAAGTAAAATTTACAGGAGTGGGCCAGTGTCCGAAAATTTCGGGCGGGCACCCGAGACTCGGGTCGGGTTTTGATGACTCGGATATGAAATAAATAAAAATCGTTCTCGATTCTATCGACCTTAATATTCTAGTATTTCTTGAAAATTTCCAGAAGCCATAAATGCATAAAGATCCGCAGTCTACTTTTTAGTTTATCACCTTCTTATTTATCTTTGATGTATTACGTATTACGAATTTTCTCGCATATCACCCCTCAAAGCTAGATGAAGATTACATAAACCTTTTGTTTCAGGCGAACACAATGGAATGGTACAGAAACGGACCCGCCAGACGTATACAAGATTCCTGGAATCTCGGAGTTGGAGAAGGAATTTCACTTCAATCGCTATCTGACCGGATGACGCCGCCTCGAAATCGCTCAAGCTCTATGTCTGAGCGAGCGCCAAGTGAAAATTTGGTTCCAGAATCGACGGATGAAGGCGAAAAAGGATGGGATAATATGCAAACAGAATGCCGAGGTGGTAACCAACGGGAATCATTTATCCAACAGTCAAAATTGCTCGTTGATTAACAATCAATTTGCGGCTGAAACGATGACACCAACGATGGCGCCGCTGCAGATAGGACAATTATCGGCGACAAAATCAGCCGACGACTTCTGGTTTGCAGGAATATCCATATCTTCACGAAGCCTACCTGCATTAGCGACAAACTATGTACGATGATAACAGTTACTATCAGAAAGAAAACTACATGGAGCCAATGATTAAGTTGGAAACTCTTGGAGACTAATAAATCTCAGTTGCGGAGGAAGAAATTCGGGTGCGGCCACTCGGGGGTTTGAAGGATGCCTCCGCGATGGCTGATACGTGTTTCGTACACACGCGGTTGGCGCGATGTTTACACTCGGGTGCGTTCACCTGTATTCGACATCGAGGCCGTACAGCTGATCGTCCAAAAACGCCAAACACATGAGCGTTCTTATGCTTCCCGCGGTCTTGATTTCGGGACTGTTACGTTTCAAATAAAATATGAAATTCTCATTAATAGTTATTCATCTTTAAAAGGTTTACGAATACTTTGCACACTCGCTGGTACGACCACGCTTGTTAGATCACTTCCATAATTACATGCACGAACGTCGCTTATCAATTTCGCCAATTTTAGCAGATCTCGCGAAGCATTTTCGATTCTGTGGGGGGATTGGTGTTCGCCGATAGGTCGACATATACTCCGGACTTATGGGGTAGCCGAAGGGGGTCGCGCACATGGCCGGCATTGTGCGAGGTCGTGCGCATGGAGATTCAAGGGGAACCAAGGGGAACCAATATCTGTTCTGTGTCAATAGCGTTAATGGCGGGAGGGGGTTGCAGTACATATCGGAAAGCGGGTCCGCAGTATCGGGGATGGGTTTAACTCTGAATCAAAGGACAGCTGATAGAACGGAGTTCCCGTGGATGGTATCCACGGGAGGCTTTGACACAGAGAACGAAATCAGGAAAGGAAAAGGGAGACAGGAGAGATAGAAAGGAGACACCCTAATTGTAAACCAACCCCCTCCACCTTCGCCCGACTGCCTCGATCCGCGTGGTGAGGTTATAAACCCGGAGAAAGTTTGCCGGGGTGCTCATTTTTGGCACACATAGAACCCCCTGTGCACCGTGACTGGTCGAAATCGTAACGGGGACGTTCCATTTCATTGTAAGTCGGCTACGGTGCCCGGCGGAACTACCTCCACTGTCCTTCAAGTACCTGGACTAGCCGCATTAACGCTGGAAACCATCTAGGTAGTCAGACTTTACACGTAATTCTCGAAACAGTTAATTGGCGTCGGGCTTACAGTGCAGTCTTCGTGCTCTTGAAAGTGCTAGTATAGCTACGCTCGAGGAATTATCAATTGCGAAGAGGGAGTGCAGTGCTACTCGTGCCACGAAGAGGACGTGCTACTCGTGTTATCTACGCAGATCATCTGTAGCCGTGAACTTCAGAATATATAGTGCAGTCTATAACAATTCTAGAAACAGTGAGGAAACATTTTGTGCAATTTGTGTCATCTGCGGTGGTGATATATGCATCAGGACTACTACATCTGTTTGCAAACGGAACTTCAGTCACCTTCCGTCATCAGTGAAATGAGATACGGGTAGGCAAAGTGAAAGACAGTGCAACGAGGTTTACGGTGGTGACCTACCCACGCATGAACAGGTTGACGTGTGTGTCTAAGCAAGAGTCCAGTTGAGAGGAGTATGATCGAGAGAAGAGCTTGAACCGAGTGGATGCTGCTAGATTGAAAAGAGATTGATTGAGGGTAGGTTGACCAGGATCGAGGCCCAGTTTCATTCAAGTCCTGCTGGACTTAACTATCTTAGCGTCCAGTTCTTTAGCCACATTTCAACATGTCCAACTCTACGTACCTTGCCAACTGCGGGCCCGACTATTGGCTTTATCAAGCAACGGTCGGCGACCAACCCCCTCTACAAGTTATGTACCCGGATAACGCGCATCAGGCGCATCAGCAAGTACAGCCCAGCCCGGATTACATGCAGCAACTTCAATTACAAGAACTCTCGTCGGCTCCAGCGAGTCTTCTAGAATCACTCCTCCGTCACGGAAAGAACGCAGTCCCCGATAGTTACGCGAATTCTGTCGGGAAACCGCCGACACCACCAGGCGGACAATTCCTGCTGTCACCGCCATATACACCGACTTCGACAGACGGAAAGTCACCTGTCACAGGATGCGTGCCGATTGGTCAAGTGCAGGAGACGAGCAACCACGTGCAAGGATATCAGAGTTATTCACAGCAGCCGCTGTGTAATGTGACGCCTGGGCCGTCTGATTATGTGGCGCAACAAACTTACGGAACTGGTTATCTGGACAATAGTAATATTGTTAACCATAATAACGTTAACACCAATAACAATTACAATGGGGAACCGAATCCTCAGTTGAAGTGTACCGAAGAGGCCCAGGTAGATTACGCATGGATGAGATCAAATGGTTTGTAGATTGCGACTTTTTGGAAATGTTAATCTGTGGTTGTCCTATTTGTTGTTTAAAAATTAACACATTGGTCGCCACATACATGGGTGATGGATACTTCCGTGAGGGCCCTCTCACCCAGATGTGGATGACGTTCTTCTTCGTCAAAAGTTAAACAGGATTTTACAATTTATAAAAATCCCATTTGTAACACAGAATTAAATGGAATAATCACTGGCAAATATGAAATATACTTATACAAAATAGAAGTATTTTGAATATATACACTATTACAGTACTCCCCAATCTTTTTATCGCCGCGGACCGGCCAACGTTTTTTTGATAATTTTACCGCGGCCCGCTGACGGGGGGGGGGAACGTTGATTGATTATATTTTAGATTGTTTTGATTTAATAATTTTAATTTAATTGTATTTAATGTTCTTTGCGCGGGGGTTGGGGACCACTGCACTCTATTATACTAATTTATATTTATTAATTTATATTTAAAATAAAAAATATAACATTATACTACGTAGCATGGTATTCGTTAAAGCAGTTAAAATATTTTCTCGCTTCCTAGAACGTAAATCTTCTAATAGACCAGCCCCGTAAATTCTTACGAAGTTCTAAACGGGGGGACGCCTTTGTCGGTTACTTTCATTCATTGTCGGACCTAATATTGCCCGAGTACAACCATTCTCTAACTAGAAATTGCCGGAATTTTTGTATTTACATTTTTTTTTATTACTACGAATTACTGTTTACGTTTTTGCGCTCTGACTATCGGATTTGGGACTCCGCGAGAAACTCGAGCGATTCACGCTGGGCGACAAACGTGTTAAGTAAAATTTACAGGAGTGGGCCAGTGTCCGAAAATTTCGGGCGGGCACCCGAGTCTCGGGTCGGGTTTTGATGACTCGGATATGAAATAAATAAAAATCGTTCTCGATTCTATCGACCTTAATATTCTAGTATTTCTTGAAAATTTCCAGAAGCCATAAATGCATAAAGATCCGCAGTCTACTTTTTAGTTTATCACCTTCTTATTTATCTTTGATGTATTACGTATTACGAATTTTCTCGCATATCACCCCTCAAAGCTAGATGAAGATTACATAATCCTTTTGTTTCAGGCGAACACAATGGAATGGTACAGAAACGGACCCGCCAGACGTATACAAGATTCCTGGAATCTCGGAGTTGGAGAAGGAATTTCACTTCAATCGCTATCTGACCGGATGACGCCGCCTCGAAATCGCTCAAGCTCTATGTCTGAGCGAGCGCCAAGTGAAAATTTGGTTCCAGAAACGACGGATGAAGGCGAAAAAGGATGGGATAATATGCAAACAGAATGCCGAGGTGGTAACCAACGGGAATCATTTATCCAACAGTCAAAATTGCTCGTTGATTAACAATCAATTTGCGGCTGAAACGATGACACCAACGATGGCGCCGCTGCAGATAGGACAATTATCGGCGACAAAATCAGCCGACGACTTCTGGTTTGCAGGAATATCCATATCTTCACGAAGCCTACCTGCATTAGCGACAAACTATGTACGATGATAACAGTTACTATCAGAAAGAAAACTACATGGAGCCAATGATTAAGTTGGAAACTCTTGGAGACTAATAAATCTCAGTTGCGGAGGAAGAAATTCGGATGCGGCCACTCGGGGATTTGAAGGATGCCTCCGCGATGGCTGATACGTGTTTCGTACACACGCGGTTGGCGCGATGTTTACACTCGGGTGCGTTCACCTGTATTCGACATCGAGGCCGTACAGCTGATCGTCCAAAAACGCCAAACACATGAGCGTTCTTATGCTTCCCGCGGTCTTGATTTCGGGACTGTTACGTGTCAAATAAAATATGAAATTCTCATTAATAGTTATTCATCTTTAAAAGGTTTACGAATACTTTGCACACTCGCTGGTACGACCACGCTTGTTAGATCACTTCCATAATTACATGCACGAACGTTGCTTATCAATTTCGCCAATTTTAGCAGATCTCGCGAAGCATTTTCGATTCTGTGGGGGGATTGGTGTTCGCCGATAGGTCGACATATACTCCGGACTTATGGGGTAGCCGAAGGGGGTCGCGCACATGGCCGGCATTGTGCGAGGTCGTGCGCATGGAGATTCAAGGGGAACCAAGAGGAACCAATATCTGTTCTGTGTCAATAGCGTTAATGGCGGGAGGGGGTTGCAGTACATATCGGAAAGCGGGTCCGCAGTATCGGGGATGGGTTTAACTCTGAATCAAAGGACAGCTGATAGAACGGAGTTCCCGTGGATTGTATCTACGGGAGGCTTTGACACAGAGAACGAAATCAGGAAAGGAAAAGGGAGACAGGAGAGATAGAAAAGAGACACCCTAATTGTAAACCAACCCCCTCCACCTTCGCCCGACTGCCGCGATCCGCGTGGTGAGGTTATAAACCCGGAGAAAGTTTGCCGGGGTGCTCATTTTTGGCACACATAGAACCCCCTGTGCACCGTGACTGGTCGAAATCGTAACGGGGACGTTCCATTTCATTGTAAGTCGGCTACGGTGCCCGGCGGAACTACCTCCACTGTCCTTCAAGTACCTGGACTAGCCGCATTAACGCTGGAAACCATCTAGGTAGTCAGACTTTACACGTAATTCTCGAAACAGTTAATTGGCGTCGGGCTTACAGTGCAGTCTTCGTGCTCTTGAAAGTGCTAGTATAGCTACGCTCGAGGAATTATCAATTGCGAAGAGGGAGTGCAGTGCTACTCGTGCCACGAAGAGGACGTGCTACTCGTGTTATCTGTTAGCCACATTTCAACATGTCCAACTCTACGTACCTTGCCAACTGCGGGCCCGACTATTGGCTTTATCAAGCAACGGTCGGCGACCAACCCCCTCTACAAGTTATGTACCCGGATAACGCGCATCAGGCGCATCAGCAAGTACTGCCCAGCCCGGATTACATGCAGCAACTTCAATTACAAGAACTCTCGTCGGCTCCAGCGAGTCTTCTAGAATCACTCCTCCGTCACGGAAAGAACGCAGTCCCCGATAGTTACGCGAATTCTGTCGGGAAACCGCCGACACCACCAGGCGGACAATTCCTGCTGACACCGCCATATACACCGACTTCGACAGACGGAAAGTCACCTGTCACAGGATGCGTGCCGATTGGTCAAGTGCAGGAGACGAGCAACCACGTGCAAGGATATCAGAGTTATTCACAGCAGCCGCTGTGTAATGTGACGCCTGGGCCGTCTGATTATGTGGCGCAACAAACTTACGGAACTGGTTATCTGGACAATAGTAATATTGTTAACCATAATAACGTTAACACCAATAACAATTACAATGGGGAACCGAATCCTCAGTTGAAGTGTACAGAAGAGGCCCAGGTAGATTACGCATGGATGAGATCAAATGGTTTGTAGATTGCGACTTTTTGGAAATGTTAATCTGTGGTTGTCCTATTTGTTGTTTAAAAATTAACACATTGGTCGCCACATACATGGGTGATGGGTACTTCCGTGAGGGCCCTCTCACCCAGATGTGGATGACGTTCTTCTTCGGCAAAAGTTAAACAGGATTTTACAATTTATAAAAATCCCATTTGTAACACAGAATTAAATGGAATAATCACTGGCAAATATGAAATATACTTATACAAAATAGAAGTATTTTGAATATATACACTATTACAGTACTCCCCAATCTTTTTATCGCCGCGGACCGGTCAACGTTTTTTTGATAATTTTACCGCGGCCCGCTGAGGGGGGGGGGGGAACGTTGATTGATTATATTTTAGATTGTTTTGATTTAATAATTTTAATTTAATTGTATTTAATGTTCTTTGCGCGGGGGTTGGGGACCACTGCACTCTATTATACTGATTTATATTTTTGTTAATTTATATTTAAAATAAAAAATATAACATTATACTACGTAGCATGGTATTCGTTAAAGCAGTTAAAATATTTTCTCGCTTCCTAGAACGTAAATCTTCTAATAGACCAGCCCCGTAAATTCTTACGAAGTTCTAAACGGGGGGACGCCTTTGTCGGTTACTTTCATTCATTGTCGGACCTAATATTGCCCGAGTACAACCATTCTCTAACTAGAAATTGCCGGAATTTTTGTATTTACATTTTTTTTTTATTACTACGAATTACTGTTTACGTTTTTGCGCTCTGACTATCGGATTTGGGACTCCGCGAGAAACTCGAGCGATTCACGCTGGGCGACAAACGTGTTAAGTAAAATTTACAGGAGTGGGCCAGTGTCCGAAAATTTCGGGCGGGCACCCGAGCCTCGGGTCGGGTTTTGATGACTCGGATATGAAATAAATAAAAATCGTTCTCGATTCTATCGACCTTAATATTCTAGTATTTCTTGAAAATTTCCAGAAGCCATAAATGCATAAAGATCCGCAGTTTACTTTTTAGTTTATCACCTTCTTATTTATCTTTGATGTATTACGTATTACGAATTTTCTCGCATATCACCCCTCAAAGCTAGATGAAGATTACATAAACCTTTTGTTTCAGGCGAACACAATGGAATCGTACAGAAACGGACCCGCCAGACGTATACAAGATTCCTGGAATCTCGGAGTTGGAGAAGGAATTTCACTTCAATCGCTATCTGACCGGATGACGCCGCCTCGAAATCGCTCAAGCTCTATGTCTGAGCGAGCGCCAAGTGAAAATTTGGTTCCAGAATCGACGGATGAAGGCGAAAAAGGATGGGATAATATGCAACAGAATGCCGAGGTGGTAACCAACGGGAATCATTTATCCAACAGTCAAAATTGCTCGTTGATTAACAATCAATTTGCGGCTGAAACGATGACACCAACGATGGCGCCGCTGCAGATAGGACAATTATCGGCGACAAAATCAGCCGACGACTTCTGGTTTGCAGGAATATCCATATCTTCACGAAGCCTACCTGCATTAGCGACAAACTATGTACGATGATAACAGTTATTATCAGAAAGAAAACTACATGGAGCCAATGATTAAGTTGGAAACTCTTGGAGACTAATAAATCTCAGTTGCGGAGGAAGAAATTCGGGTGCGGCCACTCGGGGGTTTGAAGGATGCCTCCGCGATGGCTGATACGTGTTTCGTACACACGCGGTTGGCGCGATGTTTACACTCGGGTGCGTTCACCTGTATTCGACATCGAGGCCGTACAGCTGATCGTCCAAAAACGCCAAACACATGAGCGTTCTTATGCTTCCCGCGGTCTTGATTTCGGGACTGTTACGTGTCAAATAAAATATGAAATTCTCATTAATAGTTATTCATCTTTAAAAGGTTTACGAATACTTTGCACACTCGCTGGTACGACCACGCTTGTTAGATCACTTCCATAATTACATGCACGGACGTCGCTTATCAATTTCGCCAATTTTAGCCGATCTCGCGAAGCATTTTCGATTCTGTGGGGGGATTGGTGTTCGCCGATAGGTCGACATATACTCCGGACTTATGGGGTAGCCGAAGGGGGTCGCGCACATGGCCGGCATTGTGCGAGGTAGTGCGCATGGAGATTCAAGGCGAACCAAGGGGAACCAATATCTGTTCTGTGTCAATAGCGTTAATGGCGGGAGGGGGTTGCAGTACATATCGGAAAGCGGGTCCGCAGTATCGGGGATGGGTTTAACTCTGAATCAAAGGACAGCTGATAGAACGGAGTTCCCGTGGATGGTATCCACGGGAGGCTTTGACACAGAGAACGAAATCAGGAAAGGAAAAGGGAGACAGGAGAGATAGAAAAGAGACACCCTAATTGTAAACCAACCCCCTCCACCTTCGCCCGACTGCCTCGATCCGCGTGGTGAGGTTATAAACCCGGAGAAAGTTTGCCGGGGTGCTCATTTTTGGCACACATAGAACCCCCTGTGCACCGTGACTGGTCGAAATCGTAACGGGGACGTTCCATTTCATTGTAAGTCGGCTACGGTGCCCGGCGGAACTACCTCCACTGTCCTTCAAGTACCTGGACTAGCCGCATTAACGCTGGAAACCATCTAGGTAGTCAGACTTTACACGTAATTCTCGAAACAGTTAATTGGCGTCGGGCTTACAGTGCAGTCTTCGTGCTCTTGAAAGTGCTAGTATAGCTACGCTCGAGGAATTATCAATTGCGAAGAGGGAGTGCAGTGCTACTCGTGCCACGAAGAGGACGTGCTACTCGTGTTATCTACGCAGATCATCTGTAGCCGTGAACTTCAGAATATATAGTGCAGTCTATAACAATTCTAGAAACAGTGAGGAAACATTTTGTGCAATTTGTGTCATCTGCGGTGGTGATATATGCATCAGGACTACTACATCAGTTTGCAAACGGAACTTCAGTCACCTTCCGTCATCAGTGAAATGAGATACGGGTAGGCAAAGTGAAAGACAGTGCAACGAGGTTCACGGTGGTGACCTACCCACGCATGAACAGGTTGACGTGTGTGTCTAAGCAAGAGTCCAGTTGAGAGGAGTATGATCGAGAGAAGAGCTTGAACCGAGTGGATGCTGCTAGATTGAAAAGAGATTGATTGAGGGTAGGTTGACCAGGATCGAGCCCCAGTTTCATTCAAGTCCTGCTGGACTTAACTATCTTAGCGTCCAGTTCTTTAGCCACATTTCAACATGTCCAACTCTACGTACCTTGCCAACTGCGGGCCCGACTATTGGCTTTATCAAGCAACGGTCGGCGACCAACCCCCTCTACAAGTTATGTACCCGGATAACGCGCATCAGGCGCATCAGCAAGTACAGCCCAGCCCGGATTACATGCAGCAACTTCAATTACAAGAACTCTCGTCGGCTCCAGCGAGTCTTCTAGAATCACTCCTCCGTCACGGAAAGAACGCAGTCCCCGATAGTTACGCGAATTCTGTCGGGAAACCGCCGACACCACCAGGCGGACAATTCCTGCTGACACCGCCATATACACCGACTTCGACAGACGGAAAGTCACCTGTCACAGGATGCGTGCCGATTGGTCAAGTGCAGGAGACGAGCAACCACGTGCAAGGATATCAGAGTTATTCACAGCAGCCGCTGTGTAATGTGACGCCTGGGCCGTCTGATTATGTGGCGCAACAAACTTACGGAACTGGTTATCTGGACAATAGTAATATTGTTAACCATAATAACGTTAACACCAATAACAATTACAATGGGGAACCGAATCCTCAGTTGAAGTGTACCGAAGAGGCCCAGGTAGATTACGCATGGATGAGATCAAATGGTTTGTAGATTGCGACTTTTTGGAAATGTTAATCTGTGGTTGTCCTATTTGTTGTTTAAAAATTAACACATTGGTCGCCACATACATGGGTGATGGATACTTCCGTGAGGGCCCTCTCACCCAGATGTGGATGACGTTCTTCTTCGTCAAAAGTTAAACAGGATTTTACAATTTATAAAAATCCCATTTGTAACACAGAATTAAATGGAATAATCACTGGCAAATATGAAATATACTTATACAAAATAGAAGTATTTTGAATATATACACTATTACAGTACTCCCCAATCTTTTTATCGCCGCGGACCGGTCAACGTTTTTTTGATAATTTTACCGCGGCCCGCTGAGGGGGGGGGGGAACGTTGATTGATTATATTTTAGATTGTTTTGATTTAATAATTTTAATTTAATTGTATTTAATGTTCTTTGCGCGGGGGTTGGGGACCACTGCACTCTACTATACTAATTTATATTTATTAATTTATATTTAAAATAAAAAATATAACATTATACTACGTAGCATGGTATTCGTTAAAGCAGTTAAAATATTTTCTCGCTTCCTAGAACGTAAATCTTCTAATAGACCAGCTCCGTAAATTGTTACGAAGTTCTAAACGGGGGGACGCCTTTGTCGGTTACTTTCATTCATTGTCGGACCTAATATTGCCCGAGTACAACCATTCTCTAACTAGAAATTGCCGGAATTTTTGTATTTACATTTTTTTTTATTACTACGAATTACTGTTTACGTTTTTGCGCTCTGACTATCGGATTTGGGACTCCGCGAGAAACTCGAGCGATTCACGCTGGGCGACAAACGTGTTAAGTAAAATTTACAGGAGTGGGCCAGTGTCCGAAAATTTCGGGCGGGCACCCGAGTCTCGGGTCGGGTTTTGATGACTCGGATATGAAATAAATAAAAATCGTTCTCGATTCTATCGACCTTAATATTCTAGTATTTCTTGAAAATTTCCAGAAGCCATAAATGCATAAAGATCCGCAGTCTACTTTTTAGTTTATCACCTTCTTATTTATCTTTGATGTATTACGTATTACGAATTTTCTCGCATATCACCCCTCAAAGCTAGATGAAGATTACATAATCCTTTTGTTTCAGGCGAACACAATGGAATGGTACAGAAACGGACCCGCCAGACGTATACAAGATTCCTGGAATCTCGGAGTTGGAGAAGGAATTTCACTTCAATCGCTATCTGACCGGATGACGCCGCCTCGAAATCGCTCAAGCTCTATGTCTGAGCGAGCGCCAAGTGAAAATTTGGTTCCAGAAACGACGGATGAAGGCGAAAAAGGATGGGATAATATGCAAACAGAATGCCGAGGTGGTAACCAACGGGAATCATTTATCCAACAGTCAAAATTGCTCGTTGATTAACAATCAATTTGCGGCTGAAACGATGACACCAACGATGGCGCCGCTGCAGATAGGACAATTATCGGCGACAAAATCAGCCGACGACTTCTGGTTTGCAGGAATATCCATATCTTCACGAAGCCTACCTGCATTAGCGACAAACTATGTACGATGATAACAGTTACTATCAGAAAGAAAACTACATGGAGCCAATGATTAAGTTGGAAACTCTTGGAGACTAATAAATCTCAGTTGCGGAGGAAGAAATTCGGATGCGGCCACTCGGGGATTTGAAGGATGCCTCCGCGATGGCTGATACGTGTTTCGTACACACGCGGTTGGCGCGATGTTTACACTCGGGTGCGTTCACCTGTATTCGACATCGAGGCCGTACAGCTGATCGTCCAAAAACGCCAAACACATGAGCGTTCTTATGCTTCCCGCGGTCTTGATTTCGGGACTGTTACGTGTCAAATAAAATATGAAATTCTCATTAATAGTTATTCATCTTTAAAAGGTTTACGAATACTTTGCACACTCGCTGGTACGACCACGCTTGTTAGATCACTTCCATAATTACATGCACGAACGTTGCTTATCAATTTCGCCAATTTTAGCAGATCTCGCGAAGCATTTTCGATTCTGTGGGGGGATTGGTGTTCGCCGATAGGTCGACATATACTCCGGACTTATGGGGTAGCCGAAGGGGGTCGCGCACATGGCCGGCATTGTGCGAGGTCGTGCGCATGGAGATTCAAGGGGAACCAAGAGGAACCAATATCTGTTCTGTGTCAATAGCGTTAATGGCGGGAGGGGGTTGCAGTACATATCGGAAAGCGGGTCCGCAGTATCGGGGATGGGTTTAACTCTGAATCAAAGGACAGCTGATAGAACGGAGTTCCCGTGGATTGTATCTACGGGAGGCTTTGACACAGAGAACGAAATCAGGAAAGGAAAAGGGAGACAGGAGAGATAGAAAAGAGACACCCTAATTGTAAACCAACCCCCTCCACCTTCGCCCGACTGCCGCGATCCGCGTGGTGAGGTTATAAACCCGGAGAAAGTTTGCCGGGGTGCTCATTTTTGGCACACATAGAACCCCCTGTGCACCGTGACTGGTCGAAATCGTAACGGGGACGTTCCATTTCATTGTAAGTCGGCTACGGTGCCCGGCGGAACTACCTCCACTGTCCTTCAAGTACCTGGACTAGCCGCATTAACGCTGGAAACCATCTAGGTAGTCAGACTTTACACGTAATTCTCGAAACAGTTAATTGGCGTCGGGCTTACAGTGCAGTCTTCGTGCTCTTGAAAGTGCTAGTATAGCTACGCTCGAGGAATTATCAATTGCGAAGAGGGAGTGCAGTGCTACTCGTGCCACGAAGAGGACGTGCTACTCGTGTTATCTGTTAGCCACATTTCAACATGTCCAACTCTACGTACCTTGCCAACTGCGGGCCCGACTATTGGCTTTATCAAGCAACGGTCGGCGACCAACCCCCTCTACAAGTTATGTACCCGGATAACGCGCATCAGGCGCATCAGCAAGTACTGCCCAGCCCGGATTACATGCAGCAACTTCAATTACAAGAACTCTCGTCGGCTCCAGCGAGTCTTCTAGAATCACTCCTCCGTCACGGAAAGAACGCAGTCCCCGATAGTTACGCGAATTCTGTCGGGAAACCGCCGACACCACCAGGCGGACAATTCCTGCTGACACCGCCATATACACCGACTTCGACAGACGGAAAGTCACCTGTCACAGGATGCGTGCCGATTGGTCAAGTGCAGGAGACGAGCAACCACGTGCAAGGATATCAGAGTTATTCACAGCAGCCGCTGTGTAATGTGACGCCTGGGCCGTCTGATTATGTGGCGCAACAAACTTACGGAACTGGTTATCTGGACAATAGTAATATTGTTAACCATAATAACGTTAACACCAATAACAATTACAATGGGGAACCGAATCCTCAGTTGAAGTGTACAGAAGAGGCCCAGGTAGATTACGCATGGATGAGATCAAATGGTTTGTAGATTGCGACTTTTTGGAAATGTTAATCTGTGGTTGTCCTATTTGTTGTTTAAAAATTAACACATTGGTCGCCACATACATGGGTGATGGGTACTTCCGTGAGGGCCCTCTCACCCAGATGTGGATGACGTTCTTCTTCGGCAAAAGTTAAACAGGATTTTACAATTTATAAAAATCCCATTTGTAACACAGAATTAAATGGAATAATCACTGGCAAATATGAAATATACTTATACAAAATAGAAGTATTTTGAATATATACACTATTACAGTACTCCCCAATCTTTTTATCGCCGCGGACCGGTCAACGTTTTTTTGATAATTTTACCGCGGCCCGCTGAGGGGGGGGGGGGAACGTTGATTGATTATATTTTAGATTGTTTTGATTTAATAATTTTAATTTAATTGTATTTAATGTTCTTTGCGCGGGGGTTGGGGACCACTGCACTCTATTATACTGATTTATATTTTTGTTAATTTATATTTAAAATAAAAAATATAACATTATACTACGTAGCATGGTATTCGTTAAAGCAGTTAAAATATTTTCTCGCTTCCTAGAACGTAAATCTTCTAATAGACCAGCCCCGTAAATTCTTACGAAGTTCTAAACGGGGGGACGCCTTTGTCGGTTACTTTCATTCATTGTCGGACCTAATATTGCCCGAGTACAACCATTCTCTAACTAGAAATTGCCGGAATTTTTGTATTTACATTTTTTTTTTATTACTACGAATTACTGTTTACGTTTTTGCGCTCTGACTATCGGATTTGGGACTCCGCGAGAAACTCGAGCGATTCACGCTGGGCGACAAACGTGTTAAGTAAAATTTACAGGAGTGGGCCAGTGTCCGAAAATTTCGGGCGGGCACCCGAGCCTCGGGTCGGGTTTTGATGACTCGGATATGAAATAAATAAAAATCGTTCTCGATTCTATCGACCTTAATATTCTAGTATTTCTTGAAAATTTCCAGAAGCCATAAATGCATAAAGATCCGCAGTTTACTTTTTAGTTTATCACCTTCTTATTTATCTTTGATGTATTACGTATTACGAATTTTCTCGCATATCACCCCTCAAAGCTAGATGAAGATTACATAAACCTTTTGTTTCAGGCGAACACAATGGAATCGTACAGAAACGGACCCGCCAGACGTATACAAGATTCCTGGAATCTCGGAGTTGGAGAAGGAATTTCACTTCAATCGCTATCTGACCGGATGACGCCGCCTCGAAATCGCTCAAGCTCTATGTCTGAGCGAGCGCCAAGTGAAAATTTGGTTCCAGAATCGACGGATGAAGGCGAAAAAGGATGGGATAATATGCAACAGAATGCCGAGGTGGTAACCAACGGGAATCATTTATCCAACAGTCAAAATTGCTCGTTGATTAACAATCAATTTGCGGCTGAAACGATGACACCAACGATGGCGCCGCTGCAGATAGGACAATTATCGGCGACAAAATCAGCCGACGACTTCTGGTTTGCAGGAATATCCATATCTTCACGAAGCCTACCTGCATTAGCGACAAACTATGTACGATGATAACAGTTATTATCAGAAAGAAAACTACATGGAGCCAATGATTAAGTTGGAAACTCTTGGAGACTAATAAATCTCAGTTGCGGAGGAAGAAATTCGGGTGCGGCCACTCGGGGGTTTGAAGGATGCCTCCGCGATGGCTGATACGTGTTTCGTACACACGCGGTTGGCGCGATGTTTACACTCGGGTGCGTTCACCTGTATTCGACATCGAGGCCGTACAGCTGATCGTCCAAAAACGCCAAACACATGAGCGTTCTTATGCTTCCCGCGGTCTTGATTTCGGGACTGTTACGTGTCAAATAAAATATGAAATTCTCATTAATAGTTATTCATCTTTAAAAGGTTTACGAATACTTTGCACACTCGCTGGTACGACCACGCTTGTTAGATCACTTCCATAATTACATGCACGGACGTCGCTTATCAATTTCGCCAATTTTAGCCGATCTCGCGAAGCATTTTCGATTCTGTGGGGGGATTGGTGTTCGCCGATAGGTCGACATATACTCCGGACTTATGGGGTAGCCGAAGGGGGTCGCGCACATGGCCGGCATTGTGCGAGGTAGTGCGCATGGAGATTCAAGGCGAACCAAGGGGAACCAATATCTGTTCTGTGTCAATAGCGTTAATGGCGGGAGGGGGTTGCAGTACATATCGGAAAGCGGGTCCGCAGTATCGGGGATGGGTTTAACTCTGAATCAAAGGACAGCTGATAGAACGGAGTTCCCGTGGATGGTATCCACGGGAGGCTTTGACACAGAGAACGAAATCAGGAAAGGAAAAGGGAGACAGGAGAGATAGAAAAGAGACACCCTAATTGTAAACCAACCCCCTCCACCTTCGCCCGACTGCCTCGATCCGCGTGGTGAGGTTATAAACCCGGAGAAAGTTTGCCGGGGTGCTCATTTTTGGCACACATAGAACCCCCTGTGCACCGTGACTGGTCGAAATCGTAACGGGGACGTTCCATTTCATTGTAAGTCGGCTACGGTGCCCGGCGGAACTACCTCCACTGTCCTTCAAGTACCTGGACTAGCCGCATTAACGCTGGAAACCATCTAGGTAGTCAGACTTTACACGTAATTCTCGAAACAGTTAATTGGCGTCGGGCTTACAGTGCAGTCTTCGTGCTCTTGAAAGTGCTAGTATAGCTACGCTCGAGGAATTATCAATTGCGAAGAGGGAGTGCAGTGCTACTCGTGCCACGAAGAGGACGTGCTACTCGTGTTATCTACGCAGATCATCTGTAGCCGTGAACTTCAGAATATATAGTGCAGTCTATAACAATTCTAGAAACAGTGAGGAAACATTTTGTGCAATTTGTGTCATCTGCGGTGGTGATATATGCATCAGGACTACTACATCAGTTTGCAAACGGAACTTCAGTCACCTTCCGTCATCAGTGAAATGAGATACGGGTAGGCAAAGTGAAAGACAGTGCAACGAGGTTCACGGTGGTGACCTACCCACGCATGAACAGGTTGACGTGTGTGTCTAAGCAAGAGTCCAGTTGAGAGGAGTATGATCGAGAGAAGAGCTTGAACCGAGTGGATGCTGCTAGATTGAAAAGAGATTGATTGAGGGTAGGTTGACCAGGATCGAGCCCCAGTTTCATTCAAGTCCTGCTGGACTTAACTATCTTAGCGTCCAGTTCTTTAGCCACATTTCAACATGTCCAACTCTACGTACCTTGCCAACTGCGGGCCCGACTATTGGCTTTATCAAGCAACGGTCGGCGACCAACCCCCTCTACAAGTTATGTACCCGGATAACGCGCATCAGGCGCATCAGCAAGTACAGCCCAGCCCGGATTACATGCAGCAACTTCAATTACAAGAACTCTCGTCGGCTCCAGCGAGTCTTCTAGAATCACTCCTCCGTCACGGAAAGAACGCAGTCCCCGATAGTTACGCGAATTCTGTCGGGAAACCGCCGACACCACCAGGCGGACAATTCCTGCTGACACCGCCATATACACCGACTTCGACAGACGGAAAGTCACCTGTCACAGGATGCGTGCCGATTGGTCAAGTGCAGGAGACGAGCAACCACGTGCAAGGATATCAGAGTTATTCACAGCAGCCGCTGTGTAATGTGACGCCTGGGCCGTCTGATTATGTGGCGCAACAAACTTACGGAACTGGTTATCTGGACAATAGTAATATTGTTAACCATAATAACGTTAACACCAATAACAATTACAATGGGGAACCGAATCCTCAGTTGAAGTGTACCGAAGAGGCCCAGGTAGATTACGCATGGATGAGATCAAATGGTTTGTAGATTGCGACTTTTTGGAAATGTTAATCTGTGGTTGTCCTATTTGTTGTTTAAAAATTAACACATTGGTCGCCACATACATGGGTGATGGATACTTCCGTGAGGGCCCTCTCACCCAGATGTGGATGACGTTCTTCTTCGTCAAAAGTTAAACAGGATTTTACAATTTATAAAAATCCCATTTGTAACACAGAATTAAATGGAATAATCACTGGCAAATATGAAATATACTTATACAAAATAGAAGTATTTTGAATATATACACTATTACAGTACTCCCCAATCTTTTTATCGCCGCGGACCGGTCAACGTTTTTTTGATAATTTTACCGCGGCCCGCTGAGGGGGGGGGGGAACGTTGATTGATTATATTTTAGATTGTTTTGATTTAATAATTTTAATTTAATTGTATTTAATGTTCTTTGCGCGGGGGTTGGGGACCACTGCACTCTACTATACTAATTTATATTTATTAATTTATATTTAAAATAAAAAATATAACATTATACTACGTAGCATGGTATTCGTTAAAGCAGTTAAAATATTTTCTCGCTTCCTAGAACGTAAATCTTCTAATAGACCAGCTCCGTAAATTGTTACGAAGTTCTAAACGGGGGGACGCCTTTGTCGGTTACTTTCATTCATTGTCGGACCTAATATTGCCCGAGTACAACCATTCTCTAACTAGAAATTGCCGGAATTTTTGTATTTACATTTTTTTTTATTACTACGAATTACTGTTTACGTTTTTGCGCTCTGACTATCGGATTTGGGACTCCGCGAGAAACTCGAGCGATTCACGCTGGGCGACAAACGTGTTAAGTAAAATTTACAGGAGTGGGCCAGTGTCCGAAAATTTCGGGCGGGCACCCGAGCCTCAGGTCGGGTTTTGATGACTCGGATATGAAATAAATAAAAATCGTTCTCGATTCTATCGACCTTAATATTCTAGTGTAACGGTTCTGCTTCCGGCGGAGATGTCGTCGCGGCGTCGTACCCTCTCGTGCTGCGATAGCTCGTCGCGCCAGGTTCGTGAATCGGCGAGAGAATCGACGGAAGCTGAAATTGGACGAAGTGCGCGGGGCGTGAAATAACGACAGCGTGTTTATGTATTTCCGGGCTCACTCTACGTGCGTTCGCGGACTCATTGTACGGATGAATCGTGCTACCGAACCGTGCTTCTACTGGTGCTTCTGGTGTGAACGTTTATCGCGGCGCGACGCGATCGCGTGGACCCGGTGATGAATATCGGCGACCGGGTTCAGAAGGAACGGTTCAGGAAAACCCGGCCACGAGTTGGGAAATTCCTCGTGGCGGTTCTACGGCAAATGTAGAGGATGCTGCCCCTACATTTAATCGTCTCCGGTAGCTGTCGGAGTTCTCGGGATGCTGCCCGAGAAGAGTGTTCGGGATGCTGCCCGAACGGCAGAGAAGGATGCTGCCCTCTCTGTTTGGCGTGTTTGCTGTCACGCCGGTGGGAAACGCCGGTGTCGAGGAGGCCGATGCTGCGGACAACTCGACGACGAGCGTGGGAAAGTAGGAAAGTATCAGTACCACTTACCAATACTTTGGGATGTGCCCAGGATGCTGCCCAGGCTGGGAAAGAGGCCCGTGCCTCGTTTGCATCGCCTTTTATAGGCGAAGATTTGGTGGTGGGGGTTGGTGTGAAGGAAACGGATGTATGACGTCGAGTTTCCGCTTTCCTCAAGATGGCGGAACCTCGGCGTCCGTTTCCCGCCGAATATGGCTTGGAGCGCGGGATCGTGCATCGTAGCGCGTCGTGTACGGACGGCGCGTTCGGCGACCTTCGGCGTCGCTCGGTTAAGTTCGGCGCGTGCCTCATAGTGACAGACCTGCATCGTACAGGTCTGTTACACTAGTATTTCTTGAAAATTTCCAGAAGCCATAAATGCATAAAGATCCGCAGTCTACTTTTTAGTTTATCACCTTCTTATTTATCTTTGATGTATTACGTATTACGAATTTTCTCGCATATCACCCCTCAAAGCTAGATGAAGATTACATAAACCTTTTGTTTCAGGCGAACACAATGGAATGGTACAGAAACGGACCCGCCAGACGTATACAAGATTCCTGGAATCTCGGAGTTGGAGAAGGAATTTCACTTCAATCGCTATCTGACCGGATGACGCCGCCTCGAAATCGCTCAAGCTCTATGTCTGAGCGAGCGCCAAGTGAAAATTTGGTTCCAGAATCGACGGATGAAGGCGAAAAAGGATGGGATAATATGCAAACAGAATGCCGAGGTGGTAACCAACGGGAATCATTTATCCAACAGTCAAAATTGCTCGTTGATTAACAATCAATTTGCGGCTGAAACGATGACACCAACGATGGCGCCGCTGCAGATAGGACAATTATCGGCGACGAAATCAGCCGACGACTTCTGGTTTGCAGGAATATCCATATCTTCACGAAGCCTACCTGCATTAGCGACAAACTATGTACGATGATAACAGTTATTATCAGAAAGAAAACTACATGGAGCCAATGATTAAGTTGGAAACTCTTGGAGACTAATAAATCTCAGTTGCGGAGGAAGAAATTCGGGTGCGGCCACTCGGGGGTTTGAAGGATGCTTCCGCGATGGCTGATACGTGTTTCGTACACACGCGGTTGGCGCGATGTTTACACTCGGGTGCGTTCACCTGTATTCGACATCGAGGCCGTACAGCTGATCGTCCAAAAACGCCAAACACATGAGCGTTCTTATGCTTCCCGCGGTCTTGATTTCGGGACTGTTACGTGTCAAATAAAATATGAAATTCTCATTAATAGTTATTCATCTTTAAAAGGTTTACGAATACTTTGCACACTCGCTGGTACGACCACGCTTGTTAGATCACTTCCATAATTACATGCACGAACGTCGCTTATCAATTTCGCCAATTTTAGCAGATCTCGCGAAGCATTTTCGATTCTGTGGGGGGATTGGTGTTCGCCGATAGGTCGACATATACTCCGGACTTATGGGGTAGCCGAAGGGGGTCGCGCACATGGCCGGCATTGTGCGAGGTCGTGCGCATGGAGATTCAAGGGGAACCAAGGGGAACCAATATCTGTTCTGTGTCAATAGCGTTAATGGCGGGAGGGGGTTGCAGTACATATCGGAAAGCGGGTCCGCAGTATCGGGGATGGGTTTAACTCTGAATCAAAGGACAGCTGATAGAACGGAGTTCCCGTGGATACCATCCACGGGAGGCTTTGACACAGAGAACGAAATCAGGAAAGGAAAAGGGAGACAGGAGAGATAGAAAAGAGACACCCTAATTGTAAACCAACCCCCTCCACCTTCGCCCGACTGCCTCGATCCGCGTGGTGAGGTTATAAACCCGGAGAAAGTTTGCCGGGGTGCTCATTTTTGGCACACATAGAACCCCCTGTGCACCGTGACTGGTCGAAATCGTAACGGGGACGTTCCATTTCATTGTAAGTCGGCTACGGTGCCCGGCGGAACTACCTCCACTGTCCTTCAAGTACCTGGACTAGCCGCATTAACGCTGGAAACCATCTAGGTAGTCAGACTTTACACGTAATTCTCGAAACAGTTAATTGGCGTCGGGCTTACAGTGCAGTCTTCGTGCTCTTGAAAGTGCTAGTATAGCTACGCTCGAGGAATTATCAATTGCGAAGAGGGAGTGCAGTGCTACTCGTGCCACGAAGAGGACGTGCTACTCGTGTTATCTACGCAGATCATCTGTAGCCGTGAACTTCAGAATATATAGTGCAGTCTATAACAATTCTAGAAACAGTGAGGAAACATTTTGTGCAATTTGTGTCATCTGCGGTGGTGATATATGCATCAGGACTACTACATCAGTTTGCAAACGGAACTTCAGTCACCTTCCGTCATCAGTGAAATGAGATACGGGTAGGCAAAGTGAAAGACAGTGCAACGAGGTTCACGGTGGTGACCTACCCACGCATGAACAGGTTGACGTGTGTGTCTAAGCAAGAGTCCAGTTGAGAGGAGTATGATCGAGAGAAGAGCTTGAACCGAGTGGATGCTGCTAGATTGAAAAGAGATTGATTGAGGGTAGGTTGACCAGGATCGAGGCCCAGTTTCATTCAAGTCCTGCTGGACTTAACTATCTTAGCGTCCAGTTCTTTAGCCACATTTCAACATGTCCAACTCTACGTACCTTGCCAACTGCGGGCCCGACTATTGGCTTTATCAAGCAACGGTCGGCGACCAACCCCCTCTACAAGTTATGTACCCGGATAACGCGCATCAGCAAGTACAGCCCAGCCCGGATTACATGCAGCAACTTCAATTACAAGAACTCTCGTCGGCTCCAGCGAGTCTTCTAGAATCACTCCTCCGTCACGGAAAGAACGCAGTCCCCGATAGTTACGCGAATTCTGTCGGGAAACCGCCGACACCACCAGGCGGACAATTCCTGCTGACACCGCCATATACACCGACTTCGACAGACGGAAAGTCACCTGTCACAGGATGCGTGCCGATTGGTCAAGTGCAGGAGACGAGCAACCACGTGCAAGGATATCAGAGTTATTCACAGCAGCCGCTGTGTAATGTGACGCCTGGGCCGTCTGATTATGTGGCGCAACAAACTTACGGAACTGGTTATCTGGACAATAGTAATATTGTTAACCATAATAACGTTAACACCAATAACAATTACAATGGGGAACCGAATCCTCAGTTGAAGTGTACCGAAGAGGCCCAGGTAGATTACGCATGGATGAGATCAAATGGTTTGTAGATTGCGACTTTTTGGAAATGTTAATCTGTGGTTGTCCTATTTGTTGTTTAAAAATTAACACATTGGTCGCCACATACATGGGTGATGGATACTTCCGTGAGGGCCCTCTCACCCAGATGTGGATGACGTTCTTCTTCGTCAAAAGTTAAACAGGATTTTACAATTTATAAAAATCCCATTTGTAACACAGAATTAAATGGAATAATCACTGGCAAATATGAAATATACTTATACAAAATAGAAGTATTTTGAATATATACACTATTACAGTACTCCCCAATCTTTTTATCGCCGCGGACCGGTCAACGTTTTTTTGATAATTTTACCGCGGCCCGCTGAGGGGGGGGGGAACGTTGATTGATTATATTTTAGATTGTTTTGATTTAATAATTTTAATTTAATTGTATTTAATGTTCTTTGCGCGGGGGTTGGGGACCACTGCACTCTACTATACTAATTTATATTTATTAATTTATATTTAAAATAAAAAATATAACATTATACTACGTAGCATGGTATTCGTTAAAGCAGTTAAAATATTTTCTCGCTTCCTAGAACGTAAATCTTCTAATAGACCAGCCCCGTAAATTCGTACGAAGTTCTAAACGGGGGGACGCCTTTGTCGGTTACTTTCATTCATTGTCGGACCTAATATTGCCCGAGTACAACCATTCTCTAACTAGAAATTGCCGGAATTTTTGTATTTACATTTTTTTTTATTACTACGAATTACTGTTTACGTTTTTGCGCTCTGACTATCGGATTTGGGACTCCGCGAGAAACTCGAGCGATTCACGCTGGGCGACAAACGTGTTAAGTAAAATTTACAGGAGTGGGCCAGTGTCCGAAAATTTCGGGCGGGCACCCGAGTCTCGGGTCGGGTTTTGATGACTCGGATATGAAATAAATAAAAATCGTTCTCGATTCTATCGACCTTAATATTCTAGTATTTCTTGAAAATTTCCAGAAGCCATAAATGCATAAAGATCCGCAGTCTACTTTTTAGTTTATCACCTTCTTATTTATCTTTGATGTATTACGTATTACGAATTTTCTCGCATATCACCCCTCAAAGATGAAGATTACATAAACCTTTTGTTTCAGGCGAACACAATGGAATGGTACAGAAACGGACCCGCCAGACGTATACAAGATTCCTGGTATCTCGGAGTTGGAGAAGGAATTTCACTTCAATCGCTATCTGACCGGATAACGCCGCCTCGAAATCGCTCAAGCTCTATGTCTGAGCGTGCGCCAAGTGAAAATTTGGTTCCAGAATCGACGGATGAAGGCGAAAAAGGATGGGATAATATGCAAACAGAATGCCGAGGTGGTAACCAACGGGAATCATTTATCCAACAGTCAAAATTGCTCGTTGATTAACAATCAATTTGCGGCTGAAACGATGACACCAACGATGGCGCCGCTGCAGATAGGACAATTATCGGCGACGAAATCAGCCGACGACTTCTGGTTTGCAGGAATATCCATATCTTCACGAAGCCTACCTGCATTAGCGACAAACTATGTACGATGATAACAGTTATTATCAGAAAGAAAACTACATGGAGCCAATGATTAAGTTGGAAACTCTTGGAGACTAATAAATCTCAGTTGCGGAGGAAGAAATTCGGGTGCGGCCACTCGGGGGTTTGAAGGATGCTTCCGCGATGGCTGATACGTGTTTCGTACACACGCGGTTGGCGCGATGTTTACACTCGGGTGCGTTCACCTGTATTCGACATCGAGGCCGTACAGCTGATCGTCCAAAAACGCCAAACACATGAGCGTTCTTATGCTTCCCGCGGTCTTGATTTCGGGACTGTTACGTGTCAAATAAAATATGAAATTCTCATTAATAGTTATTCATCTTTAAAAGGTTTACGAATACTTTGCACACTCGCTGGTACGACCACGCTTGTTAGATCACTTCCATAATTACATGCACGAACGTCGCTTATCAATTTCGCCAATTTTAGCAGATCTCGCGAAGCATTTTCGATTCTGTGGGGGGATTGGTGTTCGCCGATAGGTCGACATATACTCCGGACTTATGGGGTAGCCGAAGGGGGTCGCGCACATGGCCGGCATTGTGCGAGGTCGTGCGCATGGAGATTCAAGGGGAACCAAGGGGAACCAATATCTGTTCTGTGTCAATAGCGTTAATGGCGGGAGGGGGTTGCAGTACATATCGGAAAGCGGGTCCGCAGTATCGGGGATGGGTTTAACTCTGAATCAAAGGACAGCTGATAGAACGGAGTTCCCGTGGATACCATCCACGGGAGGCTTTGACACAGAGAACGAAATCAGGAAAGGAAAAGGGAGACAGGAGAGATAGAAAAGAGACACCCTAATTGTAAACCAACCCCCTCCACCTTCGCCCGACTGCCTCGATCCGCGTGGTGAGGTTATAAACCCGGAGAAAGTTTGCCGGGGTGCTCATTTTTGGCACACATAGAACCCCCTGTGCACCGTGACTGGTCGAAATCGTAACGGGGACGTTCCATTTCATTGTAAGTCGGCTACGGTGCCCGGCGGAACTACCTCCACTGTCCTTCAAGTACCTGGACTAGCCGCATTAACGCTGGAAACCATCTAGGTAGTCAGACTTTACACGTAATTCTCGAAACAGTTAATTGGCGTCGGGCTTACAGTGCAGTCTTCGTGCTCTTGAAAGTGCTAGTATAGCTACGCTCGAGGAATTATCAATTGCGAAGAGGGAGTGCAGTGCTACTCGTGCCACGAAGAGGACGTGCTACTCGTGTTATCTACGCAGATCATCTGTAGCCGTGAACTTCAGAATATATAGTGCAGTCTATAACAATTCTAGAAACAGTGAGGAAACATTTTGTGCAATTTGTGTCATCTGCGGTGGTGATATATGCATCAGGACTACTACATCAGTTTGCAAACGGAACTTCAGTCACCTTCCGTCATCAGTGAAATGAGATACGGGTAGGCAAAGTGAAAGACAGTGCAACGAGGTTCACGGTGGTGACCTACCCACGCATGAACAGGTTGACGTGTGTGTCTAAGCAAGAGTCCAGTTGAGAGGAGTATGATCGAGAGAAGAGCTTGAACCGAGTGGATGCTGCTAGATTGAAAAGAGATTGATTGAGGGTAGGTTGACCAGGATCGAGGCCCAGTTTCATTCAAGTCCTGCTGGACTTAACTATCTTAGCGTCCAGTTCTTTAGCCACATTTCAACATGTCCAACTCTACGTACCTTGCCAACTGCGGGCCCGACTATTGGCTTTATCAAGCAACGGTCGGCGACCAACCCCCTCTACAAGTTATGTACCCGGATAACGCGCATCAGCAAGTACAGCCCAGCCCGGATTACATGCAGCAACTTCAATTACAAGAACTCTCGTCGGCTCCAGCGAGTCTTCTAGAATCACTCCTCCGTCACGGAAAGAACGCAGTCCCCGATAGTTACGCGAATTCTGTCGGGAAACCGCCGACACCACCAGGCGGACAATTCCTGCTGACACCGCCATATACACCGACTTCGACAGACGGAAAGTCACCTGTCACAGGATGCGTGCCGATTGGTCAAGTGCAGGAGACGAGCAACCACGTGCAAGGATATCAGAGTTATTCACAGCAGCCGCTGTGTAATGTGACGCCTGGGCCGTCTGATTATGTGGCGCAACAAACTTACGGAACTGGTTATCTGGACAATAGTAATATTGTTAACCATAATAACGTTAACACCAATAACAATTACAATGGGGAACCGAATCCTCAGTTGAAGTGTACCGAAGAGGCCCAGGTAGATTACGCATGGATGAGATCAAATGGTTTGTAGATTGCGACTTTTTGGAAATATTAATCTGTGGTTGTCCTATTTGTTGTTTAAAAATTAACACATTGGTCGCCACATACATGGGTGATGGATACTTCCGTGAGGGCCCTCTCACCCAGATGTGGATGACGTTCTTCTTCGTCAAAAGTTAAACAGGATTTTACAATTTTTAAAAATCCCATTTGTAACACAGAATTAAATGGAATAATCACTGGCAAATATGAAATATACTTATACAAAATAGAAGTATTTTGAATATATACACTATTACAGTACTCCCCAATCTTTTTATCGCCGCGGACCGGTCAACGTTTTTTTGATAATTTTACCGCGGCCCGCTGAGGGGGGGGGGGAACGTTGATTGATTATATTTTAGATTGTTTTGATTTAATAATTTTAATTTAATTGTATTTAATGTTCTTTGCGCGGGGGTTGGGGACCACTGCACTCTACTATACTAATTTATATTTATTAATTTATATTTAAAATAAAAAATATAACATTATACTACGTAGCATGGTATTCGTTAAAGCAGTTAAAATATTTTCTCGCTTCCTAGAACGTAAATCTTCTAATAGACCAGCCCCGTAAATTCTTACGAAGTTCTAAACGGGGGGACGCCTTTGTCGGTTACTTTCATTCATTGTCGGACCTAATATTGCTCGAGTACAACCATTCTCTAACTAGTGTAACGTCGTACCGACGTGTTGCGTCGGTTTTGTTCGTATGAGCAAATTCTCGCTGTACATACATATATATATATATATATGGTATACGTATACTTCCTTCGTAAAATCCAAACCGAAATCGCGTTTAAATCCGTACACAGCGATATGTATATATATATATCTTACGCGTATTTATATATATATACATATCCCCGTGAGAGTGAACATAGGGAATCGGGAAAGAAGCGATAGTCACCGGTACAAGCGGACGCCAGCATGGCAACCGCGAGTACAGGTGTACGTACATCTAAACCGTCGTTTCGTTCGAACTGCGAAAAGTATACATCGACGACAACATATTCGTCCGTGCCTGGTACGATTTAGACAAAAGGACTTCACGGTTCACCGAATCCCTATGGTCCGCGCTCTTATTATAAATAAGACGAAATCGCGCGAATCGCTCTCTTCCAGTTTCGGAATTCTACTAATTCAGTTCTCTCGCGTCTTCAATCGAATTCAGTTCGACTCAGTCTTTTCTCGCGTTTTCGGACTCTATTTCAGATCGTTCACGATATTCAGGTCGTATTGCTCCTTACCATTTACACTATTTCTTTATATATCATTTGGTTCTAAATTGTTATTCGAGTCTGCTCGTAGATTATTATTACGTATTTACAGATATTATTCTGGTTTATTGGTTGTACGAGGTTACTCGTAAACCGTCACCGTTATTTTGTTGTACGAGCTTACTCGCATTATCATTTCAAATTTATAATTACTATTTTCGTGCTATCTTGTTTATGCGATCTTGCTCGCTTTATTATTCACATTTCAATTGTTAATTTTGTGTTATTTGGCTTATACGAGCTTGCTCGCATTACTATTCGTATTGCAATTGCTATTTTTGTTAATTTGGCGCTATTTTTGTTTGAACGAGCTTGCTCGCATTACTATTCGTATGGCAATTGCTATTTTTGTTAATTTGGCGCTATTTTTGTTCGAACGAGCTTGCTCGCATTACTATTCGTATTGATAACTATTATCTAGTGCTATTTTGTTATACGAGCTTGCTCGCATTACTATTCGTATTGATAACTATTATCTAGTGCTATTTTGTTGTACGAGCTTGCTCGCATTATAATTAAGGCTGATAATTCTTATTTTTGTGCCATTTTGCTTTGTATGAGCTCGCTCGTAACCTGCTTGTTACTATTCTGTGCTATATATCTCGTTCGAGCTCGCTAGCGAACCGACATTGTATTTGGTTCACGAGTTCTGCTCGCAAGTCTTATTCTTGTACATATTCTGATTCATTATATTCTGTCTGTTTAAACCATCTATTTCGCAGCTTATTCAGCAATACCTCGCCCTCGCTATCTCCCATGCCACGTCGCGCCGGTAGGAGCTACCAAATCGGTAAATTGGTGCGACAGCTCCGCGCCGAAGGGAAAACTACCGTTTACAATCCGTACTTGGGAATCGCTAAACAGCCCAGGATCATCCGCGACGTCCCCCTTGCTCGTCGAGTAAAAATAGTGGACCGTCGAGAGATCGCGATACCTCCGCGACGCGAAGAAGGAACCGCTGACCGCGCTGAAACGCTTCCGCGCCGCGAAGAAACGACCGTCGGACGGCCAGATTCCGCGCCTCCTCCCCCGTGGAGGTTGATACCGATCCGATTCCTCCCGAGTCTCCCTCCACTGGAGGAAATCAGTATCGAGGACCCGCGTTACGAACGTTACGTCGTCCGCAGAATACTCACCCTAAGGTGGTATTACTAAAGTTTCGTCGATCAGTGACCGAGTGGAGTGATCGCGAGTGTGTGCGTGTGTGCGTGTGCGTCTCCGGGTTGTTCAATCCCGATCGGTCCGTCGATCGATTCCTCACATCCCTCACATTCCTCACATTCGTTCCTATAACCCCTAAAATTGGTGTATCAATCGTGTACGTCTGAGCCCAGAGGGTGCTCGGTACCGAGAGAACGCTAATTTCCCTTCGGTCGAGAACCCTGTCACGAATCGAACAACCCACGCGTTCGGACGAGTCACACACAACACGCCCACATAGTGACACTCTGATCGCAGGGAGCTGTCACCGTCATCGCGCAGTTCGTCGCTCCGTCGCGACATCCCCGCCGGACGACGTCCATTCATTTCCCTCTTCGCCCCTTTTCAACAACGACGAACGCCGGTATCGGGTCCCTGATCAGACGTGGACGTTACGCGCCACGTGGATCTAAGATCGTCTTAAATAAATTGGTCCGGTTACGTCCCGGCCCCGTCTGGGCGTCGTTTCGTCGGATCATATCCGACCCGGGACGTAACACTAGAAATTGCCGGAAGTTTTGTATTTACATTTTTTTTTATTACTACGAATTACTGTTTACGTTTTTGCGCTCTGACTATCGGAGTTGGGACTCCGCGAGAAACTCGAGCGATTCACGCTGGGCGACAAACGTGTTAAGTAAAATTTACAGGAGTGGGCCAGTGTCCGAAAATTTCGGGCGGGCACCCGAGCCTCAGGTCGGGTTTTGATGACTCGGATATGAAATAAATAAAAATCGTTCTCGATTCTATCGACCTTAATATTCTAGTATTTCTTGAAAATTTCCAGAAGCTATAAATGCATAAAGATCCGCAGTCTACTTTTTAGTTTATCACCTACTTATTTATCTTTGATGTATTACGTATTACGAATTTTCTCGCATATCACCCCTCAAAGCTAGATGAAGATTACATAAACCTTTTGTTTCAGGCGAACACAATGGAATCGTACAGAAACGGACCCGCCAGACGTATACAAGATTCCTGGAATCTCGGAGTTGGAGAAGGAATTTCACTTCAATCGCTATCTGACCGGATAACGCCGCCTCGAAATCGCTCAAGCTCTATGTCTGAGCGTGCGCGAAGTGAAAATTTGGTTCCAGAATCGACGGATGAAGGCGAAAAAGGATGGGATAATATGCAAACAGAATGCCGAGGTGGTAACCAACGGGAATCATTTATCCAACAGTCAAAATTGCTCGTTGATTAACAATCAATTTGCGCCTGAAACGATGACACCAACGATGGCGCCGCTGCAGAAAGGACAATTATCGGCGACAAAATCAGCCGACGACTTCTGGTTTGCAGGAATATCCATATCTTCACGAAGCCTACCTGCATTAGCGACAAACTATGTACGATGATAACAGTTATTATCAGAAAGAAAACTACATGGAGCCAATGATTAAGTTGGAAACTCTTGGAGACTAATAAATCTCAGTTGCGGAGGAAGAAATTCGGGTGCGGCCACTCGAGGGTTTGAAGGATGCCTCCGCGATGGCTGATACGTGTTTCGTACACACGCGGTTGGCGCGATGTTTACACTCGGGTGCGTTCACCTGTATTCGACATCGAGGCCGTACAGCTGATCGTCCAAAAACGCCAAACACATGAGCGTTCTTATGCTTCCCGCGGTCTTGATTTCGGGACTGTTACGTGTCAAATAAAATATGAAATTCTCATTAATAGTTATTCATCTTTAAAAGGTTTACGAATACTTTGCACACTCGCTGGTACGACCACGCTTGTTAGATCACTTCCATAATTACATGCACGAACGTCGCTTATCAATTTCGCCAATTTTAGCAGATCTCGCGAAGCATTTTCGATTCTGTGGGGGGATTGGTGTTCGCCGATAGGTCGACATATACTCCGGACTTATGGGGTAGCCGAAGGGGGTCGCGCACATGGCCGGCATTGTGCGAGGTCGTGCGCATGGAGATTCAAGGGGAACCAAGGGGAACCAATATCTGTTCTGTGTCAATAGCGTTAATGGCGGGAGGGGGTTGCAGTACATATCGGAAAGCGGGTCCGCAGTATCGGGGATGGGTTTAACTCTGAATCAAAGGACAGCTGATAGAACGGAGTTCCCGTGGATACCATCCACGGGAGGCTTTGACACAGAGAACGAAATCAGGAAAGGAAAAGGGAGACAGGAGAGATAGAAAAGAGACACCCTAATTGTAAACCAACCCCCTCCACCTTCGCCCGACTGCCTCGATCCGCGTGGTGAGGTTATAAACCCGGAGAAAGTTTGCCGGGGTGCTCATTTTTGGCACACATAGAACCCCCTGTGCACCGTGACTGGTCGAAATCGTAACGGGGACGTTCCATTTCATTGTAAGTCGGCTACGGTGCCCGGCGGAACTACCTCCACTGTCCTTCAAGTACCTGGACTAGCCGCATTAACGCTGGAAACCATCTAGGTAGTCAGACTTTACACGAAATTCTCGAAACAGTCAATTAGCGTCGCGCTGACAGTGCAGTCGGAACTCTCTTCGTGCTCTTGAAAGTGCTAGTATAGCTACGCTCGAGGAATTATGAATTCGACGAGGAATTATATTATATATACTCGTGCCACGAAGAGGACGTGCTACTCGTGTTATCTACGCAGATCATCTGTAGCCGTGAACTTCAGAATACATAGTGCAGTCTATAACAATTCTAGAAACAGTGAGGAAACATTTTGTGCAATTTGTGTCATCTGCGGTTGTTCCGGCCGATCAACGTTCGGCCGATCCGCGTCACCGCCGTCACCTAGTCGCGCGGATCCGACTTCACGTCATCCGCGCGGCCCCCCTCCCTGCGATCCGCCGAACAGGTGATTCTCGGCTAAGCACCGGCGGATCGTCTCTCGTGACCCAGTCGACGACCTCCGCGGATCAAAAGTAGACATATACATCGCTCGTTAGAACATTGTGCTTCAACAGCCACTCATCGTGACGTGGCTACGAACCGTTCACCGCTAGATAATACCTCATTCTCCGCGATTATCCATAAAGAATTCAACAGTCTTGTGTAACAGTGTGTATTTAGTTATTAAATGTGTGTGTGACAAACGGGTGTATAGTGATTGACGCTCACCCGCTGTTTTCTCACTAATCCCCGATTCCGATCCCCAACATTTTTTGGTCCTTCGAGCCGGATAGATCGGCGGCTCTTAGCATCTCACGTGAGATCATAATTAGTGGGTGAAAATAGTCGCGGTTGTGAGTTACTAGCAAAGCGCTCGGTACATTTGAATCGGTGCGTTAACCGTTGGCGACCGCTCGCGTGTTTAGTGTTTGTGTCGCGCGATTACATCGCGACCTCGCGGTCGTTCAACGTCAACGAGCTCGTTCAAAATTCGAAATGACTACAGCTGTCTCGCTTGTCACTCGCCAACTGGACCTACATGGGCGCATCAGCCGCACTATAGTCAACACAAAAAAGAAGGGTATGGCCAACATTACGGAGTCGTACATCCAGGCCCGGTTAGACGTTCTTCAGCGAAATTGGGATGACTTCCTGGCAAACCACGCACAGCTGCAAGACCTATGCACCGCCGAACTCCTTCAACATGAATATTTCACCGAAAATCTGTGTGAGCAGTGTGAGGCTATCGTCGTCGACACTCAGGCCACCCTCTGCGACATGTTGAAGGACCTATCGCCACGCGGATCCGACTCTACCGGAGAGACCAGCGCCCGCGGTCACACGACCACCTCGGCAAAGCTCAGACGGATCGACGTCCCCGACTTCTCCGGGGAATTCAAGGACTGGCCGCTGTTCAAATCACTGTTCACATCACTAGTCTTAAACAACGCGGGCCTCGACGAAACCGAGAAGTTTCATTATCTTCTCCGGAGCCTAAGCGGCGAAGCGCTCGATCTGATCCGAAATGTACCAGTTGACGGCGATCAGTTCGAACTAGCGTGGGAAATCATCGTCGGGCAATATGAGAATACACGCATCTTGGTCGACAACCTGCTCGACACACTGTATTCGTTAGCCCCGGCGAAATCGGAATCTGCGACGGAGTTGAAAAGAGTTCGCGTGACAGTGAAGCAAATCCTCGGTGCGCTCGAGGTCCTCAACTGTCAAGTACAACACTGGGGGCCGTTCGTCATCTTCTGGGTCTCTCGACGGTTGGATCCGGAGACGCTGAAAGCGTGGGAGCTCCTCATCGCGGATCAAACGGACTACCCAGAATACGCCGTCCTCGATAAGTTCATCCAGAGCCGTATACGCGCACTCTCCACGGTGGACAATGCAAAATCTGGCGCGATCCCGCAGAAGCCGCGAACGGTCAACACGTACTCGCACGCGACCGCCACATTTAAATCCCGGTGCATCCTGTGCACCGCACCTCACTACGTCGGAAGTTGCCCTCGATTTCTCTCCAAGAGCACAGCCGAACGCAAGCAGTTCATCATGCAGCAGCGACGGTGTTACAACTGCTTGGGAAATCATCCATTGGAGGCCTGCCGCAGCAGCAAGCGATGCCTAAAGTGCACGTCCCCTCATCATACATCGCTGCACGACGGCTCCGACGCTGCCTCCAAGTCATCGTCCGCGAAATCAGCACCGACAGGCGAGTCGGCATCCGCAGCCTCACATCACGTCACTCCCGTCTCGCCCAAGGTCTCGCTGCACCGTCCGATACTGCTAGCAACCGCTCTCGTCGATGTCGTTGCCGCCACCGGGGAACGCTTTCAGGCTCGGGTCCTGCTGGATCAAGGATCCGAGGTGTCCTTCATCACCGAGTCCTTGTGCCAACGGCTACGTCTTCCACGGCTGCAGGCCAGTCTCCCCATTTACGGGATCGGAGCCGGTCACACCGTGACGACTCGGGGGGTCTCCATTGTCGCCATGTCCTCGCGTACAGAGACGTACACCTGCAAGGTCAAAGCGTTTATCTTACCTCAATTAACGCATTATGCCCCCACCGTAGCCACTCCACACGCAAACTGGACGCATCTCCAAGGGTTGAGGTTGGCCGACCCTTCCTACCTCGATGCGTAGCCGATCGACATCGTGATCGGCGTCGATGTATACAGCAGCATCATTCAGCCGGACATCAGACGAGGGGACGATAACGCTCCAGTCGCCCAGCTCACCAAGCTGGGTTGGATCCTGTCCGGTCCAGCTGCCTCTACAGTCACTACAGCTGCATTCGTCGGGGCTTCCAGCTTTCAATGTGGCGTCGACCAGGACCTATACGATCTCATCCAGAAATTTTGGGTCCAGGAGGAGCCGAGCAATCAGATCGAAACAACGCGAGGTATCCTTTAAGAACCTTGGCTCATTCTCGTAGGACTCCGTGGTGCGGCAGTACGAAGGACGCGGAATAGTTATTGGTTTCAGGGGTGCCACTTTGGACTTAGCGGAGAGCAGTGTGACGCGGAATGTGTCATCGTCGTCTCGGATTCGGAGATAGATGACGATGCCCATCGCACGTGTGGATGCATCGGCGAATCCGTGAATTTCGATCCCGCGGTTGGGGTCGAGCGGTCCGACCCACCGATCTAGGGTTAAGTTGTGAATCTCCGCTAAGTCGGTGCAGAATTGTTCCCATCGAGGTGCGAAATCAGTAGGGAGCGTCTCGTCCCAACCCGTTTTTTGCGTCCATAATTCTTGCATGAGTAACCTTCCCCGCACCGTGACTGGCGCGAGCCATCCCAACGGGTCGAACAATTGGGAAATGGTCGATAATACTCCCCGCTTTGAGCCGTGCGCGTGTGTGGGAACCTTAAAGGAGAACGAGAAAGTATCGGACGCTGTGTTCCACGAGAGGCCGAGGGCACGGTGCGGGGCATCGACGGACATTGGTTTTTCTCCGCAACGCTCACTGACTCCGAGCGGGAATGTGAGAATCATTTTATTCAAACTCATTCACGCGATAACACCGGGCGGTACATCGTGCGATTGCCATTCGCAAAAAACCCCTGCGAGCTCGGGGACTCGCGAACGGCAGCGCTGCAAATCCTATTTCGGAACGAAAAGGTCCTCGCGTCGCGCCCCGAATTCAAAAACAAATACAACGAATTCCTCGACGAATACGAACGGCTCGGTCACATGCGTATCGTATCCGACCGCGACACTCAAACGAAACCCGCGTCCTTCGTACTGCCGCACCACGGAGTCCTACGAGAATCGAAAATACGCGTCGTATTCAACGGATCGCACCGTTCGTCGTCCGGTACATCCCTCAACGACTGTCTGCACATCGGTCCGAAATTACAAGTTGATTTGTCCGACGTTATTCTCCGCTGGCGCCGATTTCAATTCGCGTTCGCAGCAGACGTTGAGAAGATGTACCGACAGATTCGCGTACATGAAGACGACCAGACGTTCCAGCGAATCGTCTGGCGTTCCGAGCCCTCGCATCCAGTTCAGGAATTCGCGCTCACCACCGTCACCTACGGCCTCGCGTGCGCGCCGTTCCTCGCGTTACGATGCATGCAGCAACTAGCCATCGACGAAGGCGACAACTTTCCGCGCGCGAAGGACATTCTCTTGCGGGAAACGTACGTGGATGACGTGCTATCAGGCGCAGACTGTGCGCACTCAGCTCAGGAAAAGATCCAGCAACTCAAGCGCCTCCTGGGAGCGGGTGGATTCGCGCTTAAAAAATGGGTCGCGAACTGCGCTGAATTACTTCCTGCGGAAGAACGAAGGCCGGAATCGTGCGGAGAAAAACCAATGTCCGTCGATGCCCCGCACCGTGCCCTCAGCCTCTCGTGGAACACAGCGTCCGATACTTTCTCGTTCTCCTTTAAGGTTCCCACACACGCGCACGGCTCGAAGCGGGGAGTATTATCGACCATTTCCCAATTGTTCGACCCGTTGGGATGGCTCGCGCCAGTCACGGTGCGGGGAAAGTTACTCATGCAAGAATTATGGACGCAAAAAACGGGTTGGGACGAGACGCTCCCTACTGATTTCGCACCTCGATGGGAACAATTCTGCACCGACTTAGCGGAGATTCACAACTTAACCCTAGATCGGTGGGTCGGACCGCTCGACCCCAACCGCGGGATCGAAATTCACGGATTCGCCGATGCATCCACACGTGCGATGGGCATCGTCATCATCTCCGAATCCGAGACGACGATGACACATTCCGCGTCACACTGCTCTCCGCTAAGTCCAAAGTGGCACCCCTGAAACCAATAACTATTCCGCGTCTGGAACTGTCGGCCGCTCTTTTGCTCGCGAAACAAATTGCGCACGTCCGTAAAACTCTTGACATCGAGCGAGTTCCGATACATATGTGGACCGATTCGGCCGTCGCTCTCGCGTGGATTCGCAGCCCCCCCCCCCCCCCCTCCAAATGGAAGGACTTCGTTAGAAATCGCGTAGCGGACATTCAGGAACTCGTACCACAAGCCTACTGGCACCACGTTCCCGGGACCTGCAACCCGGCGGACTTAGCATCTCGCGGCGTGTCTCCACAGTCATTGCTCGATTCCATTTGGTGGCGGGGGCCCGCGTGGCTGCGAGACTTCTCTCCAGCATGGCCCGCTGAAACCCTGTCTCCGGATCCCCGCATCGACATCGAGAAGCGACCGGAAAAATTGTACACGTCTCACTCCGCGACAACACAGTCTTGGAATCTAATCGAACGATTCTCTTCAATCACCAGGTTAGTCCGCGTAACGGCTCTGTGTCTTCGAGCAGCGAGCCGACTGAAGGTGAAACGAGCGGACCGCGGACCTTCAGATCCATTATCCGTCTCAGAGATCGAAAAGGCGCGTGAATTTTGGATTCGGCAAACTCAGAAGGAGCACTTCACTCCCGAACTTCTAGCAATCACTCACGGCATCGACATGCCCAAGTCAAGCCCTCTCGTACACCTGATGCCCTTTGCGGACGCGAACGGCATCTTGCGCGTGGGAGGACGATTGCAGCACTCACTTCTTGATGCTGACCAGAAACACCCGGTCATTCTGCCGCGGTCGTCGAAGTTCACCTCGCTCGTCATCGCCAAAGCGCATCTGCACACCTTGCACGCCGGTCCACAACTCACCCTCGCGACGATACGACAATCGTATTGGATCGTCGGCGGGCGACAACCGGTGCGAGCGTTCATAAAGCGTTGCGTTATTTGCACTCGCCACTCCGCTCGCCAATGTACGCAGCTCATGGGGCAGCTCCCGTCGCGCCGCGTCACTACCGCGCGGGCATTTGTAAACACCGGCGTCGACTACGCCGGCCCATTTCACTGGCGAACTATGCGTGGCCGAGGAGCCAAGGTTCTTAAAGGATACCTCGCGTTGTTTGTTTGTATGGCCACCGGGGCAGTCCACCTTGAGTTCGCATCAGACTACACCGCAGACGCATTTATAGCCGCTTATAAGCGCTTCACCGGGCGGCGCGGCATCTGCCGTACATTGTCGAGCGACTGCGGCACAAACTTCATCGGGGCGAATGCCGAACTTCGACGAATGTTCACGCGCGCGTCGCAAGAAGCACAATACATAGCAGACAGTCTCGCGAACCTGGGAACGCAGTGGATATTCAATCCTCCCTCCGCTCCACACTTCGGTGGAAAATGGGAAGCCGCAGTAAAGTCAACTAAATTTCACATGCGCCGCGTAATCGGAGAATCTCCACTGACATTCGAGGAATACGCGACACTGTTTGCACAGATCGAAGCCTCGTTGAACTCCCGGCCACTCTGCCCACTGTCCGACGACCCTTCCGATCTCGCCGCACTCACACCGGGTCACTTCCTCATCGGCGATGCACTAAACGTCATCCCTGAACCGGACCTCACCGATACTCCGCGTTCACGATTGTCACGCTGGCAACTACTGAGGCAGCTGATCGACCATTTCTGGTCGCGATGGTCTCGGGAGTACATGCAACAGTTCCTCACTGCGTCCAAGTGGCAAACGAAGTCACCCCCAGTCCGAATCGGAGATCTGGTTCTCGTCCGAGACGAACAGACACCCCCGGCAAGATGGCCTCTAGCGCGCGTAACGGAGCTGCATCCGGGCAAGGACAACATCACCCGCGTCGTCACGGTTCGAACCGCGACGACAGTATTAAAACGGCCAATCACGAAATTGTGTCGACTGCCGGTCGACGCCACTACGACTGACTCGTAATCCAGCCTCACTCAAGGGCAACGACTCCGCGTCTTATTGCCGAACTGCGTTTCGGCAAGGGGGGGAGTAATGTTCCGGCCGATCAACGTTCGGCCGATCCGCGTCACCGCCGTCACCTAGTCGCGCGGATCCGACGTCACGTCATCCGCGCGGCCCCCCTCCCTGCGATCCGCCGAACAGGTGATTCTCGGCTAAGCACCGGCGGATCGTCTCTCGTGACCCAGTCGACGACCTCCGCGGATCAAAAGTAGACATATACATCGCTCGTTAGAACATTGTGCTTCAACAGCCACTCATCGTGACGTGGCTACGAACCGTTCACCGCTAGATAATACCTCATTCTCCGCGATTATCCATAAAGAATTCAACAGTCTTGTGTAACAGTGTGTATTTAGTTATTAAATGTGTGTGTGACAAACGGCTGTATAGTGATTGACGCTCACCCGCTGTTTTCTCACTAATCCCCGATTCCGATCCCCAACAGCGGTGGTGATATATGCATCAGGACTACTACATCAGTTTGCAAACGGAACTTCAGTCACCTTCCGTCATCAGTGAAATGAGATACGGGTAGGCAAAGTGAAAGACAGTGCAACGAGGTTCACGGTGGTGACCTACCCACGCATGAACAGGTTCACGTGTGTGTCTAAGCAAGAGTTCAGTTGAGAGGAGTATGATCGAGAGAAGAGCTTGATCCGAGTGGATGCTGCTAGATTGAAAAGAGATTGATTGAGGGTAGGTTGATCAGGATCGAGGCCCAGTTTCAATCAAGTCCTGCTGGACTTAACTATCTTAGCGTCCAGTTCTTTAGCCACATTTCAACATGTCCAACTCTACGTACCCTGCCAAATGCGGGCCCGACTATTGGCTTTATCAAGCAACGGTCGGCGACCAACCCCCTCTACAAGTTATGTACCCGGATAACGCGCATCAGGCGCATCAGCAAGTACAGCCCAGCCCGGATTACATGCAGCAACTTCAATTACAAGAACTCTCGTCGGCTCCAGCGAGTCTTCTAGAATCACTCCTCCGTCACGGAAAGAACGCAGTCCCCGATAGTTACGCGAATTCTGTCGGGAAACCGCCGACACCACCAGGCAGATAATTCCTGCTGACACCGCCATATACACCGACTTCGACAGACGGAAAGTCACCTGTCACAGGATGCGTGCCGATTGGTCAAGTGCAGGAGACGAGCAACCACGTGCAAGGATATCAGAGTTATTCACAGCAGCCGCTGTGTAATGTGACGCCTGGGCCGTCTGATTATGTGGCGCAACAAACTTACGGAACTGGTTATCTGGACAATAGTAATATTGTTAACCATAATAACGTTAACACCAATAACAATTACAATGGGGAACCGAATCCTCAGTTGAAGTGTACCGAAGAGGCCCAGGTAGATTACGCATGGATGAGATCAAATGGTTTGTAGATTGCGACTTTTTGGAAATGTTATTCTGTGATTGTCCTATTTGTTGTTTAAAAATTAACACATTGGTCGCCACATACATGGGTAATGGATACTTCCGTGAGGGCCCTCTCACCCAGATGTGGATGACGTTCTTCTTCGTCAAAAGTTAAACAGGATTTTACAATTTATAAAAATCCCATTTGTAACACAGAATTAAATGGAATAATCACTGGCAAATATGAAATATACTTATACAAAATTGAAGTATTTTAAATATATACACTATTCCAGTACTCCGCAATCTTTTTATCGCCGCGGACCGGTCAACGTTTTTTTGATAATTTTACCGCGGCCCGCTGAGGGGGGGGGGGAACGTTGATTGATTATATTTTAGATTGTTTTGATTTAATAATTTTAATTTAATTGTATTTAATGTTCCTTGCGCAGGGGTTGGGGACCACTGCACTCTATTATACTAATTTATATTTATTAATTTATATTTAAAATAAAAAATATAACATTATACTACGTAGCATGGTATTCGTTAAAGCAGTTAAAATATTTTCTCGCTTCCTAGAACGTAAATCTTTCTAACAGACCAGCCCCGTAAATTCTTACGAAGTTCTAAACGGGGGGACGCCTTTGTCGGTTACTTTCATTCATTGTCGGACCTAATATTGCCCGAGTACAACCATTCTCTAACTAGAAATTGCCGGAATTTTTGTATTTACATTTTTTTTTATTACTACGAATTACTGTTTACGTTTTTGCGCTCTGACTATCGGATTTGGGGCTCCGCGAGAAACTCGAGCGATTCACGCTGGGCGACAAACGTGTTAAGTAAAATTTACAGGAGTGGGCCAGTGTCCGAAAATTTCGGGCGGGCACCCGAGCCTCGGGTCGGGTTTTGATGACTCGGATATGAAATAAATAAAAATCGTTCTCGATTCTATCGACCTTAATATTCTAGTATTTCTTGAAAATTTCCAGAAGCCATAAATGCATAAAGATCCGCAGTCTACTTATTAGTTTATCACCTACTTATTTATCTTTGATGAATTACGTATTACGAATTTTCTCGCATATCACCCCTCAAACCTAGATGAAGATTACATAAACCTTTTGTTTCAGGCAAACACAATGGAATCGTACAGAAACGGACCCGCCAGACGTATACAAGATTCCTGGAATCTCGGAGTTGGAGAAGGAATTTCACTTCAATCGCTATCTGACCGAAAGACGCCGCCTCGAAATCGCTCAAGCTCTATGTCTGAGCGAGCGCCAAGTGAAAATTTGGTTCCAGAATCGACGGATGAAGGCGAAAAAGGATGGGATAATATGCAAACAGAATGCCGAGGTGGTAACCAACGGGAATCATTTATCCAACAGTCAAAATTGCTCGTTGATTAACAATCAATTTGCGGCTGAAACGATGACACCAACGATGGCGCCGCTGCAGATAGGACAATTATCGGCGACAAAATCAGCCGACGACTTCTGGTTTGCAGGAATATCCATATCTTCACGAAGCCTACCTGCATTATCGACAAACTATGTACGATGATAACAGTTATTATCAGAAAGAAAACTACATGGAGCCAATGATTAAGTTGGAAACTCTTGGAGACTAATAAATCTCAGTTGCGTTGGAAGAAATTCGGGAGCGGCCACTCGGGGGTTTGAAGGATGCCTCCGCGATGGCTGATACGTGTTTCGTACACACGCGGTTGGCGCGATGTTTACACTCGGGTGCGTTCACCTGTATTCGACATCGAGGCCGTACAGCTGATCGTCCAAAAACGCCAAACACATGAGCGTTCTTATGCTTCCCGCGGCCTTGAATTCGGGACCGTTACGTGTCAAATAAAATATGAAATTCTCATCAATAGTTATTCGTCTTTAAAAGGTTTACGAATACTTTGCACACTCGCTGGTACGACCACGCTTGTTAGATCACTTCCATAATTACATGCACGAACGTCGCTTATCAATTTCGCCAATTTTAGCAGATCTCGCGAAGCATTTTCGATTCTGCGGGGGGATTGGTGTTCGCCGATAGGTCGACATGTACTCCGGACCTATGGGGTAGCCGAAGGGGGTCGCGCACATGGCCGGCATTGTGTGAGGTCGTGCGCATGGAGATTCAAGGGGAACCAAGGGGAACCAATATTTGTTCTGTGTCAATAGCGTTAATGGTGGGAGGGGGTTACAGTACATATCGGAAAGCGGGTCCGCAGTATCGGGGATGGGTTTAACTCTGAATCAAAGGACAGCTGATAGAACGGAGTTCCCGTGGATGGTATCCACGGGAGGCTTTGACACAGAGAACGAAATCAGGAAAGGAAAAGGGCGACAGGAGAGATAGAAAAGAGACACCCTAATTGTAAACCAACGCCCTCCACCTTCGCCCGACTGCCTCGATCCGCGTGGTGAGGTTATAAACCCGGAGAAAGTTTGCCGGGGTGCTCATTTTCGGCACACATAGAACCCCCTGTGCACCGTGACTGGTCGAAATCGTAACGGGGACGTTCCATTTCATTGTAAGTCGGCTACGGTGCCCGGCGGAACTACCTCCACTGTCCTTCAAGTACCTGGACTAGCCGCATTAACCCTGGAAACCATCTAGGTAGTCAGACTTTACACGAAATTCTCGAAACAGTCAATTGGCGTCGCGCTTACAGAGCAGTCTTCGTGCTCTTGAAAGTGCTAGTATAGCTACGCTCGAGGAATTATCAATTGCGAAGAGGGAGTGCAGTGCTACTCGTGCCACGAAGAGGACGTGCTACTCGTGTTATCTACGCAGATCATCTGTAGCCGTGATCTTCAGAATACATAGTGCAGTCTATAACAATTCTAGAAACAGTGAGGAAACATTTTGTGCAATTTGTGTCATCTGCGATGGTCATATATGCATCAGGACTACTACATCAGTTTGCAAATGGAACTTCAGTCACCTTCCGTCATCAGTGAAATGAGATACGGGTAGGCAAAGTGAACGACAGTGCAACGAGGTTCACGGGGGTGACCTACCCACGCATGAACAGGTTCACGTGTGTGTCTAAGCAAGAGTCCAGTTGAGAGGAGTATGATCGAGAGAAGAGCTTGATCCGACTGGATGCTGCTAGATTGAAAAGAGATTGATTAAGTGTAGGTTGATCAGGATCGAGGCCCAGTTTCATTCAAGTCCTGCTGGACTTAACTATCTTAGCGTCCAGTTCTTTAGCCACATTTCAACATGTCCAACTCTACGTACCCAGCCAACTGCGGGCCCGACTATTGGCTTTATCAAGCAACGGTCTGCGACCAACCCCCTCTACAAGTTATGTACCCGGATATCGCGCATCAGGCGCATCAGCAAGTACAGCCCAGCCCGGATTACATGCAGCAACTTCAATTACAAGAACTCTCGTCGGCTCCAGCGAGTCTTCTAGAATCACTCCTCCGTCACGGAAAGAACGGAGTCCCCGATAGTTACGCGAATTCTGTCGGGAAACCGTCGACACCACCAGGCGGACAATTCCTGCTGACACCGCCATATACACCGACTTCGACAGACGGAAAGTCACCTGTCACAGGATGCGTGCCGATTGGTCAAGTGCAGGAGACGAGCAACCACGTGCAAGGATATCAGAGTTATTCACAGCAGCCGCTGTGTAATGTGACGCCTGGGCCGTCTGATTATGTGGCGCAACAAACTTACGGAACTGGTTATCTGGACAATAGTAATATTGTTAACCATAATAACGTTAACACCAATAACAATTACAATGGGGAACCGAATCCTCAGTTGAAGTGTACCGAAGAGGCCCAGGTAGATTACGCATGGATGAGATCAAATGGTTTGTAGATTGCGACTTTTTGGAAATGTTAATCTGTGGTTGTCCTATTTGTTGTTTAAAAATTAACACATTGGTCGCCACATACATGGGTGATGGATACTTCCGTGAGGGCCCTCTCACCCAGATGTGGATGACGTTCTTCTTCGTCAAAAGTTAAACAGGATTTTACAATTTATAAAAATCCCATTTGTAACACAGAATTAAATGGAATAATCACTGGCAAATATGAAATATACTTATACAAAGTAGAAGTATTTTAAATATATACACTATTACAGTACTCCCCAATCTTTTTATCGCCGCGGACCGGTCAACGTTTTTTTGATAATTTTACCGCGGCCCGCTGAGGGGTGGGGGGGGAACGTTGATTGATTATATTTTAGATTGTTTTGATTTAATAATTTTAATTTAATTGTATTTAATGTTCTTTGCGCGGGGGTTGGGGACCACTGCACTCTATTATACTAATTTATATTTATTAATTTATATTTAAAATAAAAAATATAACATTATACTACGTAGCATGGTATTCGTTAAAGCAGTTAAAATATTTTCTCGCTTCCTAGAACGTAAATCTTCTAATAGACCAGCCCCGTAAATTCTTACGAAGTTCTAAACGGGGGGACGCCTTTGTCGGTTACTTTCATTCATTGTCGGACCTAATATTGCCCGAGTACAACCATTCTCTAACTAGAAATTGCCGGAATTTTTGTATTTACATTTATTTTATTACTACGAATTACTGTTTACGTTTTTGCGCTCTGACTATCGGATTTGGGTCTCCGCGAGAAACTCGAGCGATTCACGCTGGGCGACAAACGTGTTAAGTAAAATTTACAGGAGTGGGCCAGTGTCCGAAAATTTCGGGCGGGCACCCGAGCCTCGGGTCGGGTTTTGATGACTCGGATATGAAATAAATAAAAATCGTTCTCGATTCTATCGACCTTAATATTCTAGTATTTCTTGAAAATTTCCAGAAGCCATAAACGCATAAAGATCCGCAGTCTACTTTTTAGTTTATCACCTACTTATTTATCTTTGATGGGATTGTTTGGGATTGGCCACGCGTGTCGTAGGATCGTGACGCACAATCCACCACGCAGCCCCCGTATTGGCTGATCCTTGCGACATCGCGAGGATCGATGATCGATTAGCAGCGCGCCGCGCTATAGGCCATCGCCATCGGATCGATTATCGACTGGGCTAATACAGTTTCTATTGGCCCAGCGGCTCATATCGTAAAGTCATCGCCCCGACGGTGAGAGAGAACTTCTCGCTGCTGGTCGATCTAAATCAATCGTTCTTGCTCTCTCTCACGGTAAACGTCGCGCGTCTCTTGACCGGTTTTCGCGAGTAAACATAGTTCGATTCGCCTATCTACGGGATTCACGGCTATATGTGTATCTCGCTATCTATCCACCTACAAAGGGAAACTCATCAGTTTTCATCTGAACTCTTTATTGAACTTCTCAGGCCAAAACGAGCTGTGTTTTGGCCCGTTACATCTTGTGTTTTTTGGACAAGTTCTCGGACATTTTGAACGTACCCGACTTGGGTGAATAAAGTTAAAGTTTGACCTCAGTGCTGAGTTTTATCCATCCTAATCCGTAACATTTGGTCCTTCGAGCCGGATACAGTGCTGCAGTGCAACTGAAATTCAAACTAGACTTTGTTCGACCGTTCTGTGCTTCGACTTGTGCTTTGAAACAATGGCTGACCTTATCGACCACCAGCATCGCATCGCGAGACGGATATCTCGCGTGGTGGCCAATCTAAGGAAGAAAGGAAAGGCCAATATCTACATGGAATTGCTTCAGACTGTCTGCCGCATGCTCGATCAACACTGGGCTGATTACTGCGAGGGCGATTCTGATATTAGAACTGCCTCGGAAACAGATGCCCAATTAACGGAGACCTCTTATTTCAAAGATGATGAGTTCGGTAAGTCACGTATGACTTATCTCGAGCAGGTCGAATCTTTGCACGACATGATTGCCGAACTGAAAGCTGCTGCGACCGTTACGAAGTCGGCGATTTCAAATCCAACGGTCGTCGAGACTAGCTCTACAAGGTCACGCGCTGCGTTGACAACATCGTCTCTGCCAACGTTCGAGGGCCACTACAAGGACTGGCCAGCCTTTCGCGACTTGTTTACGTCGCTTGTAGCACGCGACCCATCTCTGTCCTCACTGGAACTTCTGCATCATTTGAAGAATTGTTTACAAGGCGACGCCACCGCAGTCTTCAAGAACGTTGCGACAAACGCAACCGACTTCCACGTGGTTTGGGAGAAACTAAACCATTTCTACCACAATCTTCTGCTTTGGGCACAAGCCCAATCTAAATCACTGGCCGACAGGATGCATCCGCCTCTACTCGGACCTCCTGATCACCAAAAATGGCAGCTGATCGGACGGAGACCTGCACAGGAAATAAAATTACTCAATTGCGATCTGAGAACTGTAACTTGCAGTCTGATTTGTGCACCGTACCTCGCACCCAGCTGTCACCTCACTAAGGTGGAGGAGCCCCTCTACCCACTGGACTCTCGCATCAGGAGAGTCAGCTGCTTGGCTGACCATCTTCTAGGAGTGGACACACGTCCTGAGGCGGGACCTAAGTCGCCGGAACTCCGAGAGCTCCTCATGGCGGGCGGGTTTCAACATCGCACCTTCAACTGCAGGAGCCTCCTTGACGATCTCTCTACCTCCGAGCTGAAAGGATTCGGCGAATGGGACCTTACCACTCACTGCGTCTTCAGCAACAACGGACTCTCTACCTCGGTCTGCTGCCAATTCTCCACTTCTTCATCCCTCGGGAATTCTGGGTTCCCCGAGCTAGCTGCGCTCGGAGGAAGATATCATCTTCATGTATCCCCTCAGGCTAAGTTGTGGGTCCAAGCTGCCCACAAACGATGCCAGCATGGGGGGACACAAACTGCTCTTTTCACTTTACGACAGAATCGCTGGAGCCTCAGCTGGCTTCCATCGGAGTGCTGGATCCTCATGGCGGGCGGGTTTCCACGTCGCGCGTGGGCACCCAACTCCAGGAGCATTCTGGATGGTCACTCCCCCGCAAAGCTGAAAGGAGTCGGTGGATGGGAAGCTCTCATCCTTCACTTCTTTTTCGGGATCAACTGGTTCTCGCGCTCTCGCTCTTGCCTCTGCCAGATTACTGCTGCTTCTCTCCAGAACTCTGGGTTCCCCGAGCGAACTGTGCTCGGCGGAACATCTCCACTGTACGTATCCCCTCTGGCTACGTTGTGGGTCGAAGCTGCCCACAACCGAGGCCTTCATGGGGGAACACAACCTCCCTTGGCAACGCTACGCCAGGAGGGTTGGATCCTCAGCGGTCTTCTGTTGGTAACACCTTGTATCCATCGTAGCACCGTTTGTTTACTCAGCAAAGTGCAATCTGCTCAATCTAAAATTCAAAATTCTTCCGTTAGCTCTAACAACGTTCCCTTTTACAGATCTGAAAGCTATTATGATGCACCTACGCACCTTCGATCCAAGCAGGATCGTGGTCAGCGGAACTCCAGGGAAGGCAACTCCTGGAAATCTAATCTCCCTTCCTCTCCACACTTTGGAGAAATCCGGAAGGCTACGGTCAACTCAGCTAAGCACCACCGACGCAGGATAATCAGAAAGCAGCTACGATCCTTCGAGGAGCTGACCACGCTCCTGACTGGTATCGAAGCTTGCCGTCTCTCAAAATTCGTACTAACCTTGACAGACGACCCTGAGGATCCTGCAGCCCTGACGCCGGGGCACTTCTCAATCGGAGAGCTCATCACCGCTATTTCCGAGCCCAACCTCGAGGAGCCGCCAGTATCCCGGTTATCTCTATGGCATCTGGTTTTACTCGCAACTTTGCGCCTCTTGACGTCACCATTTCTTCGACCGGTGCCCAACCTGATCGCTCGGTTGTCGCCGGAAGACGAGGAAAGGGATACTGGAGGAACTCCAGAGGCTGGACTCCCACGCGGTTTTCCGATCCGTAGCTATAAGCGAATTATAGGTTAATCTACTTCGTGGTGGATCACCTACACGATCCACTATTTTTCTAATTTAGCTATCTCAGCTGTCATTCACTCACCTCTGTATCACTGCTCCATCTAAGTTGTAATCTCGCCGATCATCACTTCATCTCACGATCACTTCACTCGGTGCCACTATTACTCGTAGTTTGTTTCAGGTTACTACGCCGCGCGTTTCCGACCCATTCATTCTTCTCAATTTCGTCAATGAATGACGAGACGGGCGGAATGTTTGGGATTGGCCACGCGTGTCGTAGGATCGTGACGCACAATCCACCACGCAGCCCCCGTATTGGCTGATCCTTGCGACATCGCGAGGATCGATGATCGATTAGCAGCGCGCTGCGCTATAGGCCATCGCCATCGGATCGATTATCGACTGGGCTAATACAGTTTCTATTGGCCCAGCGGCTCATATCGTAAAGTCATCGCCCCGACGGTGAGAGAGAACTTCTCGCTGCTGGTCGATCTAAATCAATCGTTCTTGCTCTCTCTCACGGTAAACGTCGCGCGTCTCTTGACCGGTTTTCGCGAGTAAACATAGTTCGATTCGCCTATCTACGGGATTCACGGCTATATGTGTATCTCGCTATCTATCCACCTACAAAGGGAAACTCATCAGTTTTCATCTGAACTCTTTATTGAACTTCTCAGGCCAAAACGAGCTGTGTTTTGGCCCGTTACATCTTGTGTTTTTTGGACAAGTTCTCGGACATTTTGAACGTACCCGACTTGGGTGAATAAAGTTAAAGTTTGACCTCAGTGCTGAGTTTTATCCATCCTAATCCGTAACAATTACGTATTACGAATTTTCTCGCATATCACCCCTCAAACCTAGATGAAGATTACATAAACCTTTTGTTTCAGGCGAACACAATAGAATCGTACAGAAACGGACCCGCCAGACGTATACAAGATTCCTGGAATCTCGGAGTTGGAGAAGGAATTTCACTTCAATCGCTATCTGACCGGATGACGCCGCCTCGAAATCGCTCAAGCTCTATGTCTGAGCGAGCGCCAAGTGAAAATTTGGTTCCAGAATCGACGGATGAAGGCGAAAAAGGATGGGATAATATGCAAACAGAATGCCGAGGTGGTAACCAACGGGAATCATTTATCCAACAGTCAAAATTGCTCGTTGATTAACAATCAATTTGCAGCTGAAACGATGACACCAACGATGGCGCCGCTGCAGATAGGACAATTATCGGCGACAAAATCAGCCGACGACTTCTGGTTTGCAGGAATATCCATATCTTCACGAAGCCTACCTGCATTAGCTACAAACTATGTACGATGATAACAGTTATTATCAGAAAGAAAACTACATGGAGCCAATGATTAAGTTGGAAACTCTTGGAGACTAATAAATCTCAGTTGCGGAGGAAGAAATTCGGGTGCGGCCACTCGGGGGTTTGAAGGATGCCTCCGCGATGGCTGATACGTGTTTCGTACACACGCGGTTGGCGCGATGTTTACACTCGGGTGCGTTCACCTGTATTCGACATCGAGGCCGTACAGCTGATCGTCCAAAAACGCCAAACACATGAGCGTTCTTATGCTTCCCGCGGTCTTGATTTCGGGACTGTTACGTGTCAAATAAAATATGAAATTCTCATTAATAGTTATTCATCTTTAAAAGGTTTACGAATACTTTGCACACTCGCTGGTACGACCACGCTTGTTAGATCACTTCCATAATTACATGCACGTACGTCGCTTATCAATTTCGCCAATTTTAGCAGATCTCGCGAACCATTTTCGATTCTGTGGGGGGATTGGTGTTCGCCGATAGGTCGACATATACTCCGGACTTATGGGGTAGCCGAAGGGGGTCGCGCACATGGCCGGCATTGTGCGAGGTCGTGCGCATGGAGATTCAAGGGGAACCAAGGGGAACCAATATCTGTTCTGCGTCAATAGCGTTAATGGCGGGAGGGGGTTGCAGTACATATCGGAAAGCGGGTCCGCAGTATCGGGGATGGGTTTAACTCTGAATCAAAGGACAGCTGATAGAACGGAGTTCCCGTGGATACCATCCACGGGAGGCTTTGACACAGAGAACGAAATCAGGAAAGGAAAAGGGAGACAGGAGAGATAGAAAAGAGACACCCTAATTGTAAACCAACCCCCTCCACCTTCGCCCGACAGCCTCGATCCGCGTGGTGAGGTTATAAACCCGGAGAAAGTTTGCCGGGGTGCTCATTTTTGGCACACATAGAACCCCCTGTGCACCGTGACTGGTCGAAATCGTAACGGGGACGTTCCATTTCATTGTAAGTCGGCTACGGTGCCCGGCGGAACTACCTCCACTGTCCTTCAAGTACCTGGACTAGCCGCATTAACCCTGGAAACCATCTAGGTAGTCAGACTTTACACGAAATTCTCGAAACAGTCAATTGGCGTCGCGCTTACAGAGCAGTCTTCGTGCTCTTGAAAGTGCTAGTATAGCTACGCTCGAGGAATTATCAATTGCGAAGAGGGAGTGCAGTGCTACTCGTGCCACGAAGAGGACGTGCTACTCGTGTTATCTACGCAGATCATCTGTAGCCGTGATCTTCAGAATACATAGTGCAGTCTATAACAATTCTAGAAACAGTGAGGAAACATTTTGTGCAATTTGTGTCATCTGCGGTTGTTCCGGCCGATCAACGTTCGGCCGATCCGCGTCACCGCCGTCACCTAGTCGCGCGGATCCGACGTCACGTCATCCGCGCGGCCCCCCTCCCTGCGATCCGCCGAACAGGTGATTCTCGGCTAAGCACCGGCGGATCGTCTCTCGTGACCCAGTCGACGACCTCCGCGGATCAAAAGTAGACATATACATCGCTCGTTAGAACATTGTGCTTCAACAGCCACTCATCGTGACGTGGCTACGAACCGTTCACCGCTAGATAATACCTCATTCTCCGCGATTATCCATAAAGAATTCAACAGTCTTGTGTAACAGTGTGTATTTAGTTATTAAATGTGTGTGTGACAAACGGGTGTATAGTGATTGACGCTCACCCGCTGTTTTCTCACTAATCCCCGATTCCGATCCCCAACATTTTTTGGTCCTTCGAGCCGGATAGATCGGCGGCTCGTAGCATCTCACGTGAGATCATAATTAGTGGGTGAAAATAGTCGCGGGTGTGAGTTACTAGCAAAGCGCTCGGTACATTTGAATCGGTGCGTTAACCGTTGGCGACCGCTCGCGTGTTTAGTGTTTGTGTCGCGCGATTACATCGCGACCTCGCGGTCGTTCAACGTCAACGAGCTCGTTCAAAATTCGAAATGACTACAGCTGTCTCGCTTGTCACTCGCCAACTGGACCTACATGGGCGCATCAGCCGCACTATAGTCAACACAAAAAAGAAGGGTATAGCCAACATTACGGAGTCGTACATCCAGGCCCGGTTAGACGTTCTTCAGCGAAATTGGGATGACTTCCTGGCAAACCACGCACAGCTGCAAGACCTATGCACCGCCGAACTTCTTCAACATGAATATTTCACCGAAAATCTGTGTGAGCAGTGTGAGGCTATCGTCGTCGACACTCAGGCCACCCTCTGCGACATGTTGAAGGACCTATCGCCACGCGGATCCGACTCTACCGGAGAGACCAGCGCCCGCGGTCACACGACCACCTCGGCAAAGCTCAGACGGATCGACGTCCCCGACTTCTCCGAGGAATTCAAGGACTGGCCGCTGTTCAAATCACTGTTCACATCACTAGTCTTAAACAACGCGGGCCTCGACGAAACCGAGAAGTTTCATTATCTTCTCCGGAGCCTAAGCGGCGAAGCGCTCGATCTGATCCGAAATGTACCAGTTGACGGCGATCAGTTCGAACTAGCGTGGGAAATCATCGTCGGGCAATATGAGAATACACGCATCTTGGTCGACAACCTGCTCGACACACTGTATTCGTTAGCCCCGGCGAAATCGGAATCTGCGACGGAGTTGAAAAGAGTTCGCGGGACAGTGAAGCAAATCCTCGGTGCGCTCGAGGTCCTCAACTGTCAAGTACAACACTGGGGGCCGTTCGTCATCTTCTGGGTCTCTCGACGGTTGGATCCGGAGACGCTGAAAGCGTGGGAGCTCCTCATCGCGGATCAAACGGACTACCCAGAATACGCCGTCCTCGATAAGTTCATCCAGAGCCGTATACGCGCACTCTCCACGGTGGACAATGCAAAATCTGGCGCGATCCCGCAAAAGCCGCGAACGGTCAACACGTACTCGCACGCGACCGCCACATTTAAATCCCGGTGCATCCTGTGCACCGCACCTCACTACGTCGGAAGTTGCCCTCGATTTCTCTCCAAGAGCACAGCCGAACGCAAGCAGTTCATCATGCAGCAGCGACGGTGTTACAACTGCTTGGGAAATCATCCATTGGAGGCCTGCCGCAGCAGCAAGCGATGCCTAAAGTGCACGTCCCCTCATCATACATCGCTGCACGACGGCTCCGACGCTGCCTCCAAGTCATCGTCCGCGAAATCAGCACCGACAGGCGAGTCGGCATCCGCAGCCTCACATCACGTCACTCCCGTCTCGCCCAAGGTCTCGCTGCACCGTCCGATACTGCTAGCAACCGCTCTCGTCGATGTCGTTGCCGCCACCGGGGAACGCTTTCAGGCTCGGGTCCTGCTGGATCAAGGATCCGAGGTGTCCTTCATCACCGAGTCCTTGTGCCAACGGCTACGTCTTCCACGGCTGCAGGCCAGTCTCCCCATTTACGGGATCGGAGCCGGTCACACCGTGACGACTCGGGGGGTCTCCATTGTCGCCATGTCCTCGCGTACAGAGACGTACACCTGCAAGGTCAAAGCGTTTATCTTACCTCAATTAACGCATTATGCCCCCACCGTAGCCACTCCACACGCAAACTGGACGCATCTCCAAGGGTTGAGGTTGGCCGACCCTTCCTACCTCGATGCGTAGCCGATCGACATCGTGATCGGCGTCGATGTATACAGCAGCATCATTCAGCCGGACATCAGACGAGGGGACGATAACGCTCCAGTCGCCCAGCTCACCAAGCTGGGTTGGATCCTGTCCGGTCCAGCTGCCTCTACAGTCACTACAGCTGCATTCGTCGGGGCTTCCAGCTTTCAATGTGGCGTCGACCAGGACCTATACGATCTCATCCAGAAATTTTGGGTCCAGGAGGAGCCGAGCAATCAGATCGAAACAACGCGAGGTATCCTTTAAGAACCTTGGCTCATTCTCGTAGGACTCCGTGGTGCGGCAGTACGAAGGACGCGGAATAGTTATTGGTTTCAGGGGTGCCACTTTGGACTTAGCGGAGAGCAGTGTGACGCGGAATGTGTCATCGTCGTCTCGGATTCGGAGATAGATGACGATGCCCATCGCACGTGTGGATGCATCGGCGAATCCGTGAATTTCGATCCCGCGGTTGGGGTCGAGCGGTCCGACCCACCGATCTAGGGTTAAGTTGTGAATCTCCGCTAAATCGGTGCAGAATTGTTCCCATCGAGGTGCGAAATCAGTAGGGAGCGTCTCGTCCCAACCCGTTTTTTGCGTCCATAATTCTTGCATGAGTAACTTTCCCCGCACCGTGACTGGCGCGAGCCATCCCAACGGTTCGAACAATTGGGAAATGGTCGATAATACTCCCCGCTTCGAGCCGTGCGCGTGTGTGGGAACCTTAAAGGAGAACGAGAAAGTATCGGACGCTGTGTTCCACGAGAGGCCGAGGGCACGGTGCGGGGCATCGACGGACATTGGTTTTTCTCCGCAACGCTCACTGACTCCGAGCGGGAATGTGAGAATCATTTTATTCAAACTCATTCACGCGATAACACCGGGCGGTACATCGTGCGATTGCCATTCGCAAAAAACCCCTGCGAGCTCGGGGACTCGCGAACGGCAGCGCTGCAAATCCTATTTCGGAACGAAAAGGTCCTCGCGTCGCGCCCCGAATTCAAAAACAAATACAACGAATTCCTCGACGAATACGAACGGCTCGGTCACATGCGTATCGTATCCGACCGCGACACTCAAACGAAACCCGCGTCCTTCGTACTGCCGCACCACGGAGTCCTACGAGAATCGAAAATACGCGTCGTATTCAACGGATCGCACCGTTCGTCGTCCGGTACATCCCTCAACGACTGTCTGCACATCGGTCCGAAATTACAAGTTGATTTGTCCGACGTTATTCTCCGCTGGCGCCGATTTCAATTCGCGTTCGCAGCAGACGTTGAGAAGATGTACCGACAGATTCGCGTACATGAAGACGACCAGACGTTCCAGCGAATCGTCTGGCGTTCCGAGCCCTCGCATCCAGTTCAGGAATTCGCGCTCACCACCGTCACCTACGGCCTCGCGTGCGCGCCGTTCCTCGCGTTACGATGCATGCAGCAACTAGCCATCGACGAAGGCGACAACTTTCCGCGCGCGAAGGACATTCTCTTGCGGGAAACGTACGTGGATGACGTGCTATCAGGCGCAGACTGTGCGCACTCAGCTCAGGAAAAGATCCAGCAACTCAAGCGCCTCCTGGGAGCGGGTGGATTCGCGCTTAAAAAATGGGTCGCGAACTGCGCTGAATTACTTCCTGCGGAAGAACGAAGGCCGGAATCGTGCGGAGAAAAACCAATGTCCGTCGATGCCCCGCACCGTGCCCTCAGCCTCTCGTGGAACACAGCGTCCGATACTTTCTCGTTCTCCTTTAAGGTTCCCACACACGCGCACGGCTCGAAGCGGGGAGTATTATCGACCATTTCCCAATTGTTCGACCCGTTGGGATGGCTCGCGCCAGTCACGGTGCGGGGAAAGTTACTCATGCAAGAATTATGGACGCAAAAAACGGGTTGGGACGAGACGCTCCCTACTGATTTCGCACCTCGATGGGAACAATTCTGCACCGACTTAGCGGAGATTCACAACTTAACCCTAGATCGGTGGGTCGGACCGCTCGACCCCAACCGCGGGATCGAAATTCACGGATTCGCCGATGCATCCACACGTGCGATGGGCATCGTCATCTATCTCCGAATCCGAGACGACGATGACACATTCCGCGTCACACTGCTCTCCGCTAAGTCCAAAGTGGCACCCCTGAAACCAATAACTATTCCGCGTCTGGAACTGTCGGCCGCTCTTTTGCTCGCGAAACAAATTGCGCACGTCCGTAAAACTCTTGACATCGAGCGAGTTCCGATACATATGTGGACCGATTCGGCCGTCGCTCTCGCGTGGATTCGCAGCCCCCCCCCCCCCCTCCAAATGGAAGGACTTCGTTAGAAATCGCGTAGCGGACATTCAGGAACTCGTACCACAAGCCTACTGGCACCACGTTCCCGGGACCTGCAACCCGGCGGACTTAGCATCTCGCGGCGTGTCTCCACAGTCATTGCTCGATTCCATTTGGTGGCGGGGGCCCGCGTGGCTGCGAGACTTCTCTCCAGCATGGCCCGCTGAAACCCTGTCTCCGGATCCCCGCATCGACATCGAGAAGCGATCGGAAAAATTGTACACGTCTCACTCCGCGACAACACAGTCTTGGAATCTAATCGAACGATTCTCTTCAATCACCAGGTTAGTCCGCGTAACGGCTCTGTGTCTTCGAGCAGCGAGCCGACTGAAGGTGAAACGAGCGGACCGCGGACCTTCAGATCCATTATCCGTCTCAGAGATCGAAAAGACGCGTCAATTTTGGATTCGGCAAACTCAGAAGGAGCACTTCACTCCCGAACTTCTAGCAATCACTCACGGCATCGACATGCCCAAGTCAAGCCCTCTCGTACACCTGATGCCCTTTGCGGACGCGAACGGCATCTTGCGCGTGGGAGGACGATTGCAGCACTCACTTCTTGATGCTGACCAGAAACACCCGGTCATTCTGCCGCGGTCCTCGAAGTTCACCTCGCTCGTCATCGCCAAAGCGCATCTGCACACCTTGCACGCCGGTCCACAACTCACCCTCGCGACGATACGACAATCGTATTGGATCGTCGGCGGGCGACAACCGGTGCGAGCGTTCATAAAGCGTTGCGTTATTTGCACTCGCCACTCCGCTCGCCAATGTACGCAGCTCATGGGGCAGCTCCCGTCGCGCCGCGTCACTACCGCGCGGGCATTTGTAAACACCGGCGTCGACTACGCCGGCCCATTTCACTGGCGAACTATGCGTGGCCGAGGAGCCAAGGTTCTTAAAGGATACCTCGCGTTGTTTGTTTGTATGGCCACCGGGGCAGTCCACCTTGAGTTCGCATCAGACTACACCGCAGACGCATTTATAGCCGCTTATAAGCGCTTCACCGGGCGGCGCGGCATCTGCCGTACATTGTCGAGCGACTGCGGCACAAACTTCATCGGGGCGAATGCCGAACTTCGACGAATGTTCACGCGCGCGTCGCAAGAAGCACAATACATAGCAGACAGTCTCGCGAACCTGGGAACGCAGTGGATATTCAATCCTCCCTCCGCTCCACACTTCGGTGGAAAATGGGAAGCCGCAGTAAAGTCAACTAAATTTCACATGCGCCGCGTAATCGGAGAATCTCCACTGACATTCGAGGAATACGCGACACTGTTTGCACAGATCGAAGCCTCGTTGAACTCCCGGCCACTCTGCCCACTGTCCGACGACCCTTCCGATCTCGCCGCACTCACACCGGGTCACTTCCTCATCGGCGATGCACTAAACGTCATCCCTGAACCGGACCTCACCGATACTCCGCGTTCACGATTGTCACGCTGGCAACTACTGAGGCAGCTGATCGACCATTTCTGGTCGCGATGGTCTCGGGAGTACATGCAACAGTTCCTCACTGCGTCCAAGTGGCAAACGAAGTCACCCCCAGTCCGAATCGGAGATCTGGTTCTCGTCCGAGACGAACGGACACCCCCGGCAAGATGGCCTCTAGCGCGCGTAACGGAGCTGCATCCGGGCAAGGACAACATCACCCGCGTCGTCACGGTTCGAACCGCGACGACAGTATTAAAACGGCCAATCACGAAATTGTGTCGACTGCCGGTCGACGCCACTACGACTGACTCGTAATCCAGCCTCACTCAAGGGCAACGACTCCGCGTCTTATTGCCGAACTGCGTTTCGGCAAGGGGGGGAGTAATGTTCCGGCCGATCAACGTTCGGCCGATCCGCGTCACCGCCGTCACCTAGTCGCGCGGATCCGACGTCACGTCATCCGCGCGGCCCCCCTCCCTGCGATCCGCCGAACAGGTGATTCTCGGCTAAGCACCGGCGGATCGTCTCTCGTGACCCAGTCGACGACCTCCGCGGATCAAAAGTAGACATATACATCGCTCGTTAGAACATTGTGCTTCAACAGCCACTCATCGTGACGTGGCTACGAACCGTTCACCGCTAGATAATACCTCATTCTCCGCGATTATCCATAAAGAATTCAACAGTCTTGTGTAACAGTGTGTATTTAGTTATTAAATGTGTGTGTGACAAACGGCTGTATAGTGATTGACGCTCACCCGCTGTTTTCTCACTAATCCCCGATTCCGATCCCCAACAGCGGTGGTGATATATGCATCAGGACTACTACATCAGTTTGCAAACGGAACTTCAGTCACCTTCCGTCATCAGTGAAATGAGATACGGGTAGGCAAAGTGAAAGACAGTGCAACGAGGTTCACGGGGGTGACCTACCCACGCATGAACAGGTTCACGTGTGTGTCTAAGCAAGAGTCCAGTTGAGAGGAGTATGATCGAGAGAAGAGCTTGATCCGACTGGATGCTGCTAGATTGAAAAGAGATTGATTAAGTGTAGGTTGATCAGGATCGAGGCCCAGTTTCATTCAAGTCCTGCTGGACTTAACTATCTTAGCGTCCAGTTCTTTAGCCACATTTCAACATGTCCAACTCTACGTACCCAGCCAACTGCGGGCCCGACTATTGGCTTTATCAAGCAACGGTCGGCGACCAACCCCCTCTACAAGTTATGTACCCGGATATCGCGCATCAGGCGCATCAGCAAGTACAGCCCAGCCCGGATTACATGCAGCAACTTCAATTACAAGAACTCTCGTCGGCTCCAGCGAGTCTTCTAGAATCACTCCTCCGTCACGGAAAGAACGGAGTCCCCGATAGTTACGCGAATTCTGTCGGGAAACCGCCGACACCACCAGGCGGACAATTCCTGCTGACACCGCCATATACACCGACTTCGACAGACGGAAAGTCACCTGTCACAGGATGCGTGCCGATTGGTCAAGTGCAGGAGACGAGCAACCACGTGCAAGGATATCAGAGTTATTCACAGCAGCCGCTGTGTAATGTGACGCCTGGGCCGTCTGATTATGTGGCGCAACAAACTTACGGAACTGGTTATCTGGACAATAGTAATATTGTTAACCATAATAACGTTAACACCAATAACAATTACAATGGGGAACCGAATCCTCAGTTGAAGTGTACCGAAGAGGCCCAGGTAGATTACGCATGGATGAGATCAAATTGTTTGTAGATTGCGACTTTTTGGAAATGTTATTCTGTGATTGTCCTATTTGTTGTTTAAAAATTAACACATTGGTCGCCACATACATGGGTGATGGATACTTCCGTGAGGGCCCTCTCACCCAGATGTGGATGACGTTCTTCTTCGTCAAAAGTTAAACAGGATTTTACAATTTATAAAAATCCCATTTGTAACACAGAATTAAATGGAATAATCACTGGCAAATATGAAATATACTAATACAAAGCAGAAGTATTTTAAATATACAGGGTGTCCCAAAATTCGTGAAAATCCCGAAAGGGGGTGGTCCCTGTGACCATTCTAAGAGACATTTTCCTTTGCACCAATGTCAACTGCGGCTTTGTTTAGGAGTTATTAACGAAAAACACGGACCAATCAGAGCGCGTCCTGGTCCGCCGCGCCGTGCCACGCCGGCAAGCGAGTGTCGGTGGTACGCCGTGACATCGCAACGAACAAGAGTTTCTCGATAATGTGAATCCTCTCCGATTTCGATGAGCTTTGGATACGTTGTCCAGACCATGATTCTGAACAACATTTCTCTTTAGACTTTTTGGCGATCGGCTTTAGTTTACGAGATAATCGTAAAAAAAGAGAAGAAGCAGAAACTGATTGAATTAAAAACTCACGTATTCAGCCGTAAATCCATTTGCTGCTTCGAAATGTGTGTCACTGGGTCACTCGGTGACGAACTGCACAGATGTCTTCAGGTACACGGCAGTACCGAAAGCCAAGGGACGTACGGCCAGGTCGACGAGCTGCACAGCCGGTGGTAGAAGGCCTAAGGGATGCGCGGTCAAGTCGACGATCCAGAATTTAACTTTCACTTTCGAATCGATAAATAATTCGTATGTTTATTTTACACAGATGCCTTGAAATTTTTCCACACTCACAATCACTGTTCACATTTGTCAACACATAGTTATGCACTAATAATAATTGCCATATCCGTGTCCTGCTGCACAAATCACAACAATCAGGGAATGCAATCACTAGACTGCGGATTTCATGCATTTGTAGCAAACATGAGTAGGTGCATTTTAATACAGTAGAGAGATTAAAATAATTTCAAAACACCAATGTATTATTTTCAAATTCTTAAAATGATCACAGTAAGAATCAAATATCTGTCTGGCTCCTGTCCCTTGTAATAGCGGCAGCCAACATTCATTTTGCATAAAGATTCGCAGTCTAGTGATTAGTTTAAATATCACAGTCAAAAAAACAGCTAATACATAGCAACCGTTAGCTTTGAATTTACAAGTCTTTGGAGATGTTCTCTCTACCGCGGCTCGAACGACACTGATTTTCCGCAAGATTTTTCTAAAGAATTTAGGAAGGGCATTTAGAGTGTCGAAATTCGAAATGCACGCTGTAGCACGAGAACGACGGGACGGTTGGACGAAAAACAGGATACGAGAAGGACCGCTTTAAGACTTATGGCAATCACATGTTTAGGTTTTCCTGTAGATTGGTACGCAGAGTCGATGGGTAACCGTTCGAAAACGTCGTCTGTCCTTCTTTTAGAAAGTTTCTTAAGGAAGGTATAGGACAATAGGGATGCTACGCTGACCTGACATTTTTACCCCCTGCTGGGTAAAAGGACGGATGACGTTTTCGAACAGTTACCCATCGACTCTACGTACCAACCTGCAGGAAAAACTAAACATGTGTTTGCCACAAAGCTTACAGCGGTCCTTCTTGTATCCTGTTTTTCGTCCAACCGTCCCGTCGTTCTCGTGCTACAGCGTGCATTTCGAATTTCGACACTCTAAATGCCCTTCCTAAATTCTTTAGAAAAATCTTGCGGAAAATCAGTGTCGTTCGAGCCGCGGTAGAGAGAACATCTCCAAAGACTTGTAAATTCAAAGCTAACGGTTGCTATGTATTAGCTGTTTTTTTGACTGTGATATTTAAACTAATCACTAGACTGCGAATCTTTATGCAAAATGAATGTTGGCTGCCGCTATTACAAGGGACAGGAGCCAGACAGATATTTGATTCTTACTGTGATCATTTTAAGAATTTGAAAATAATACATTGGTGTTTTGAAATTATTTTAATCTCTCTACTGTATTAAAATGCACCTACTCATGTTTGCTACAAATGCATGAAATCCGCAGTCTAGTAATTGCATTCCCTGATTGTTGTGATTTGTGCAGCAGGACACGGATATGGCAATTATTATTAGTGCATAACTATGTGTTGACAAATGTGAACAGTGATTGTGAGTGTGGAAAAATTTCAAGGCATCTGTGTAAAATAAACATACGAATTATTTATCGATTCGAAAGTGAAAGTTAAATTCTGGATCGTCGACTTGACCGCGCATCCCTTAGGCCTTCTACCACCGGCTGTGCAGCTCGTCGACCTGGCCGTACGTCCCTTGGCTTTCGGTACTGCCGTGTACCTGAAGACATCTGTGCAGTTCGTCACCGAGTGACCCAGTGACACACATTTCGAAGCAGCAAATGGATTTACGGCTGAATACATGAGTTTTTAATTCAATCAGTTTCTGCTTCTTCTCTTTTTTTACGATTATCTCGTAAACTAAAGCCGATCGCCAAAAAGTCTAAAGAGAAATGTTGTTCAGAATCATGGTCTGGACAACGTATCCAAAGCGCATCGAAATCGGAGTGGATTCACATTATCGAGAAACTCTTGTTCGTTGCGATGTCACGGCGTACCACCGACACTCGCTTGCCGGCGCGGCGCGGCGCGGCGTGCCAGGACGCACTCTGATTGGTCCGTGTTTTTCGTTAATAACTCCTAAACAAAGCCGCAGTTGACATTGGTGCAAAGGAAAATGTCTCTTAGAATGGTCTCAGGGACCACCCCCTTTCGGGATTTTCACGAATTTTGGGACACCCTGTATACACTATTACAGTACTCCCCAATCTTTTTATCGCCGCGGACCGGTCAACGTTTTTTTGATAATTTTACCGCGGCCCGCTGAGGGGGCGGGGAACGTTGATTGATTATATTTTAGATTGTTTTGATTTAATAATTTTAATTTAATTGTATTTAATGTTCCTTGCGCGGGGGTTGGGGACCACTGCACTCTATTATACTAATTTATATTTATTAATTTATATTTAAAATAAAAAATATAACATTATACTACGTAGCATCCCAATGAGCACAGGACTATCCTATGTACGTCCGAGGGAGGTCTGCTTCGGACGTTCGGGACGATCGGAAAACGTCCAGAATATCCTAGTAAGGGGCTAGAAACATCCTAGTCACAACCTCTGAATGGTCATGTTACGAAGTAGACTATCCTGAGAACGTACGGTGGCGACATACCTAGACGGTTTTTAGACTGTTCGAAAATACCGTTCTCCGGAAATTCCTAGTAGAGGTTTTTAGACTGTTCGAAAGTACCGTTCTCCGGAAATTCAGAAATTTTGTGAACGTTTAAAGAAGGAACAACATTTATTTAAAATTTCATTTATTTTAGGATTTTTTTTGCATTTGGTATATGTAACAAACGAGATTTTACAAGATTATACGGACATTTACGAACATAACAAGATTTTAAGTACATTTACCTGTACGGTGCAGGCCTGTTACTAATAGACACGCGCCGAACACCGCCGACTGACACCGAGAACCGCCGAACACGCCGTATACACATACCGCGTCACGAGGTACAGTCCCGCGCTCCGAGACGAGTGGTAGGGTTTCCTGGACCATTCCCGCCTGTATCCTGAGCCGGCACACGCACCAGATTGCCGGGCACGCGTCGCGACGCCCCGGTCTCACGACGCCGGTAAACTCATGCACCAGTTACGCGGATGAACACTCTCGCGCCGCGATTCGGGATCCACGTTAGAATCACACCCGGTTCCGCGAAAGTACGAGTATTGAGGCCCGAAAATACATATTCACGCAGTCGTTATTTCTCGCCCCGCGCACCGAGTCATTTTCAGCTTCCGTCGATTCTCTCGCCAGTAAACGAACCTGGCTCGGCGAGCTATTCGGCACGAGAGGACACGACCACCGTGGCAGACACATCCCGCCGGAAGCAGAACCGTTACAGCTTCTTATTTTCGACTGCTGCAACTTCTTGGCTCCGCTTCCTGCTGTCTTCTTTCAAACTCTCTGGGTCTGTTTAGAGTCAGCAAATCCCCGCTGGAGGCAGTAACTAGAAATGAAATATGTTTTTATGATAAAAGATATACTAATTACAGTAATAGGATGAGATGTACAGCTATGAATGTAATAAATTAATGTTCAATATGTAGAGCGATTCTTTTTTGTATCTACATACCAAGGTTGGTTTTCTTCTCCAATCTTAGGGGAGTGGGTAAAATGGTCTGTTCTGTCCCACACAATACGGTTTTCCTTCGTTTTGACTTCTTCGCCGCTTGCGTATGGTCACAACTCGTTACAGACGAGAACACTCCTCATCTTGGATTTCCAGGATTCATCGTCTACTTTGTCGATATTCTGCGCGCCGTGTAAATAGTACTGAATAGTACCTTCATTTTTTGATCGCGCAATGGCGGCGATTTCAGCTTCAGTAGTCGATGAGATGGCGTCAGATGGGGTACCTCGAACACCCCGCAGCAGTGCTTCGATTGAGCCAACCTTTTTGATACGATGGATGGCCGCTAGAGGCGCTGCGCGGAAAAACAGTAACGTATCTACTATTGGGTAGCAGAGCGGCCAGAGCCCTGAGGCAGTTATATTGGCGGGAATGTATCGAAATAATCTTACCGGACAAAAAGACTGCAGGATGTGTCCTACGAGTTACAAAATATACACAAATACACTTGTTATACATTCATTTTTCAGAATCAAATCATATAAATTTTTTAAAATTCTGCGGGGTGCTCAAGGAACCCCATTTCATCTACCCAATAGTAGATACGTTACTGTTTTTCCGCGCAGCGTCTCTAGCGGCCATCCATCGTATCAAAAATGTTGGGCTCAATCGAAGCACTGCCCCGCAGTGCGCCAGAGCGGAAATAGTAACTTCAACAGCGCCACTCGAGGTGAACTACGAAGACAGAGAGCAGATATGTTTCTCGCAGGAAAGACAATGACAGAGAATATGAAACTAAAAATTGGTATTATTTGAATCTGAAAAATGAATGTATAACATGTGTATTTGTGTATGTTTTGTAACTCGTAGGACACGTCCTGAAGTCTTTTTGTCCAGAACAGATTAGATTTAACAGATCCTCATTTAAGCAGATGGGTTACTGTTTGGGACGCACATGCGCGTGAAATCTTGCACCACATCGGTTGATACGAAACCGAAAGAATTATTTTGCGGAAATGAATGGTGTTACCGAGATATTCGCAAAAAACTGCTATGCTCTAGTTCAGACACGGCGGAAACAGCGCGTTTTCGACCGCGCGATTTTTGTTTTTGATTGTTAGACCGCGCGGTTACGTGTGAACGAATACATAAACGCTAATGTCAATAATGTCTGCGCGGTTCAAATCGCGCGGTCGAAAACGCGCGGGTTCCGCCTTGCCTGAACTCTGAACGAGGTCTATTGCTACTGTGTAACCTATAATAAATCTAAGCCGTATTTATTCAAATTATTGCAAATATATAGATTTGGGTTAGGTCTAAACAATCTACAAATTCTGGATGACATCTACAATGAGAAGATTATTTACATATGTGAACAGAATGAGTTGTGGTTAGGTCCTGGGAGGGCTGGAGAGGGTCGGCCCGACCCAATAAAAATCAAGGTCAGTATACGTCAGTATAGTGCTATATACTGCTATAGCAATAGTTTTTTGCGAATCTCTCGAAAACTAACAGAGACACCTCATGAGATTTCACATAGCTATGTGAAAAAGTTGTTTAAAATGTGTAGCTGCATAACATATTCAAATTTCAACAAAATCGGAGAGGATTCCTAAATAATTACCCCACTTTTTTGCGAATATCTCGGTAACCGTTCATTTCTGCAATATTATTTTTCGGATTCGTATTATCCCCCTCCTCCCGCACCATACGCGCCTACCGCCCACCACCGCAGGCGTTGTCAATATACCAAAACAACCGCTTTTAATCGACAAACTTTGGGAGCATATCCTACAATATACATATATATGCTCTCCAAGTTTCCCCAATATTTTATACAGGGTGAGGCGCCAGAAACAGGCCACCTGAATAATTCGGCTGGTATTGGTGTTAGGAAGAAATGCATCAGATGGAACTTGCTTGGCTTCAAGGGCCCGGGGCATTAATCAGATGTGAGTAACTTTTTTGCAGGTGTATGCGTAAAGGACATATGAAGGTGAATTTCATTTTTTTAAATGGAATGAGGTATTTTTTCATACATCAAATGATGCAGCTGGGCATTCGGTATAAGAAAGTACTTACCTATATGTATGTAGAAAAATTAGTAGTTCAGGAGATATTTCAATTTAAATAACTCTAAAATACCATTACTGTCGTACTAAGACATTACACAAGTAAGTAAACACTAACGTCTTAGTACGACAGTAATGGTATTTTAGAGTTATTTAAATTGAAATATCTCCTGAACTACTAATTTTTCTACATACATACAGGTAAGTACTTTCTTATACCGAATGCCCAGCTGCATCATTTGATGTATGAAAAAATACCTCATTCCATTTAAAAAAATGAAGTTCACCTTCATATGTCCTTTACGCATCCACCTACAAAAAAGCTACTCACATCTGATTAATGCCCCGGGCCCTTGAAACCAAGCAAGTTCCATCTGATGCATTTCTTCCTAACACCAATATCAGCAGAGTTATTCAGGTGGCCTGTTTCTGGCGCCTCACCCTCTATATTCAACACGGCTTGAATATTTGACACGATGACTACACACTGAGATCCCACACTGGATCTCATGCACAAGAAATCCCTTCGCTCAAGTTACGCAATGCTGTTTCCGCTGTATATGCCCTAACTATACTATTTATTATTATTTTTTTAAAGCGCTACAGGATTTTACAAAGAACGTAAAATACACTTTTCACATATATTTTTATTTTGGAATATTTGCAATTATATACAGGTGGACAATGATACAGTAGCGGACAAAAGTTTAAGACCGCTCTAGAGAAGACTATAACTTTTTTAATATTATACCATCTTCAATCATATAGTATAATATTAAAAAAGTTATAGTCTTCTTTAGAGCGGTCTTGAACTTTTGTCCGCTACTGTAGGTGACAATGATACAGTGTTAGAAATGTTTCGTTGTTCCCTTACTTCGCTCCGTTGCTCTCTTGAGCCAAGATTGCATGGAAGCTTCAGTTTCGCTATTATGCTTACATACTTTCGCCTTTGTTGCTGCATCTAAACAATGAAAATTTTGTTGAATAATATTCAATCGTATACAAATAAATATTATAATAAAATAAACGTGATGATTACCTATTATTACTTTTGCTATTTGCAAAGTATTGAAAGCTTTCTTGCCTTTCCGACCCATCCAACTGTACTGCATAGCGAATTTATTGGTCATCAAACAGGTCATTACCCGTTTCACGAAATTATAGTTATGTTTACCTCCCACTGCTGCTAATTCGTCCACCTACAAATTGATAATTTTGTTACAACTGAATTAGAATTCTACTTGTATCGTTAACGTTATATTTCTTACCGCGTCTATGAAATGTTTCTCGTTTTTCAGATTATTCTCGAATTTTTCCATCTCTTCTTCACAATCAATCGGGAATAATATGCCAGTTTTGAAAATTGACGGACTTCCTTTTTAAGCCGCAGACTGTAGGTCGTCCCATCTTTTGTCGTTACTGTCCATCCTAATCAACACCTCCATCAGGAGACTGCGCAACAGATGTAGCTGCTCCATTACAATATTTAGCTTGTTTTCTAGAAATTTAGATTTGGTAGGTGTCAGCTGATGTACAGTTATGAATGCAACATTTGATGTTCTATATCATAAGACGCTTGCTTTTGTATTTACATACCAATCGGGCAGGATCTTGTTGGCTCCTCTTACGTTTGCTCTCTTCTTCTATGCAGTCCGCCTAGCAGTGACGGTGATACCTCGTTGTTGGCAGTGACTGCAAATAAAATATATTTTGATGAACAAAGAAATACTATTTACAGTAAGAGGACGAGATGTACAGCTATATGAATGTAACATTTGATGTTCTATATTGTAAGACGCTTGCTTTTGTATTTACATACCAATCGGATAGGATCTTCTTGGCGGCTACTGTGTATTTTCAAATGCTCTGCATCTCTTCCTGGAGGGCGGCAATTCCTCGCTGTTGGCAGTGACTGCAAATAAAATATATTTTGATGAACAAAGAAATACTATTTACAGTAAGAGGACGAGATGTACAGCTATATGATTGTAACATTTGGTGTTCTATATCGTAAGACGCTTGCTTTTGTATTGTCACGTTAACCTTTTTCCGACGAGCGGTTTGACTCGCGGAAGCCGGTCAACTTCGGGCCTTGCAGGCGCTGAGACCAGGCCGCGGGCAAGCCGAGTACACGCGGTCCGCCCGAGACAAACGAGACTCGAGTATTCGACGATTTCCTCACGACAAACGAAAGGTTCGGGCGCCAGGCACCGCAAGGATGCCACACGGAACGCGGAACAAGGCTCGAGCTCGGAGAAGCCGAGGTCGAGAGTCGAATCTTCGAGACACGCGGATCGAAAACGACGTCGCGACTGGGCCAGATGGTTCGAACACGGGATGACTAGGACAGCCCTCTCGGCAGGACGGATCTCACAGGGAATCGAGTAATTCGACTACGATATGGTCTCGAGCTATTTATTGTAGCAGTTGTTAAATTACAAAATCTGCGGCCACGTGACCGCGACCCGAGAGCCCGCGCTCTTCATACAAGATAGCGAGAAGGTGGTCGTTCGCCGCGCGGTTGTCTTACCGATTTTGCTCGCACGATACCGCTGACAATTACCGTGGTTTCGTTCGCAACGAACTTCGGAAACGCGAGGCGCAGATGATCGGCGAACTGCGAGACTGTCGCGATGACTTCCGCCCGTGATTCGCCCCGACGCGTACGCTAACGATTACGCGATCGAACGCCGACGAAAACCCTACGATGTTCGGCGAGAGACACAGGATTCGAGAAACGCGAAGAGACCGAAAAGATCACTCGCACGAAACGCGACTCCTCTTAGGACACTCTTTCGCACGTAATTTAAAGACGAAAACTCTCAAAATAATCTCGAAATCTCAAAGCATTCCCGAAACGAACGCGAGCGAATTATCGAGGACGGAATGGGAAGCATTCGTCCTCTCGCGACGAAGGTCGAGCCGTCGCGCAACGAACTACCGAATGGATCACAAGTGCGGCTTACCGTTTCTCGTTTTCGATACCCTTTTTCGGAACTGCTCTCGATAAAGCGTGAGGCACGGCCGGAGCGTAGGTGGACTTCATCCTAGACACCACGAAAACCTCCAACGGGCACTTCTCGGTTTCCCGACGCTAAGTTACAATTAGTTCGCAACGCGAGTGCAGAGCGCACGACATGCGATAACGAGAGCCAGCGCGACAGTGATCCATCGATTTTCGGCAATCTAGCGGATCGAACTCGGTTCCCCCCACTCGACCACTTTTCCGAATTGCCTATGGCGTGTTTCCACGGCGTAACTCTACGGCACAGGAGCGTTCCCTCTTCGCGCCCTAGGGCCCCGGGCAATCACGAAATTGGTCAAGGAGCCTATCGCTCGACTTGACCAGCGGAGGGGCTTCCTCTTCTTGGCTACGAGGGCACCGACCCCGGGGTAGCTCTCCCTTGACGGGGCGAGACGGCGTCAGGTCTTCCAGTCCGTCACCTTGGACGAGATGTTTAAGAGAGCTACTGTCCTGGCGGCGCCTCCGGTTTGTTTGCCGAGTGTCCTCGCACCAAGCTCTAATTTCTCGAAACGGCCATTCACTTTTCCGTCGGGCGCTTCCTGGCCTTGGGGCGATTGTTCATTTCCCGTGACAATTCGGACGGTCGGTGGTTCCTTCTGCGCGTTCCATATACGGCCCTGAAACTTGCCGTTCTCGGCACGCGCGACAGATGTCATTAGGAGGTCCTCAATAATATCGGGATCTCTTAAAGGAGCGCTCTCGAATCCTGTCTCGGTACGTGTCCCGTTAGAGGGCGGTCCGGTCCTTTATCGCTCTCGAAAATATGCGCGGAATTAGCGGAGAAGGGACGTCGCAAACGTTGCAACGTCACAGTATTTACATACCAATCGGGCTGAGACATCTTGGCTCCTCTTCCATTTACTGTATCTTTCATGCACTATGGTTGTTGTGGGGTAGAAGTGCGGCAATTCCTGACTGGTAGCAGTAACTAGAAATAAAATATATTTTGAAGGAAAAAGATATACTGATTACAGTAAGGGAATGAGATATGCAGCTATATGAATGTAACATTTGATGTTCTATATCGTAAGGCGCTTCTTGTTGTATTTACATACCAATCTTGGGTTTCTTCAACAAAATTGGGGGAGTGGGCAGCATTGTCTCAACTGAACTGTCGTCTTCCTCGCTGCTCCTCCACGCCGGTCGTATGATTTTTCTTTTTTTTAACACTCCTGGTTCGTCCACCTCGGACTGCAAATCGCTGGTGTATTCAGCCTCTTTTGCTTTTGTTCGCGCCTTCGCGTAGTCGGCTAGGAGAATTATTTAATTATTATTTTAATTGTACATGTATGGTGTATAACTACTTCAACTTACTAAAGATGTTGTTCCGGAACTTCTGTATAATATATTGATCCCAATCTGGTTGCGGCACTTCTACTTTTTTGATCGCGTTAGCCAATCTTGGTCCCTGTAGAGACGGCCAAGAGCATATATCGCCTTGTAGCCAATTTGTTGGCACCGCTTCTACCGTCTTGTCAGCTATAAATTGAACAACCGATTATGTTTTTGCCGGCTCCATTGTATGTATATCCTAAAAATTGAAGAATACGGTAAAAGCTATTTTTGTGTATTACCGAGAAATGAGAACGCGAATTCTGCACCCATGCAATCATGGAAAAAGGGGTTTGTCCCCTTAAATAGTAAATTTATTTAATAGTAAACTTACTAACTTAAATAGTACTTACTTTTGTAAATATATACTGGGTCTGATAAGTTCTCTCAATGACACTTCACAACAGCAATTCACAACAGCACTTCAAACTTCAAACAGCTGCTCACAAAACCTCTAGCAAAACGGTACGTGTCCCTTGACGGCTGCAGGCGGACAAGTGACGGAAAGAGACCAGCGCGCTTTTTTATAGAGAAGGCACCCTCGCCCCACTCCGCGGTCACATCCCTTAGGACTTAGGAACATGGTGTCCTTCTACAGGGTGGCTAACAATTAGTTTACTGTAGGATGTGAAAAGAAATTTTGATCAGGACAGTAGAAGTAACACTAAAAGTTGTATTCTGCAACTTTTTTTTATGTGGGCATATATTGAAAATTTAAAAAATACGTTTTGTTTTGTCGATCTGTGTTAATTAAACATATCCTGAAAATTTCGTCAACATCTGTCGACGTTGCAATGAGCTACAAACATTTAAAGATGGTAAAAATTGCAGATTTTCACGATTTTCAGCCTATAACCGCAGTCAGTCTAAGGATTATTACATCTTTCAATGCCTTTCATTTTTCTCTGCATCAACCGATTTCGATGAAACTGTCGCATAAGCCCGCATAAAAAAGTTTGAGAATGCAACTTTTAGTATTTTCTCTACAATTTTGAAAGATTGCAATTTTTCTAACAACTTTAGTCACCTGCGAAAAAAAAGGTTGACGTTCAAAACTTGAGAGGTTGGTTTCTCAAGATAGAAGACTGCTCTATCGCGTGGTATATTTCGATTTTCCGCTGGACCCTTATTTAGAAAATTAAAAAATATCCACAAAAATTGGTACGAAAGTGGTGTTTAAACGTGTTTAATATTGGCATTAATATTGGATATCAGTGTATTCGGGAAAGTCTACAGAATCTTTTGCTGTAAAGAACAAAGTATGTAGACAAATTTAAGGAATTTAAGGAAAATTTCCAATTTTTGCGTCGCCTCCGAAAAGATTGTATTGTATTTAAGTTCGAGTGTATATATATATATTCACATAATTATTTGTATAATACTTATCATTATTTCACACTTTTTAATTAATTTTTTTAGTGCGATTTTTCGAAGTCGATTTAATTGTTAGTTATAACATTTTTTTATTTCACTTTCTCAATTTTTGTGCCGCTTTGTGCTTTCAAATTGTTGTGCCGCAGCCGGTTACTGAGAACCTTTTTTCTTTATTTTCACAATTACAGAGAGTAATAATATATTGACATAGTTGCACGCGTACTCATTCTGCCCGCGTGGGGCGGTGTCCGGAGTTTTTATGTTGTATCTCTTGCTGACTAAGCATTGGCAGGTCGATTGCCTCGCTTTAGCAATTCGCTGAGGCAATCTTATGAAGGTTGTTGCCTTGGCCAAATGCTTAGTTGCAACTTCCGGACACCACATTCCTACCCCCTTGGGGAGAGTGCTCTTACATTTTTCCATGAAATATGTAGAGCACGATATGATACAGTAACGGATAAGTTTAAATAGCTTATAAACAATAGTAACGTATACTTATATTATACTTATATAATAATAACGTATACATAAATATTTTATGGTTCTATGGGATTACGTGGTTCGGTTTTGGTTTATTTGCGGTTTGTCCTGTCATTTCGATTGGTTGGCTATAAATTTGCTGATTTTTTCGCTTACATTTCAATCGTGAAGCATACTTGTAGTAACCTAATACAATTAAAACGAGTATAATTATTCTGCTTATGGAAAAGGATGATATAAGGCTGTATTGAATTTCTACCGGTATTACATTATTCTTAGAATCTAGGTCGGTACTTAATTCTATTAAACTTCTGCTTATCGCTTGTAATTCTTCTGGATTCTTAATTATTTTTCGAAGTTTACATTGTTCCATGTATTTTAAATGCGTGACATTAATGCTCTTCACTAAGTTCGGTACGGTTAAATTATGCATAGGTAAATAATTCAAGTATTTTTCCGACCTACAATTCCTACTTGTTTCTATTGTAAACTCGGTTGTCGAAATTGTACATTTTTCCTTGATCATTATTAGTCCAGAATCTTGTATTAATGTGTTCTGAGTGGGGTACTGATCGCAAGATATCACTAATTGTATTGGTATTGGCGTAACATAGATCCACGTCCCTGGTTGATTTAATTCGATCAAAATGGTTTGGTTGAGGTTTATAAATCTAAGGTTACAGTTGTGAGGTTGCTGTACTAGTTTCGTAAAGATCTGTACTTCACATGGACCTTTTGGTAGTGCTTTAAAAACAAGATGGTGTAACTTACATATACTGGGTGTCCCAAATGTGGTGTACTTAATTGAAATGAGAGGTTCCTGAGACCATTCTAAGAGACATTTTCCTTTGCACCAATGTCAACTGCGGCTTTGTTTAGGAGTTATTAACGAAAAACACGGACCAATCAGAGCGCGCCCTGGGCGGCCGCGCCACGCCGCGCCGACAAGCGAGTGTCGGTGGTACGCCGTGACATCGCAACGAACAAGAGTTTCTCGATTATGTGAATGCTCTCCGATTTCAATGAGCTTTGGATATGTGGTCAAGATCATTATTCTGAACAACATTTCTCTTTAGACTTTTTGGCGATCGGCTTTAGTTTACGAGATTATCGCGAGAAACTTTACTTGTAAATCCATGGGATCGATGTACTACTAGCTCCTATCCGATTTCAATGAGCTTTGGATATGTGGTCAAGACCATTATTCTGAATAACATTTCTCTTTAGACTATTTGGCGGTTGGCTTTAGTTTACGAGATTATCGTAAAAAAAGAGAAGAAGCACAGAAACTGATTGTATTAAAAACTCACGTATTCAGCCGTAAATCCATTTGCTGCTTCGAAATGTGTGTCTTGAAATTTCTCCACACTCACAATCATTGTTCACATTTGTCAACACATAGTTATGCACTAATAATAATTGCCATATCCCTTGTCCTGCTGCACAAATCACAACAATCAGGTAATGCAATCACTAGACCGCGGATTTCATGTATTTGTAGCAAACATGAGTAGTTGCATTTTAATACAGTAGAGAGATTAAAATAATTTCAAAATACCATAGTATTATTTTCAACTTCTTAAAATGATCACAGTGAGAATCAAATATCTGTCTGGCTCCTGTCCCTTGTAATAGCGGCAGCCAACATTAATGTTGCATAAAGATCCGTAGTCTAGTGATTAGTTTAAATATTACTATCAAAAACACAGGTAATAGCAACCGTTAGCTTTGAATTGACAAGTCTTTGGAGATGTTCTCTCTACCGCGGCTCGAACGACACTGATTTTCCGCAAGATTTTTCTAAAGAATTTAGGGAGGGCATTTAGAGTGTCGAAATTCGAAATGCACGCTGTAGCACGAGAACGACGGGACGGTTGGACGAAAAACAGGATACGAGAAGGACCGCTTTAAGACTTATGGCAATCACATGTTTAGTTTTTCCTGTAGATTGGTACGCAGAGTCGATGGGTAACCGTTCGAAAACGTCGTCTGTCCTTCTTTTAGAAAGTTTCTTAAGGAAGGTATAGGACAATAGGGATGCTACGCTGACCTGACATTTTTACCCCTTGCTGGGTAAAAGGACGGATGACGTTTTCGAACAGTTACCCATCGACTCTGCGTACCAACCTGCAGGAAAAACTAAACATGTGTTTGCCACAAAGCTTACAGCGGTCCTTCTCGCATTCTGTTTTTCGTGTAACCGTCCCGTCGTTCTCGTGCTACAGCGTGTACATTTCGAATTTCGACACTCTAAATGGCCTTCCTAAATTCTTTAGAAAAATCTTGCGGAAAATCAGTGTCGTTCGAGCCGCGATAGAGAGAACATCTCCAAAGACTTGTCAATTCAAAGCTAACGGTTGCTATTAGCTGTGTTTTTGATAGTAATATTTAAACTAATCACTAGACTACGGATCTTTATGCAACATTAATGTTGGCTGCCGCTATTACAAGGGACAGGAGCCAGACAGATATTTGATTCTCACTGTGATCATTTTAAGAAGTTGAAAATAATACTATGGTGTTTTGAAATTATTTTAATCTCTCTACTGTCTTAAAATGCACCTACTCATGTTTGCTGCAAATGCATGAAATCCGCAGTCTAGTGATTGCATTACCTGATTGTTGTGATTTGTGCAGCAGTACAAGGGATATGGCAATTATTATTAGTGCATAACTATGTGTTGACAAATGTGAACAGTGATTGTGAGTGTGGAAAAATTTCAAGGCATCTGTGTGAAATAAACATACGAATTATTTATCGATTCGAAAGTGAAAGTGAAATTCTGGATCGTCGACTTGACCGCGCATCCCTTAGGCCTTTTACCACCGGCTGTGCAGTTCGTCGACCTGGCCGTACGTCCCTTAGCTTTCGGTACTGTCGTATACCTGAAGACATCTGTGCAGTTCGTCACCGAGTGACCCAGTGACACACATTTCGAAGCAGCAAATGGATTTACGGCTGAATAAGTGAGGTTTTAATACAATCAGTTTCTGCTTTTTCCCTCGTTCGGGTAAAGTTGCCGTAAGTCGGGTAAAGAGATCCACCCATATGAATTGACAAGTAAAGTTCTTCCGACCGACAAAAACTGTAAAGGGTAATGTTGTTCAGAATCATGGTCTTGACAACATATCCAAAGCTCATCCAAATCGGGGAAGATTCACATAATCTCGAGAAACTCTTGTTCGTTGCGGCATCGCGGCGTTACACCGCGCTCGTCTCCCGGCGCGCCGGGCTGAACGTGGCATCGCGCGTCTAGGGCGCGCTCTGATTGGTCCGTGTTTTTCGTTAATAACTCCTAAACAAAGCCGCAGTTGACATTGGTGCAAAGGAAAATGTCTCTTAGAATGGTCTCAGGAACCTCCCATTTCAATTAAGTACACCACATTTGGGACACCCTGTATAGTCGTTGTCTAAAGCTTACATTTTTTAAATTCTTCGGCATTAATATGCACGTAGTCTAAATTTGCTACATCTATTGTTACATATGTATCGGTGGTATCTAAATATGCGAAGAGTGACCCGTTTATTTTTGTGGGTACTGGATATACCTTATTTATCTTATATTGTTTGGCGTTGAGTAGTGGTACTTCGATAATTGTAGTGATAGACTGGGAAGTGCTATAGGCTGCTAAATTGATTAGTTCGTATAAGGAGTGGATTTAGTCCTTTTGGTAGGTGAGGTAAGGCTGAATTTAGGTATTCTATAATCTGTTTGGGAGGAAGGATTGTTGGGTTCAGAATTCCTTTCCTGATATCTTTTGTGTATTCTAAAAGGTTTTTTACGTCTTCGGCTAGATCCTTGACTATACTTTCGAAAATTATAGCCTGTTCGTCTATTGCGGCTTGGAGGTTCTCGTTGTTCGTCTCCGTTTCCAGTAGCTGTCTAAGTGCGTTTGTTGTGTTTAACAGTGTTCGTTCGTTATGATTGATGTTCCAGATGGATTCGTTATACAATTTAATGTTTCTATTTACGACTTGCATTTGTTCTAACAATGATGTTCTTAGTGTACTACCTTCGTTTTCAAGTATTGCTATCTGTCTATTTATTGTTCGTCTGTCGTTTGCGTCTATTGTACCAAATAATGCTTTCCCGAAATGTCCGATTCCGTCAATTAGTCCTCTGCGACTCCGAGTCGCCGTTCCTATAATTTGCTGTACATAATCGAGGTTTACAGCAATCTGTTCTAATTCCTTGCGGGATATATTGTAGAATTGTTTACAAAATTTATTCAGTCTGTAGTTAGCTGTGTTCGTACACTGTTTCGTCGTCTCGATAAGCGCAGTTTGTATTTTGGCATTGCGAATAGATAACGGTGTTACATCTAAGTGAATTACTAATTTCCAAGTATTCCTATACATGTGTAGATTACCTAGTTCTTCGAAATAGATTTCTGGCTGGTCTGCGAACCTTTGAATGTTAATGGACTCGTCCGGTGGTATCCCGTGAGTTATTCTTATAATTAAAATTGAGACTCTGCAAATGGAGTACAAGGCATTGGTCACTATGGTGTATTGATCTATTAATAAGCCAAAAGCTTAACGTAATCCTATTCTGTTAGTAGTATTAATCTATGAAGTGTTTTAAACGGTTAGTGTGGATTCGTAGAGATCTACGTCCTTTTTTTATAGTATAATTTTCGTTAGCGTGTGCTTCTAATACCGTGTATGGTCCTATCCAACTCGGTGTCAATTTTTTCGATCGCCCTCGTCTAACTGTATCGTCGCGTAATAGTACTCGGTCGCCTGGTATGAATTTGATATCTGTCGCCCTTTTATCGTAGTTTTGCTTAGAACGCAGTTTTTGGTTATTTATTGTGTCCCGCGCTATTGTATTAGTAGAGCGTAATCGTTGTTTAAGTTCGTGAGCATAACGATCGTAGGTATAGTCTGGTTGCGGCGCGAGTCTGAGCGAGGTCGGTAGTTCGGCTTGTCTTCCAAATACGAGTTCGTAAGGAGTAAAACCTGTCGCTGTATGCGGCGTTGTATTATACGTGAACATTGCATAGGAGAGCCATTCATCCCAGTTCGATTGATCTTCGTCAATGAAATTTTTTAGATATTCCGCTAGCGTCCTATGGCTTCTTTCCAACGCACCGTTTGACTCTGGATGATATGCCGTCGTCTGTATTTTGTCTATTCTAAGCAGTTTGCACGTGTTCTTAAATATCTGACTAAGAAAGTTAGTCCCTTGATCTGTAAGTAATTTTTTTGGTATTCCGTACTCACACACTATTTTTGTTACGAATTTCCTGGCTATGGTATTTGCTTCCTGATCTTGTAAGGGTATCGCTTTACTAAATTTGGTTAACAGATCTTGGAATGTTAATATGTATTTGTTTCTGTTGCTGCTCTCGGGTAGTGGTCCTACTATGTCCAGCGCGCATTTTTCAAAAGGTGCCGATGGTGTATCCGTAATTATCATTGGGGCTTTGATTGTTTTTCTCAGCTTATTTTTCTGACATTTTTCGCATTTCGAAATGTAGTTTTCTACGTCTTGTCTTATTCCTGGCCATGAATATTTTAATTGTATGCGTTTCAAAGTCCGCTTCATACCTACATGTCCACCTAATGGGGCGTCGTGGTATTCGTATAATATTTGTTTCTTTTCTTCTTCTGTATATTTGTCGTTTTCCGTATCCATCGTGTCGTCTTCGTCTGTTTCCGAAATCTCTGGTTCGTCCTTTTCTTTTTTATCGTCTTTACCTGAGCTATCTGATGCCGCCTGTGGTTCGTCATCCGTTGATTGTGTCTTTCTTGGCCTTCCGCGTCCGCGTTTGATAATGTACATCCTACTAAGTGCATCCGCGTTTTGGTTTGTCTTCCCTTCCTTGTAACGAATCTCGTAGTCGTATTCTTCTAACTTTAGTCTCCACCTGATTAGTCTAGAGCCCGGATCTTTTACGTTAAATAACCATGTAAGTGGTTTATGATCAGTGACGATTATGAATTTAGTTCCGTATAAGTAAGGTCGGAAGTGTTGGGTTGCCCACACTATAGCTAGTAGCTCCTTTTCCGTCGTACTGTAATTAATTTCGGTTTTATTTAATACTCTACTTGCATAAGCTATTGGTAGATCTTTTGCCTGCTGCTGTTGAGATAATATCGCACCTATTGCCTTGTTCGACGCGTCTGTTGTTAATGTAAACGGTTTTGAGAAATCAGGGTATTGTAACAGTGGTGCCGAAGTCAGTTTTTCTCTTAATATCTGGAAGGCTTCTTGTTCCTGATCAGTCCATCTGAACTCTACATCTTTTTTTAACAATTGTGTGAGTGGTTTTGCTATACTAGAAAAATTTTCTATAAACTTTCTATAATAACCTGCTAATCCTAGAAAGGTTTGTAAGTCTTTCGCCTTCTTAGGTATTGGGAAATTTTTTACTACTTCTAATTTTGACGGGTCTGGTTTAATGCCGTCTTCGGTGATGACATGGCCCAGATAAATTGTTTCTTTACGCAAGAATTGGCATTTGTTTGGTTGTAATTTCAAACCGCTTTCTCTTAATCTCTCGAAAATTTGCATCAATCTTTCCTGATGTTCTTTGAGTGAGCGTCCATGAATGACTATATCGTCTATGTATACGAAGCATTTTATTCCACGTAGCCCTCCTAATAAGGCTTCCATGGTTCTTTGAAAAGTAGGAGGAGCGCCCTTAAGACCAAATGGCATACGTTTGTATTCAAAGTGTCCGTACGAAGTTGAGAACGCTGTCTTCTCGCTATCCTCGGGCTCCATGGCAATTTGATGGAAACCTGATGCCAAATCTAATGTAGAAAAGTATTTCGCTCCTCCTAATTGGTCGAGTATTTCTGCTATATTCGGTAGAGGGAATGAGTCTCCCACTGTTATCTCGTTTAATTTTCGGAAATCGACTACTACTCTGTATCTTCTTTTGCCGGACTCGTCGGCCTTTTTAGGTACTACTAACAATGGGGCATTCCATTCGCTTGTACTAGGCCCTAATATTCCTTGCTCCCTCATTTCTTTGACCTGTTTGTCTACTTCTTCCTTGTGTACTTGTGGTAGCCTATATGGTTTTATGTTTACTGGTTTCGCGCCCGGTATCAATCGTATTTTGTGCTTTACTTTGTCCGCGAATCCTAGTTTGTCTCCAAGTAGAAAATGTCGTTATATTTTTCACATAGCTCAATCAAACGTGCTTTCTCCTCCTCGTTTAGATGCTCTGTTTTAACATTGTCGCGTAGGGCCTTCATCCTATCTTTCCCGGTCAATACTCGAATGTCATACAGTGGGTGTAGAAAGTATTCGTACACTGATAAATTTCAAACAAAACTGTGAAATTGTTGTTTATTAACTATTTTTTCTGTAAACAATGAATACGTACATATTCTGAGATGTCTATAGAATAGATGCAATGCAAAAAAAAATTAATTTCTTGATTAACTTGCGAATGTAATAAGGAAAAACAAAAAATCGACTGAAATACACCAGCAAATAGTATTCGTACACTCCTTAATTCGAACTGCGTAGGGAACAGTTCTTAACGTAAACATACCATGTAAACATAAACAAATTGCGGTGTAAGTATGATTGATCTCCTCAGTATATTTAGAAACGTTGTTGGCATCAATAGCAGTTCAAAATCCTGAAATATTCAAAGTTATCGTTGAAAAATGGGACGGAAACGTGCGGAAACAACGATAGACGGAAGAAAAATTATTATTAATTTGCACAATCAGTGTAAAAGTTTAGCAGAAATTTCGCGTATTGTAAGTAGACCTCGATCTACTATACAAAGTTTAATTGATAGGTATGGGCTACGAAAAAGACTACAAAATAAATCAAGAAGTGGACGTCCACGAAAAATCAATGAATACACTGGTAGAGTTATTATTAGAATGGTAAAGACAAATCCAAGAATAAGTGCAATAAAAATAGTTGAACACATTAAAAATAATTTAAACATTGACGTATCTGCTAGTACTGTGCGCAGTTTTATACGAAATTCAGGATATCACGGACGGGTGGCCCGTAAAAAATTTTTCGTAAGTGAAATGAATAGAAAGAAAAGACTGGAATTCGCAAATAATAATGTAACTACACCAGTGGAGTACTGGAATAAAGTGATCTTCACAGATGAAAGTAAATTCAACATTTTTGGGTCTGATGGACACTGTACCGTTTGGAGAAAAAAAAATACAGAATTGAAACCACAAAACTTAAAACCTACAGTCAAACACGGTGGAGGTTCAGTACTTGTTTGGGGCTGCATGAGTGCAGCTGGTGTTGGCTCATTAGAATTAATTGATGGAATAATGAACCACAGGGTCTATATTGACATTTTGAAACGTAATCTTGATCTTAGTGCAGAGAGAATGAATATTAAAGATAATTTCGTTTTCATGCACGATAATGATCCCAAGCATACTGCGTATAATACCAGAATGTGGATACTACATAACACACCGGCGTATCTGAAAACTCCGCCACAATCTCCTGATATCAATGTTATAGAACACCTGTGGGATTATTTAGAACGACAGATCAGAAAACATGAAATTTCTTAAAAAATGCACTGAAGGAAGAGTGGAACAAGATTCCACAACACGTGACCTCAAATTTAGTAAATTCAATGCCGAGAAGAATTGCAGCGGTTATAAAGGCCAAAGGCTATCCAACCAAATACTAGTTAACAATTTTTTAATGTCACATTAATTTACACTACGTTTTTTTTCTCAAATTGTAAGCAGTTAGAGACTGTACGAATACTATTTGCTGGTGTATTTCAGTCGATTTTTTGTTTTTCCTTATTACATTCGCAAGTTAATCAAGAAATTAATTTTTTTTGCATTGTATCTATTCTATAGACATCTCAGAATATGTACGTATTCATTGTTTACAGAAAAAATAGTTAATAAACAACAATTTCACAGTTTTGTTTGAAATTTATCAGTGTACGAATACTTTCTACACCCACTGTATGTTATATTGCTGACACACTCACTGCTACTGCTGATATCGCGTAGGTCAGTATCTGGTGTTGTCGAGAACGTCTCTAGTTGCATCGTCGGAGGCCGCAACTGTATTGCGCGAGTCGTCATGTTTATTATAGGTATCGGGCACGTGCCATCATCAGAACTTGTCAAACAATTTCCTATATATACGCCCGGTTCTATCATTTGTTTTTCTACTAACCCATGCCCCTGCTTATTTGTTAGTGCTCGTATAATCGTCTCGGTTCGTGGTTGAATAATAATTTCTTCATCTTGAACTAATGGCCAGTGTGTGTCCAAAATTTCTACGCGTACTCCTGGTCTAATTATTGCCTTGTATTTAGTAATGAAATCGTATCCCAGTATTCCATCTACTTGTAAGGGAAAATCATCTTTAACTACGTGACAAGGATGCATAACGAACCTATTACCTAGTTTCACATTAAGTTCAATTTTACAGATGGTAGGGATATCAGTGTTTCCTATACCCCTCAGGGTTACTACTTCTCGTGTAGTGCGCACTTTCCCTATAATTTTGCTATACTTGAGTAACGTAACATCTGCTCCCGTGTCGACCAACATGCGAATTTTTGGATACTTTATCTCCTTCGCTTCTATTTATACTATATTTTTTGATTTGCTCCCTCCATTGGTGCAATTTATTTGATAAGATTCGAGAGTTGGCCTTTCATGTGATTCTGCTCGCCCAGATCTGTTTCCCATTCCGTTACCATGTGACTTATTTTCCGTATTCCCGTACGCGTCACGTCGGTAACTAGGTATTTGCTCAGTATTTCTGGTTCGTATCTCCCCGTTGTTGATTCTCATTAATGTTCTACAATCGCGCTGAACATGCCCGGGTTTATTGCAATAGTTGCAAACTACTGTTGTGTGATACATCTCCCGTCTGGGACCGACGCCTTGGCGATTAAACGCGGGGCGATTAGATGATATTTCCGGTCGCGGCATGCTTAGGCGCGAGTAACAATTCTTCGCAAGGTGCCCTTGTCTGTGACATCTTTCACATTTCGGTTCATTATATCTTTGTCCTACTCTGTCTTTATTAAATCCGGCGCTTCCATAATTTCCATAACTGCGACTGTTGTTCGGCCCAAGTGCCTGTTCTTCTTCGATAGCGGCAGTTATAGCTGATCTAAGAGTACCAAACGCTCGCGATCTAATTATCACTCTCAGTTTTTCCTTCAACCCTATGCTGAAAACGTTTATTGCCTGCTCGTTTACTGATTCTACTAATGCCTTATTTACTATGTTGCTGTTTCCGGGTTTCGATATTAATTGTGACAGTTCTATCGTTAGTTTTTCTAACCTTGCTGCGAATGACCTGACATTTTCGTTATCTCTCTGGTGACATGCGTTAAATTCCGATTGTACTGCGCATAGCGAACGTTTTTCCTTAAATAGTGCTAGTAATAGTGTTTTTAATGAGTCAAAACTGCCTATGTCTCGATATTCTAGTTCTTTGCCGCCCGTTTCTTAAGTTTTGTCCCTAAAATTGCTCGCAATAGTAGTGGTCGTTCACCTACGGAAACTAATTCTGATGCGATCTCGCATGATTTCAAGAAAGTGGTTAACTCGCTAGCTGATTCTCCGCCGAAGTCTTTTACTAATGAGAGCGCTTTTAGTACGGTTACGTTGCCCGTTGCTCGGTCGCTACCGTTGGTTGTCATGTTTCGATTTTCTAGTAGACTGAAGTCGATATTTTTAATACTGTATTCTCTCTGTATAATTATATTATCGTAACCTTCACTATCGCTCGACGGGTCGCTGTCTAGGTTTATGTACGGTGCGGGTATACGTGTTCGCCGCGATGCCGGTGGATCGGAGTAAGGCGTATGCGTTTCTCTTTTCCCAGTGACTATGTGGGATTTATCGAATATTGACTCAAAAGGTCTTGAGATACGTTTATGGTAAGGTAAACGCACGCGTTTTATATCTTCGCCTTTCTCCGACATACAAGATTCTGGTTACAGTTTTTCCAATTTAAATATAATTTCTGCACTTACAATATTAGAAGTCGCATTTCGCTTGGCTCTGCTCGGTCGTTGGTCCTCGGACTGCTGACTGCTGCAACTATAGCCCTTTTGACTTCTGTTAGCTCCTGTCCTAGGTCGCCGGAAAGGAAGTCTGGAGTGGTTGGCCTCCTAAGATTGGTCCTCAGATTGCCGACCGTTGCTGGATCCTCCTTCAGATTGGTCCTCAGACTGCTGAACGTTGCTGGATCCTCCCTCAGATTAGTCCTCAGACTGCTGAACGTTGCTGGATCCTTTTTGGATTAGTTCTCTGACTACCAAATGTTGATGGATCCTTCTTCAGATTAGTCCTCAGACTACTGAGTGTTGCTGGGTCCTTTTTGGATTAGTTCTCTGACTACCAAATGTTGATGGATCCCACCGCTGCCACCAAATTTTTGTGCCGCAGCCGGTTACTGAGAACCTTTTTTCTTTATTTTCACAATTACAGAGAGTAATAATATATTGACATAGTTGCACGCGTACTCATTCTGCCCGCGTGGGGCGGTGTCCGGAGTTTTTATGTTGTATCTCTTGCTGACTAAGCATTGGCAGGTCGATTGCCTCGCTTTAGCAATTCGCTGAGGCAATCTTATGAAGGTTGTTGCCTTGGCCAAATGCTTAGTTGCAACTTCCGGACACCACAGACCATTCTAATAATAATTTCCTATCTTTAAATTGATTAGCAATATTCATCCCTTTATTGTTATTTAACTTATGATATTGACTATACCCCTCACGTTTGAGAATATCCTGATTTTTAACCGTTTCGCTACCACGGACGAGATATCTCGCGCCCCGATACTTCCCGACTAGGGATTGCAATCCCGCGATGCGGGATCCCGCGTCATTAGTCCAGTCAACGAAAAATCGTAGAGGGAAATGGAAGGAACACAATTTTCAACTTTGGGACTTTGTTTGGACTAGTTAGGAGGTAAACATACTAAAAGTCCCCACTCCTAGGAGGTGAGCGGGTGCAGGGGGCACGTAGAAGATCCCTTTTTCGGTTTTCCGCTTATATTTCGGAAACTATGTGCCCCCTGCACCCCGCTCACCTTCTAGGAGTGGGGACTTTTAGTATGTTTACCTCCTAACTAGTCCAAACAAAGTCCCAAAATTAAAAATTGTGTTCCTTCCATTTCCCTCTACGACTTTTCGTTGACTGGACTAATGACGCGGGATCCCGCATCGCGGGATTGCAATCCCTATTCCCGACAACCGCTTTTCTCTACAAAAAGAGATAATAAATAAATAATAACCAATGTAACCTAAATATATAGACCACATGGAAGAGTGCAATGCACTCAAACTACAAAAAATGTTGGCCAAATCAAGGTATAAATGACATGAATTGCACAATAGGGTGGACCTTATTTTTCGACTTTCGAATTTTTTTCGGGACACCCCCTAGAATTGTGACACTTGACGCAAAAATAATGTGTGCAAAATTTGAAATCTATCGGATAACGGGAAGTGCTGCCGCATCGACTTTGAAAATTTTTTAATTTTGTAACTCGACTTTCTCCACTGTAGTATATCATTAGTATATATTTTTATATATCGTTGAATTTGTCTTTTTACGCACTATAATAATGTAGAAACAAAATGTAGCATTAATTTAAAAACAAAAATTCGTGACCTTGACCTATATTGTTTCTCCTCTTCATTTTTTAATAATAACTGATTATAGTCTTGAATAAGCTTAATACCGCGCTCAGCAGTGTCATTAACAACTTTTAAGTTTTGTACGATGTTTAGTCCAAAATCCTCGTCATCTTCCCATGAATCGGAATCTTTCTTAAAAAATTCTATAGGAATTGAAAATCTTTCAAAAAATCGTAGTGTTTTGTGGGAAATAAAATGTTCAATTCCTTTACCAGCATAGTTTTTTAAGTCTTCACGAGTTATTTTCACTTCCCGTTATCCGATCGATTTCAAATTTTGCACACATTATTTTTGCGTCAAGTGTCACAATTCTAGGGGGTGTCCCGAAAAAATTCGACAAAATAATTTTCACCAAGTATAACTAAGATCCACCCTGCTGCACAAACTTACCTCCATGAGTCGCGCGAATCGTACGATCCACGCGATTGTTCTGCTTCGCTTCCGATCGCACGCGATTAGAATCGAGGAGATTTCAGTCGAGCCGATTTCAATCGACCGTGAATCGACCCATGTGCGGCTCTCCATTAATTCACATTGTAAGTCAAGTGGAGGGGAGAGTCGCATGCGACTGGATCGCGTCGACCAAATCGACGATCGACCCGTATGTGGACGGCCTAAAGCTAAAACACCACTATATCGCTGGTGTGTGACGTTGACGTTTATTATTAATTTTCTCGCTATTGTGACGAGATGTCTTGAGAATTATAATAATTTAAATTGAAATATCTCCCGACTTACTAACTTTTCGACATGCATGGTTTCAACTTTTCTATAACGAATGTTCAGCTGCATAGATTGATGTATGAAAAAAAAGGACCGCAATTGGGAGGAGAGCATCTGGAAGGGCGGCTTTGGTTTAATGGTTTAACGACGGTCACGGTCACGGTAGATACGTCGCCGGTTGGTAGTTTACCTGAATCGGACTCGGAATACGGACTCGCGTTTATTTCTTCGCATCGAAGGTTTTATAACGGAACGTATTTATATTGTGTACACTAAAGTAATGAAGGTGGCTGTGACTCTTGAGGGTCCCGGGATTAAGACACCACTTTGTGCGGGATGAAAATGAAAAACGGGTCCGGGCAGTTCGCTGCCGCAGGTAGAGAAAAAGCAGCGAACGTCCAGAATGGGGTGCGTCACAGAACTAGCAATAAACATCCATTATTATTCGCTAGCAAGACCGGGCCTTTTTCCGTGTTCCAGTGGTATCTGCAAAACACGTGTGCTTACCGTTGCTGTTTAGGAGTTGTTCGGACCTATCTGGAACCGCACAACTTACAATTACTAAACGAGAAAACGAACCGTGGCAGATATAACGTTAAGATATAACGTTTTCAAGACAAACTCCGTACAATTCAGATTAAATAAAACATTTAAAAGAGTCATCATAAACTATAAACTATCAAAATACAAGTTTAAATGATAATTTAATTTCGTTAGCATCTTTTTATCCATAAACTATAAACAAATAGTGACAAGTTAAAACAATATAAACTATGAGAAGGCTTTTAAAATACCGGCACAAATTAATCGGCATGAATAAAACCTTTTGCGCGTTCCCCTTATACATTCTACAATTTAAAATTTAGTTATATATTTTAGTTATACATCGTTTATGCTTACATATGTATGTATACATAGTACATAGTCGCGACACGTCGATACTGTTCGTACAGATCGCAGACATGTTTTCTCGCGACGCAATACCGTTCGTGCGGTAACCTTTTTTTCGAAAAAGCCCATGTACATAATGAAGAAGTAGAATAACTAAAATATATAACTAAATTTTAGATTGTAGGATGTATAAGGGGTTCTTGGAACGCGCAAAAGGTTTTATTCATGCCGATTAATTTGTGCCGGTATTTTAAAAGCCTTTTCAAAGTTTATATTGTTTCAACTTGTCACTATTTGTTTATGGATAAAAAGATGCTAACGAAATTAAATTATCATTTAAACTTGTATTTTGATAGTTTATAGTTTATGATGACTTTTTAAAATGTTTTATTTAATCTGAATTGTACGTGTTCGGGATTCAAATTGAAGATTTATTAGTCGTTACGCCGACTGTCGATCGACGTTCGATCTGTTTTGTTGTGGTCTATATTTAGAGTCGAGCAGCGATCAATTGTTACCGTTTCGCTAGGCCACGGTGTGTTTATCGACACTCGTTACCGGTAAACATCTTCAATTTGAATCTCGGACAGTCATCTTCGAGGATCATGCGATCGATTATGATCCAATCGCGTGCGACCCCGCCTGTCGCTCGAAGAGCGTTTAAAAAGGCTCTCTTCGGTCTTCGCGATTATTCGTCTTTCGACCACGATCCACTGTTGTACATCGCACTCATATTACGATTATCACGGTAACGGTTCGCGATCTTCTGGCAACTAGATCGTTATAAAATAAAGTTCAAATTTTCTTTGTGAAACACGCCAGGTGCATTCAGAATCATCTCCTTCTTCAAGTTAACTCCTTATCGTGTTCCTCACGCGCTCACGTCTGAGCGGTTCCGGATATCGGTGATTTCGATCGTCGATCGCCACCGAACATTTTGGTCCTTCGAGCCGGATCGCGAGGAAAATCAATTCAGTGAAGGAGTGTACGAGTTTCGTCATCATGGCACAGTCTCTCGAAGGGCACGTGCAGTCGCAGCTGGCGATCGAACGAGCCCTCACCAACCTCAAGAAGCTGGGGAAAAATAACTGGACCAAATCCAACCTGCGGACAAGAATTGTTCACCTCCAGAACCAGTGGCGGAAGTTCGAGACGGGTCATTCCCACCTCTTCGCTACCATTCCATCGGACGACCGTGCGAGCATTCCGTACTTCCTGGAGGACCATTTCGCTGCAACGGAGGAGGTCTACCTGGACACGTTATCGTTCATGACGACTCACTCGACGCGCTCACTCTCGATTCTCCAGGTCAGTCTGCTTCCGTGAGCGACGGACAAGCGTGTCTGTCGGTTCCCGAATCACAGCTTCCACGGATAGATCTACCGCAGTTTGAAGGCCGTTACGATAAATGGGAATCGTTCCGCGATAAATTCTTAGCTCTCATTATACATAATCGCTCGCTTCGCGATGTAACGCGCCTACATTATCTCGTTTCCGCATTAAAGGGTCGCGCTCTCGAAAGCATTGACAACTTATCGATAACCGAGGACAATTTCAAAATCGCGTGGAACACATTGAAAGGTCGATACGAAAATCCGCGGCGTATCATTTCCGCTCACATGTCGGAGTTGCAAAACATTCCTGCGTTATCTCGTGAATCTGCGACGGATTTGGAAAACCTTTGCGATCGTGTCGGCAGCATACTCAAGTCGCTGCAGAAAATCGGACGAACACCAGAGGATCTCTGGAACGACCATTTGGTCCATCTGGTTTCCCAAAAGCTAGACGGTCCGACGCGAAAGGCGTGGAAATTAAAAATCAGCGACGACGTTACACCTCCGTCTTTCGAAACTCTTCAGAAGTTTCTCGATTCTCGCGCTCGCGGTCTTGAGGAATTTTCAACTGAATCTGAATCCTCGCCCACATCGCGCTCGGAAACTCTGCCTCGTCCCACAGCTGGTTTTTCGCGAGTCCACGCAGCGACCACCTCGCAGTCTTCTACAACGTCGCGACCTATCTGTCCAGTGTGTAGGGCGTCACATGTTTTTAGTTCGTGCCCGAAATTCATGGCGCAAAACCCTAGCGGCCGCCGTGAACTAGTTCAAAGGTTTTCGCGCTGTTTTAATTGCTTGAGCGGTAATCATGTTCTACGAGACTGTGCGAGCAAGTACTTGTGCCGTGTGTGTCATAAGCGACATCATTCGCTATTGCATGAAGATGCACCTCGTTCCGCGCCGTCAGGTACAGCCTCGTCGCCGCTTCCGTCGGAAGATTCGTCCGCGATCAATTCGCATTTCGCGTCCACCCTCGCCACCTCGAGTTCAAGTATTCTTCTGGCCACCGCATGGGTTCAAATTCGCGTTCCGTCGGGCCGGTGCATCACCGTACGAGCCTTGGTCGATCAAGGATCCGAAGCCAGTTTCGTCACTGAATCTATGGTGCACCTATTGCGTGCGACGTGCACCCGCGTTGCGACATCCATTTCCGCCGTCGGAGGAGTTCACGCCGGTACGGTGCGTCGAGCCGTGCATCTCCTCGTAGCTCCTCGCGACTCCGACTCTCCGTCAGTCGAAACCACAGCGCTCGTTTTGAAATCGCTCTCCACGTACATGCCGAAACGTATTCAAAATGATCGAGCCCTCGCTCATTTATCGCAGCTTAAGTGGGCCGATTCTGATCCGTCGAGTTCCGCCGCGATTCATCTCCTTCTCGGCGCAGATGTGTATTCGCATATAATTCTCGACGGTCTCAAGAAGGGTTCAAGCGGGCAGCCTATTGCCCAGAATACAATTTTCGGTTGGGTAATCTCTGGTCCCGTATCATCTCCTCTCTCTCAACCTCGTTCGGAATCAAGCATCTCGATGCATCACTGTATCCAATACGACACTCTGTCGAACGATCTGCGCCGATTCTGGGAAATTGAGGAAATCCCTGCGCATTCCCCCCTCACCAAGGAGGAAGAACAATGCGAACGGCATTTTCAAATGCACACGTCGCGATCATCCGATGGACGGTATATCGTCCGTCTCCCTTTCCGTAAGGGCCCCCCAATTGACATCGGTCACTCTCGTTCTGCTGCCGACAAGGTCCTACAATCAATTTATAGGAAATTTCAATTGCAACCCTCGCTAGCTGAGGAGTATAAGGAGTTCCTCCGAGATTACGAGAATCTTGGACACATGCGTCAAGCTCCCGATTTGCCTTCCTCTTCTCAATGCGTTTACATTCCACACCATCCGGTCCTACGTGCCGACAGCGTTACCACACATCTTCGCGTGGTTTTCAACGCCTCCAGTGTCACCTCAAACGGATCTACGCTAAATGATCATCTTATGCCGGGTCCCAAATTACAGCTCGATCTTCCTGCCGTCATTCTACGGTGGCGAACCTTTCGATTCGTTTATACTGCAGACATTGCCAAAATGTATCGCCAGATTCTGGTGGACGAACGCGATGTTGATTACCAACGCATCCTCTGGAAGCCCTCTCGTTCCGAGGACACGCAGGCATTTCAGTTACTGACCGTCACGTATGGGATGACCTGTGCTCCCTTCTTGGCTCTCCGCGTTCTTCAACAACTAATCAACGATGAAGGCAAACGATTTCCGTTAGCAGTTCCCGGAATGGCCCCTCCAACCTCAATATTTCACGGTTGAAGACCAGTCCGAATCCAAGGTTGTGCTTCACAGCGTGGCTCCAGCTCCCGTTTGCGAGTTAGAATCTCGATTCTCTAGTTGGCCAAAACTAATGAGAGTAACGGCCTATATTCAACGTTTCGTCCGAAATGCTCGCTGTTGTCGCCGGTCCCGTCAAAGGTGTTTTCTAGGACGCGCCCTGTCCGCTCGCGAGGTCTCCGATGCAAAAAAATTTTTGGTTGCGCCGCATTCAAGCAATTCAGTTTCCAGAAACCATTGCCGCTATCAAAAATAAAAAATCTCTCTCGTCAAAGGACTCACTCGAGTCTCTCAACCCGTTTATCGACGAGAATGGACTTCTTCGCGTCGGTGGCCGGCTGCGCAACGCAGTTTTACCCGTTCAATCGAAGCATCCGGTTGTTTTAGCTCCACACCCGTTAGTGCGCCTCATCATTGAACAAGCCCACGCACGGGCCTTGCATGCCGGTTTGCAGTTAACCCTCTATATTCTTCGTCAAGAATACTGGCTTCTCCGAGGTCGGAGTCAGGTGAAGGCTGTCATTCACGCATGTGTCAAATGTGTCCGCGAACGCGCCTCGATCCCGACCCAGATCATGGGAGATCTTCCTGCCGTGAGAGTGTCCCCGCCGAAAAAACCCTTTTCGCATTGCGGGCTGGATTACGCAGGCCCCGTTCTCATCCGCGCCTCCGCGGGTCGTGGGATCACTTCCCGCAAAGCCTATATAGCGCTTTTCATATGCATGGCCACCAAGGCGGTGCATTTGGAGTTAGTCGCGGATTACTCCACCTCAGCCTTTTTGAACGCATACGTCCGTTTTTGTTCTCGTCGAGGCCTACCGGAGAGCATGTATTCCGATAACGGAACAACGTTCGTCGGAGCAGATCGGGAATTGACCATGTCTTATCGCGCCGCTCTTCGAAATCCAGAATTCCAAAATCAAACCGCCAGTGATGGTGTTGTTTGGCACTTCAACCCCCCATCTGCCCCACATTTCGGCGGCCTATGGGAGGCCGGTGTTAAAAGCGTTAAACACCATCTCCGACGCGTTCTAGGCGATCGAAAACTGACGTTTGAAGAATTTACGACGCTCCTTTGCGCAATCGAGGCATGCCTCAATTCACGACCCATCTCACCTCTTTCCGATACTCTCGATGACGTCGTTCCGCTAACCCCAGGTCATTTTCTTATTGGATCTGCCCTCACAACCCCTCCGCAACCTTCGCTTCTGGATATCGCCGAAAATCGCCTCTCGCGATGGCAATTAGTTCGGCATATGACCGAACGATTTTGGAAATTATGGCAGAACGATTACCTCAATACGCTTCAGCAACGCGGAAAGTGGCGTCGCCCCCGCCCTTCCATCTCGATAGGACAACTAGTCCTCATTAGGAATTCAGACCTTCCTCCGTGTAAGTGGGAGCTGGGGCGAGTGGTGCAATTACATCCCGGCGACGACAACCACATTCGCGTCGTGACCGTCAAAACATCCACCTCATGTTTTAGGCGACCCATTGTGAAATTGTGTCCTTTGCCCGTAGCGTGCGAATCCGAAAGATAAAACAAACGATTATATTATTGTAAACTATGTAAAAAAAAAAAAAAAAAGATTCTGTCATTTAATCCGATTTCATTTTAGTATGCGTTCAGCTGACCGCCGCTCTTTCACGCACGCGTCAGCGCATCTCGCGTTCCAGTTCCGTCAAGGCGGGCGGCCTTTGAATTTCGTTCCGGCGTCGTCGAATTTTTTTTATGTATATAAGGCTCCCGCATTCGTATGGTGTTCACCGTTCCACGGCGGGCGGCATTCCGTTTTCGCAGATCTGGGATTAGCGTGCGCGGCATTGTAACACGCAATCCTTTTATCGTTTAAGTTCTTCCTTTAAATTTTTTGCGCTGCCGCACCCCGCCGCTTTCATTTGCGTATATTGCGTTTCGAAACTAATATTTCGAGGCGGGCGGTATGTTCGGGATTCAAATTGAAGATTTATTAGTCGTTACGCCGACTGTCGATCGACGTTCGATCTGTTTTGTTGTGGTCTATATTTAGAGTCGAGCAGCGATCAATTGTTACCGTTTCGCTAGGCCACGGTGTGTTTATCGACACTCGTTACCGGTAAACATCTTCAATTTGAATCTCGGACAGTCATCTTCGAGGATCATGCGATCGATTATGATCCAATCGCGTGCGACCCCGCCTGTCGCTCGAAGAGCGTTTAAAAAGGCTCTCTTCGGTCTTCGCGATTATTCGTCTTTCGACCACGATCCACTGTTGTACATCGCACTCATATTACGATTATCACGGTAACGGTTCGCGATCTTCTGGCAACTAGATCGTTATAAAATAAAGTTCAAATTTTCTTTGTGAAACACGCCAGGTGCATTCAGAATCATCTCCTTCTTCAAGTTAACTCCTTATCGTGTTCCTCACGCGCTCACGTCTGAGCGGTTCCGGATATCGGTGATTTCGATCGTCGATCGCCACCGAACAGTACGGAGTTTGTGTTTGGGAACCCGGGACTAATTTAGGTTTAGGAGTGGACTGTATGGAAGACGAAAGGATCGGGTACAAACACAGAAGGGAGTCCGGATTGGGGAAGGATGTGGTAAGCGTGAGCGGGAAGAGGTCGACGAAGGAAAATGATATAGAGAGACGTCGCACGTTGTTAACAAACCGTGATTTATTTGGCTCGAATCGCGTGAACTAGAGCGGGCGCGCAGTCAAGTCGATATTAACATGTATCCAGACTGGCTGGACGAAACTTTACAAGAAGTGGGCGCGATAGCAAGCAAGTAGATCGGATGGCGGTTAGAACGATTCTCTTGAGCTGGTAATGCGAGCGATTAACGGTCGTTCTCGGGAGTCACGTGATCGCGCATCACGAACGCGGTACCGGGAATCGCCAAAACACGGGCGTTGTGTACATCGGATTCGCAGGACGCGAATCCGAGGTACGGGTAACGCGGGGGGTCGGCTGAGGGCCGTATAGCTCGACATCGATATCTTAAACTACCTTATTTTCTATGTGCTTAATCCTAAACATACCGCCCGCCTTGGATTTCTGGAGAAATCCGAAATCAAAGAAAAGAACGTAAAGATCGATTGCCGCCCGCCGTGAACGGTCGGCGAGGCAAGATCGACTGTATGTACACAGCTGTTGTCAAAACACGGGTGTCTCGCGAGTCGCGGGCTAGACAGATGCGTCGTTGCTTATATCTAATTATATACACTATATACATCTATTGCATCTGTTTACCGTTGAACCTCGGTACGGTCTACGGTACGGTATCAACTGGTCGCGCCTTGCCGCGCGGCGGACAAGGCGGCTCGGACGGAAGGTCGATCGGCAAAATACACAATTTTACGATGGGCCTCTTGTATTGGGATTGCGCGGTTTTCACCGTCACAACACGCACGATGCCATCATCGCCGGGATGACAATCGATGACGCGGCCGAGCTCCCATTTACACGGGGGGAGATTAGACTGCAGTAATAAAACTAATTGCCCGACAACAATATTGGGCTTTTGGGTTTGCCACTTAACGCGTTGTTGGAGACCTTGCATATACTCTTGCGACCATCGTCGCCAAAAACTTTCCGTCATTTGTTGGCATAATTGCCAACGCGAGAGACGTGCTTCGTTTAAATCGAGCAACGATGGATTAGGAACAGCAGTGAGGGCTGCCCCAATCAGAAAGTGCCCAGGCGTCAGAGCACAATAGTCGTCGAAGTTTTCCGATACTGCAGCTAGTGGACGCGAATTCAGACAAGCTTCGACCTGGCAAAGCAATGTCGCGAATTCTTCGAAAGTGAGTGTGTGGGCTCCAACAACTCGTTTAAGGTGGTACTTCACGCTACGCACGCCGGCCTCCCACAATCCTCCAAAATGAGGGGCGGAAGGTTGAGTGAAGTGCCACGTGACACGATCGAGCGCTAATCGATTGAGCGTCGTGGGATCGCGAGTTGCTGCACGAAACGCGCTCGCGAGCTCACGATCGGCGCCCCTAAACGTTGTGCCGTTATCGGAATAAAGGGCACTGGGAATGCCGCGGCGCGAGCAAAAACGATTATACGCTGCAAGGAACGCAGCCGTCGAATAGTCACTTACGAGTTCTAAATGAACTGCCTTTACGACCATACAAATAAATAGCGCAATATACGATTTGCGAGAACGTTGACCGCGGCCGGGTGACGTACGAGTTTGAATCGGACCTGCATAATCGAGACCGCAATGTACAAACGCTCGAGCCGAACGCGTAACTCGAAAGTCCGGTAATTCTCCCATCAATGCACTTTGCGGTGCAGCCTTTTCGCGTGCACACTTAACGCATTTATGCAGAACGTTTCGGACGGTGGGACGCGCTCGCAACATCCAATATTCTTGGCGGAGAATGCTCAGTGTCAGCTGCGATCCAGCATGGAGAGCTCGCAGATGCGCGTGAACAATTATTAGCGTCAATAAGGGATGGGATTTCAGTATAATCGGATGTTTTGCTCGTTCCGACAATTTGGCGTTTTTAAGGCGCCCGCCAACTCGAATTAGGTTGTCCTCGTCTACATATGGATTAAGGGAGAGGATACTGCTCCTTTTATTGAGAGGGCGATGGTGACGAAGCGCTTGCAGCTCTTCAGGAAAGAGCTCTTGCTGCATTTGTCGGAGCCAGAAGGCTTTCGCGAGTTGGACTTCCGACGCATTGAGGGCTGGACTTACGAAGTTCACTCCGGGCTGTTTTCGAATTCGGGCTACGAATCGAAAAATGTACGCAGTAACTTTCAACAATTTTGGCCAAGACGAGAAGCGATCACGGAGCTCCCATGGCGTACGAGCCGGGCAAAGATTGACCGAAATGGTCGGACGTTCCTCGGTGAATGTGCCAGACGGAGCCTCGGGAATATTGCAAGGCCAATGGTCGGTTGAGAGTTTCAGCCACGATGGGCCTGTCCACCAAAGGTCATGAGCCAGTAGTTGGGACGGAAGCAGGCCGCGAGATGCGCAGTCTGCGGGATTTTCCTCAGACGGTACGTGGCGCCAAATGGCATCGGGTAGGATGGAATTGATTTGGGCCACTCGATTTGCGACAAACGTTTTCCATTTTGACGCGGGTTGTCGAAGCCAACAAAGGGTGATAGTCGAGTCCGTCCAGCAATAACACGGGACGTTTTCCGGCAGCTCGTGCAGTGATTGTCGAATGAAGACGACGAGATGAGTAAGGAGAAGGGCGGCCGAAAGTTCGAGCCGTGGAACCGTCAATGGTTTGACTGGAGCTACTTTCGATTTGGCGGCGAGTAGCGAGATGACGATTTGACCGGAAGAAGTCACGAGGCGCAGATACACTGCAGCAGCATACGCTAATGTGGACGCATCCGCGAAGCCATGCAATTGACAGGAGCTGATGTTTACATCCTGGTGCGTCCAGCGAGAAATTGAGAGCGAATTCAGCACTGGCAATTCTAAACGGTATCTCTCCCAGCGTTCGAGAAGGACCGGAGGAAGTGGGGAGTCCCAACTGCATTTCTGCACCCACAGCTGTTGCATGAGTATTTTTGCATACACTGTAGTGGGAGTGACCCATCCTAATGGGTCGAAAAGGCGAGCAATGTTTGACAGGACCGCTCGTTTGGTGCACGCGGCATCAGACGGAAGCGTGACTTTGACGCGGAATGCGTCGACTTCGGGACTCCACGCGACACCAAGGACCTTGACAGTGTCATCGGACTGCAAGATTTTCTCCTGGACTATTCCATGATCATGAGGACTAATATCAGCAAGCAAATGCGAAGCATTGCTTGTCCACTTATGCAGACGGAAATGTGCCTTGCTGAGCAGTGCAATCAATTGATTACGAGTCTCGATTAATGTCGATTCCTCGAACGCTCCAAAGACACAATCATCAACGTAGAGGTGGTGTTGAAGAACGCGCGTGGCTAAGGGGAATCGGGACCCTTCGTCCTCTATAAGTTGTTGTAGGACTCGAAGAGCGAGAAAGGGGGCCGGAGCTGTACCGTATGTCACGGTCAGCAGCTGATAGTGACCAATGGGCTCCGACGGAGACGACCGCCACAAGATACGCTGATAGTCAACGTCTTGTGGATCCACCAGTATTTGGCGGTACATTTTTGTGATATCGGACGTTAATACGTACCGATATTGTCGGCACCGAAGAATTATGGTCGGAAGATCGGTTTGGAGCTTGGGTCCGATCAACAAATGGTCATTCAACGAAGTTCCGTTGCTAGTGAGGCTGGACGCATTAAATACAACACGAAGGTGTGTTGTTGCGCTGCTATCGCGTATCACCGCGTGATGCGGAATATACACGGCGTGGGGGGCGTCGATACTCGACGGAGGGAGCTTACGCATATGCCCAAGCTGTAGGTACTCGCGTAAGAAGTCATCGTACTCGGCATAGAGTTTCGGTTTTGGTTGCAGTCGAAGTTCCAGTTTGGAGAGCATTCGTTCTGCAATGCGATAAGAGTGCCCGAGGTCGATTGGAGGGTTCCTTTTGAAGGGTAAACGGACCACATAACGACCGGACGAATCACGTTTATGTGTGGTGCGAAAGTGATGTTCGCATTCTTGCTCTTCGTCTGTGAAATGTGAAGTAGTCGGTATCTCCTCAATCTCCCAGAAACGACGAAGGTCGAGATCAAGCGGATCGGACGGGGAGCAATGATAGATCGGGACGACTGGATAGGACGTGGACTTGGTCGAGCCGACGGGTCCGGACAAAAACCAACCGAATATCGAATTTTGCGCGATTGGCTCGTACATGGATCCAGCGCGGAGTCCTTCCACTAATATAAAACCGTATAGATCCGCTCCTATAATAAGGTCGATGGGATCGGAACTCGTCGGATTTTCGTCAGCAAGATCAAGGTCGCGCGTATGATGCCACGAGATCGACTGGTCACTTCGCTCAGGGACGTAGCGCGTTAATGACGTTAAAATCAACGCAGTGGTTGATAGAGTCGGCCCGGTTCCGCGCCTTGATGCGATCTCGATTGTTGCCGCGTGTCGTGCATTGATCTCGCGGTTTCCTATGCCGGTAATGGCGACGGAGACGCGGCGACGAGGTACGCGTAATCGTTGCGCTAGCGATTCCGTCATCAAGGTGGTGGCGGAACCTTGGTCTAACAACGCTCGCACGCATTCACGCCGACCGGCGACGGAGGTCACAATGACCCATGCCGTAGCAAGCAAAATACGGGGGGTAGCGAACGCGGTGTGCGACGATACATGCAATGCAACCTGATTACTCGTCGACGGAGGAGAAGCAGGCGATGATGATGGATCATGCACGTCGGAACGGTTGGGCGTTGAGTCAAAGTGCAAGAGCGTATGATGTCGGCGTCCGCACTTTTGACAGGCATACTTGCTTGGGCACGCGTTGACGCTATGTTTTTGACTCAGACAGTTGAGACAACGGCGCTCACCTTTGACGAAGTCAAACCGTTGCGACGTTGTTTTCGATTTGAACAGCGGACACGCGTTTAAGAGATGTTCGGTTTTGCATAACGAACACACCAAGGGCGCGTCACGAGGACGCGACAAACGGTTGGAGGTCGCGACGTGAGTTTGAACAACTCGCTTCGATTGTTTTGGAATCGACTGGAGAGCGCCGAGCGCGCGAATTCGCGTCGCGATGAAATTATCGAGCTCGGCATATGTCGGATATTCGGTGGATTCGCCCAACTTTAATTCCCACGCCTTGCGAGATGATCTATCTAATCGCGATACTAACAAATACACGATCATATCGTCCCACGTATCGACAGGGCGTTCTAAATTCCGTAAAGCTTGAAGCGTTTTGTGGGCGTTATCTCGAAGGGATCTGAGCTCGCTCGCGTCCGAAGCGTGCGGAAGAGAATAGAGCGTTTTCAAATGCTCTTGAATTAAATCGCGTTTATTATCGAAACGCTGAACTAATGTATCCCACGCGATCTTAAAATTGGCGTCCGTAACCGGGAGGTTACAGATTAGGTTTTCCGCTTCGCCTTTCACGCACGAATTAAGATGATGAAGTCGTTTAACGTCGGACAACGATTCATCATTAATGATAAGGGACGTGAACTTATCTCGGAAACTTTCCCACTTGGTGGGTTCTCCGGAGAACGTAGGTAGGCCGATGCGGGGAAGATCGCTGCGTGACTGGGCTGCGGCAGGCATCGTTGGAGCCGACGAGGCTGGACCGGACTTTTGCAGCTTGTCGATGTGGTCGGCAATGAAATCCGCGGCTACGTGGTACTCATCCTCGCAGAGGCTGAACTGCTCGTCTTTGAAATAGGCGACCTTTTCGGCTCCTTCGAGTCGTCGAAAGGCTTGGAGGCGCCGATCAATTTCCCGACATTGGGCATAGGCATCCTTCAGGAACTCCATGCGTTGTTGGAGTTTGGCCACGGTGAAGTTGTTTTGTCCCATCTTCTTCACATTGGGAAGGACACGAACGAGAGATCTCATGGCGGCTTCCTGCTCCAACATCACGTCTTCAAATTTGGCGGCCATCTTTTCTTCGTCAAAACGTGCTCACGTTACGTATTCACGAGTTTCACTGAATCCGGCTCGAAGGACCAATATGTTTGGGAACCCGGGACTAATTTAGGTTTAGGAGTGGACTGTATGGAAGACGAAAGGATCGGGTACAAACACAGAAGGGAGTCCGGATTGGGGAAGGATGTGGTAAGCGTGAGCGGGAAGAGGTCGACGAAGGAAAATGATATAGAGAGACGTCGCACGTTGTTAACAAACCGTGATTTATTTGGCTCGAATCGCGTGAACTAGAGCGGGCGCGCAGTCAAGTCGATATTAACATGTATCCAGACTGGCTGGACGAAACTTTACAAGAAGTGGGCGCGATAGCAAGCAAGTAGATCGGATGGCGGTTAGAACGATTCTCTTGAGCTGGTAATGCGAGCGATTAACGGTCGTTCTCGGGAGTCACGTGATCGCGCATCACGAACGCGGTACCGGGAATCGCCAAAACACGGGCGTTGTGTACATCGGATTCGCAGGACGCGAATCCGAGGTACGGGTAACGCGGGGGGTCGGCTGAGGGCCGTATAGCTCGACATCGATATCTTAAACTACCTTATTTTCTATGTGCTTAATCCTAAACAGTTTGTCTTGAGAACGTTATATCTTAACGTTATATCTGCCACGGTTCGTTTTCTCGTTTAGTAATTGTAAGTTGTGCGGTTCCAGATAGGGCCGAACAACTCCTAAACAGCAACGGTAAGCACACGTGCTTTGCAGATGCCACTTGAAAACGGAAAAAGGCCCGGTCTTGCTAGCGAAAAATAATGGATGTTTATTGCTTTTTCTCTACCTGCGGCAGCGAACCAAACAATTGTTTTATAGCTAGTTCTGTGACGCGCCCCATTCCACACGTTCGCTGCTCTTTCTGCCTGCGGCAGTTAACCAAACAATTGCTTTATACGGCCGATAATTGCCCGGTCCCGTTTGCAAAAGTGGTGTCTCTCCATTTTTAACGATTGTTTAAACATCTTGTATCCGGGAAAGTCTACAGAATCTTTTGCTACAAAGAAAAATTCTATATCTTTTATAATAGTATCAAAATATTTGCTGAAAGGTGGAAATTATGTTTCTTTTTCAAAGTCATGTTTCTCATAAACTGTGTGGCTAGGGGGAAAATTAACCACTTCGTTCCTCCAGACGTGTTATGACGTCAATATAATTATGTCGCCCTATACTGTTCGTATAGGGTCGTATAGGTGACGCCGATACTTTCCCTCTGTACAGATCAGAAACGTGTTAAGGTGAGCGCATACTAGATGGTCGCAGGAAGGCCACGGGAAGGCCAAAGCCGCCGATGGACGCCCAAAGCCGCCGATGGACGTCCATGCGGCAAGGGAGCAGGGCTATCTGCTGTGCGTGGCAGAAAAAAAGGTCTCCGTGGGCTCCCCACCTCTTTTAGGGAAAGGGACCTTTCTTTCAGGGAGCCCTGCTCTCTGCTGTGGAGCCGTCGGCCCGCTAGAGATTTCTTCCCGCGTGGACGTCCATCGGCGGCTTTGGGCGTCCATCGGCGGCTTTGGCCTTCCCGCGGCCTTCCCGCGACCATCTAGTATGCGCTCACCTTTATCACGCGACGCAATGTCGCTTGCGCCGCGCCGCCCCACGGTGTGAACTTTCGACCAAACTCGATTCAAAATCAACGAACATTCGATAGAAATGAGATTGAGTGATTAAATTTTTTTTTAATTAAACCTGAAACTTGGCAGAATATGGGAAAAATAGGGAGATTAAGGTACCAATTTTTTATAGAAATGGGAATCACGTCAATTTTTTTAATGTTACTGTATATTTCTGACTATATAATATTATTGGTGGTGTCGAAACGAATTAAACGACCTACCATACTATAACCTTTAACTTTAAATAATGCTAAAATTCTGCAAATAGTTACGCGTACGGATTTGTGGTACAGTGTGTAAGAAATATCGAAATAACGGAACAGAGCAGTGAACCAAACTGCAAAAACAAAAAACAATAGTTATAAAACCGTAACGGTAACCGCTAATGTAACATTATGAAATACGATATATATATTGTTACGTCCCGGGTCGGAAATGATCCGACGGAATGGAGCGGGCCGGACGGGGACGTAACCGAGTAGTTTATTAAGACGATCTTAGATCCACGTGGCGCGTAACGTCCACGTCTGATCAGGGACCCGATACCGGTGTTTGTTGTTAAAAGGGCGGAGACGAGGATAAATGCGAACCGAGACGGACGTCGTCCGTCGTGAACACCGCGTAGAACTAACACGCGTCGCGGTAGTAGTGATGGTTCCCAGTGGTCGAAGTGTCACTATGCGGGTGTGTGCAACTCGTCCGAACGCGTGGGTTTGCTCGATTTGTGACAGGAGATTTCGATCGAAGGGAATTAGTGTTCTCTCGTTACCGAGCACCCTCTGGGCTCAGACGTACACGATTGAAACACCAATTTTAGGGTTAGAAGAACGGACGTAGGAAGTCTAAGGAATTTGCGGAACAGGTCGGAGCCGAACAACCCGATGAAACACCACGCGGACACTCACTTTCGCGATCACTTTAACCGGTCACTGGGAACGACACTTTAGAAGTGGAAGATATCGGGGAGCAGGATGTTGCTGAATAAAGCTGCGAAATAATAGGTTTAAACAAACAAGGTATAATGAACCCGAATAGATACAGAGTAGTGGTTTGCGAGCGAGCTCGTACAAACAAAATAGCACAAAAATAGCAATTGTAATATAAAAGATAATGCGAGCGAGCTCGTATGAACACAATAGCGCAGAAATAGTAATTGTAATATGAAAGATAATGCGAGCGAGCTCGTATGAACAAAATAGCACAAAAATAAGAATTATAAACTGAAGGATAATGCGAGCAAGCTCGTATGAACAAAATAGCACAAAAATAGCAATTGTAATATAAAAGATAATGCGAGCAAGCTCGTATGAACGAAATAGCGCAGAAATAGCAATTGTAATATGAAAGATAATGCGAGCGAGCTCGTATGAACACAATAGCGCAGAAATAGCAATTGTAATATGAAAGATAATGCGAGCGAGCTCGTATGAACGAAATAGCACAAAAATAAGAATTATAAACTGAAGGATAATGCGAGCAAGCTCGTATGAACAACATAATCGTAATGGTTTAAGAGTAACCTCGTGCAACAGAATAGCCACGAATAATATCTGTAAATATGTGATAATAATCTACGAGCAAGCTCGATTAACAATTTGGGACCAAATAATATGTGAATATGATGAAATAGTAGAAATGGTAAGGTGCAATACGACCTGTATCCCGTGAATAATCCGTAAATGAAACAGAGTCCGAAAACGCGAGAAAATGATTGAACTGAACTCGATTGAAGACGCAATAGAACTGAATGGTAGGAATTCCGAAACTGGAAGAGAGTCTGAACTGTGTGAAATTCGGAACTAGAAGAGAGTCTGAACTAGAAGAGAGTCTGAACTAGAAGGGGGTCTGAACTAGAAGAGGGCGATTCGCGCGATTTCGTCTTATTTATAATGAGAGCGCGGACCATAGGGATTCGGTGAACCGTGAAATCCTTTGTCTAAATCGTACGAGGTACGGACGAATATGTTATTGCCGAATGTATACTTTTCGCTGTTTGAACAGGACAACGGTTTAGATGTACGTACACCTGTACTCGCGGTTGCCATGCTGGCGTTCGCTTGTACTGGTGGCTATCGCGTCTTTTCCGATTCCCTACGTTCGCGCTCGCGGGGACATGTATATATATATGCACGTAAGATATATATATATGTATACATATCTTCGTATACAGATTTTAAACGCGATTTTCGGTTTGAACTTTATGAAGGGGATATATATATACAGTTACATATATGTACGTGAACGACGAGGATTTGCTCGTTCGAACAAATCCGACGCAACACGTCGGTACGACGTTACAATATACTGTGACGTGGCAGTTTTGCCAACGTCACCCGATGCCGGTTATCGGAAGACCGGGTCACCCTCTGGCAGCCTAATACGTGAGAGGCGCCGTGGCGAGCGCTCGCCCTGGGTGCGAACGAGACCCATGGGCGAGTTCTAATATTTTTGGAGCGTCGCGCCAATTGCGCGACGCGTATCTGCAGGACCGTAGTCGGGCCCCAAGGGGGGACCCGAAGCACCTCTCCCGCCGAAAAACAAAGAAAGGATCGGCACCGGCGTAAACTCCCACACCAAGGAAGTTAGGGATCAACGCGACCCAGGATAGACAACCTGGAAGCGCCGACGAGGACAGGCGATGCCAAGCAAGGGATCTCAGCTGTCTCGCCGTCGCCTCATCCGAAGAGAAACCTGATCAGTTGCCGGATTGGCTCGCGTCGATCACCTCGGAAGGAAGCGGCGAATCGACACACATCGCTGCCGGAGAATCATCGAATCGCAGGACGCCAAGGACCGTCGCGCAGGGCTAAGCCCCGTCCGAAAATCTATTAGCGATCGGTCGAATTGCGTGCGGGGGGACGAGAGCGGCAAGAGGGGGACGCTCCGCTTCCGCGTTCCCGAGTCACACCGCGAGAGATCACTTCTTCGTTGGCTTTAGCGAAAACTAGTTGCGAATTTCGAACCTTAATTATTGCATAAGAACTATGGTATTTGCGAAGCGAGCTGCCGGACACAGAGGGACGAGAACGTGAGACCATCAATCGTTGCCCTGGGTAAGCTTCTGTCAGATCTAATTTCGTGAAGTGATCTTTCTCGCGTTGGCTCGGTAGTGTGTCGTGTCCGCGATCGCGTCGTCGAATCACCGACGTGGCTTCGTAGCTGCCGGTATTTGTGACGGATACGATTCCATTCGCGAACGGGAGGAACCCGTCGGTCAACGGGCGTGCGAAGAAAATACGTTTAGCGGGCGTTAGTAGTCTCAATAGAGGTCAGACGTAGGGATCCGCGATATCCGGACCTCGATAGTCGCGGTGACGGTGTTAGCGGAGACGAGCCATATTTCTTTTCGCGAACTTCCCACGTTGTATTCACGCGAACCTCGAGTCGTCCCACAGTGCGACGCCGCCACGTGCTCTCGTCGTATTTCCGCGATTTGTTCTGCCGACGAGAAGCTTATAATAACGCGTACTCCATCCGAATTCGGGCGTAGAACGCGAAGATCGTGAGCGCCGACATTAGCATCACGTTGCTGCCGGATTCGTAGCGTAAAGAGAAGGACCAGGAAAGGTCGAAGCGCGCGTACAACGAGTTGTCGTTGCCGATCACCTGTTACGCGTAGGTTAACCGTGAAACGCTGCCGGTCGCTGCCGGCATCGTTATTGTAACATCGGAATAATAAACTGCGTTAACCCAGATCGTACGAGAGTGTTGATTGCGTGAGAAACCTTCCCGCCGCGGGGAATGCCTCGTGTTCGACCCGCGTAGAATCCTGCGACCATTCGTATCTCATCTTCGCGTAATATCGATTGTCGCGGGCTCGTATGGTCGTCTCTCATCGTGTTTATTAGCGAATTTAGCGTGGCATCTTCTGTGCCTGGCGCCCGAACTTTACGTAAGAGATCTCGAGAGACGACGAGCCTGCGTACAATTTTTGTCCCGGGTGGACCACGTTTCGCGCGGCCGAACGTGGCCCGGCGGTATCGCTTGTAAATACCCGGAGTCGCTATCGTTTCGCTAAGAAACGAGAAACGACGTGACAATACATATATATTATTTCGGTTCTTCATAACTGTTTCAAACAAAACCGATAAATAACAATTTGAAACAGTTATTTTCAGAACCTTCTTACTTCCCGATTCAAAGAAAATGGGTAAACTTCCATACCACCCAAATGAGGTACGTGTCACCCGTTGGTGACTGGTGACTATACTATACTATTTTTTTAATGTGGGTAGTTCGCCGGTAGCCCTATCGTCCCACAATCTGACTGAGTTTATGTACATAATTGTAGTAAGTGTACGTACAGAAAGTTACATCTCACTGATTTCAATGATTTTTAAATGTGTTGCGAGTTCAGATTTAGAGATACAGTGACTCGGGATATTCGTGGGCCGTGGGCCGTTCCCTCAGAGCAGAGATGGGCAAAATTTTTATTTGAATAAAAATTCCGGGTAATGAATAAAAGATACAAAATTTTTATTCTTTATTCGAAGGCTTGAATACAAAAGTATCTTTTATTCAAAAATTATTTGAATAATTTTGTATTCGCCGAGAATTTATTCGAGTTTTGAATAAAATTTTTATTCTTTATTTCTATTCTATTTTCTCGAAAATAAATAAATCCATGAATACTTTCGGCCAGCTCGAGGCTACAATGAACACGACCGACGCACACTGGGCTAAACCGACGAAATCTGTGTCAAAATCAAAGAACTTTCGATAGAAATGAGATAGAGCGATGACATTTTTTTTAAACGAAAGCTGAAACTTTGCAGAATATGGAATAATTATGGAGATTGTGGCACGAACGTTTTTTAACCTTGAAAGAATTCGTTAAACTTGCACAATTTCAAGAAAATTGTGGTTGTTTCAATATCACGCGCGAAAAAAATTTTGTTTAACATGCAACATATCATTTTTCGTAGATTTTTTCACGCTGATTTCAAATCTGGTTTCAAAATTTTTCTACGACCTCAGGATATTGCAAAATCGATTTCTTGAAATTCTACATGTTTAACGAATTTTCTCAAGGTTAAAAAACGTTCGTACCGTAATCTCCTTATTTTTCCCATATTCTGCAAAGTTTCAGCTTTCATTTAAAAAAAATTTCATCGCTCTACCTCTGTTTGAGATCGGATCGAGAGTCTGGGATCTTTAGTGGGTGAAAGAACGGAACACTGTAGTATAACAACGAGGATGATTGTATTAACTGTAATAACTGTATAAACTGTACAAACTGTGTGAAGAATGACTGTGGTAAACGATGTGCGAACCATGAGGTGTAGCGAACGCGGTGTGAGACGAGATGTTAACGGTCGTACGAAGCGGTGATAACCAGCTGAGACGGTGACCGTTAACCGAACGAATGCCTCTTGATCCGCCGGTGCGTGCCGAAAATCACGCGTTCGGCGTATCGCGAAGTGGGAGGTCGCGAGGCTGACGTGACGTCATTCGCTCGGCTACCCGACGTCGGTTGGAGCGCATCAGCCGAGTCTAGATCGGCCGGAACAACCTCATTTCTATCGAAAGTTCTTTGATTTTGACACAGATTTCGTCGGTTTGGCCCACTGTGCGACGCCCGAGGTTCGAGTCCTGAGGCCTGAGCCCAGAACACAGTAGTAGTGCAATAAACACGGCCCGACAATCCCCCGGCCAGCCAGGTAGCTCGGCATGAAACCGCTAAGGAGCGAATGGTGAACTTATTTATTTTCCGTGCTGCCCTCACGAAAGTCACACGAGCCAATTCGTGGCGTTCTGCCGATTACGAAAAGCCTAAACTCGATAGAATTAGGACTGTTACTAGTGGTTGTATTCATTAAACTATGCTCGAAATTTTTATTCAAATAATTTTCTGCCCATCACCGTGTTCTGGGCTCAGGCCTCAGGGCTCGACCCTCGGGCGTCGGTCGTGTTCATTGTAGCCTCGAGCTGGCCGAAAGTATTCATGGATTTATTCATTTTCGAGAAAATAGAATAAAAATAAAGAATAAAAATTTTATTCAAAGCTCGAATAAATTCTCGGTGAATAAAAGATACTTTTGTATTCAAGCCTTCGAATAAAGAATAATAGTTATTTATCTTTTATTCAAAAATAATTTGAATAATTTTGTATTTGAATACTGCCCATCTCTGCCTCAGAGTCGCTGGTTTCCCCTTCCCTGACGTACCGTCGTATCCGTGTCGACCGCGTATGCCCGAGTTGGTGCCTGCTCGATTGCACGCGCGCTACGCACACCAGCGTACCTCTACTCTTTCCGTGGGAACTACCTGCTCGACTGATCGACGCTGACGCGTTCCTTCGGTTTTCGCGTTACCGAAGTTTCGAAAGCATGAGGCGAAAAGTCGGAATCTGAAGACGGCGCGCATTTGAATCCCGGCACATCGCGCCGCGATGCGGCGCACATTTTGCTATAACTTTCGATCTAAAAGAGAATAATATTTTGTATTTTTTAAATAATGCTTTCGTCGATTCTTAAGGTATAGCCTGATAAGATGGTCAAAAGTATCCATCCAAATTGATTTTTAGTCACGTCATGTTAAACAGAAAATTATGAAAAAATTCATGAATATTCTACCTAATAGCATACGCGACTGAGATTTCTTTCAAAATTTTTGGTTGCAAAATCGATTTTTAAATAACCCGGAGAACATAAAATTGCCGATTTTATATAAAAGTCTTCAGTTGACCACATTTATATTATTACGTTAGTTGTGTGTCTCATCCTGATTATTAATGTGTATTTTTTTCAGATTTTTCAGATTATGGAAACATGTTTTAAAAAATTGAGAACCTGCAAACAAAATGCATATTTTATATTGAAGTTTTAGATACACCAGTTTCATAAAAATTCTGTACTTGGATATTATGGAAGCAATTGTTCTTAATTTTTTTATAATACTATAACGGTTCTGCTTCCGGCGAGATGTGGTCGCCAATGATGGTCGTGTCCTCTCGTGCTGAATAGCTCGCCGAGCCAGGTTCGTCTACAGGCGAGAGAATCGACGGAAGCTGAAAATGACTAGGTGCGCGGGGCGTGAAATAACGACGGCGTGCATATATATTTTCGGGCCTCACTACACGTACTTTCGCGGAACCGGGTATGACGGGTGCATGACTCTAACGCGGGTCCCGAATCGCGGCGCGTGATTGTTCATCCGCATGACTGGTGCGTGAATTTACCGGTGTCGTGGGATCGGGGCGTCGCGACGCGTGCCCGGCAATCTGGTGCGGTTAACGACTCAGGATACAGGCGGGAGTGGTCTAGGAAACCCTACCACGAGTCGGGACGACCTCGTGGTGGTTCTACGGGAAACGAAGAGGATGTCCCCTTCATTTAGACGTCCCCGTGGTTTGACGGAGTTCTCAGGGTGCTGCCCTGAGAGACCGTGCTCGGCGGCTGGCCGAACGGTAGAAAAGATGCTGTCTTTTCTGTTCGGAGACGGAGTTCTCAAGGTGCTGCCCTGAGAGATCGTGCTCGGCGGCTGGCCGAACGGCAGAAAAGATGCTGTCTTTTCTGATCGGCGAGTATGCTGTACTCGCCGGTGGGAACTGTCGATGTCGAGAGGGCCGGTGCTGTCGGCAACTCGACGGCGAGAGCGTGGGAACTAGGAAGAGTGAATAGCGATACGTACCACTATTCTGGAGAAGATTCCTAGCGGCTGGCCAGGATGGAAAAGAGACCCGTGCCTCGTTTGCATCGCCTTTTATAGGCCTATATCCAAAGCGGATGTGTGACGTCGTGTTTCCGTGTCCGCCAAGATGGCCGAACCTCGACGTCCGTTTCCCGCCGAATGTGTCTCGGAGCGCGGGACTATACGTCGTGACGCGATGTGTGTATACGGCGTGTTCGGCGGTTCTCGGTGTCGGTCGGCGGTGTTCGGCGCGTGGCTCTTAGTAACAGGCCTGCACCGTACAGGTCTGTTACACCCCCTCCCCTTTCAGGACAGCGAAAAGCAAGAGAGCGAGGCCCCATTTATTAACTTCCCGATTTTATAGGGAAGTTATTGTAATGACCCCGAAAATCGAAAATCGATTTTTTAGCAGATCTTCACGTTTCATGGTCATTGCAGTCATTTTAGACTATTTTCAGCAAAATGTTCGTATGTGTGTGTGTGTGTGTGTGTGTGTGTGTGTGTGTGCGTATGGCCGTTTCTATGTAATCAAATTTTTCGTTAACGTTTTCAGAAAAAGTAACAACGCGATCAGGATGATGAATGATGCAATCGATGTGCCCCGCTGTAACTTAGAGCTGATTAGATTTTGGTCCATTTTGGTCAAGTAGTTTTTTAGTTTTTTTAGTTTTTTTCGAAAGAAGTTTATTCAACAATGCAATTTATACGAGAGAACGGAAAGTTTCCACCGAAGGAACAAACGTAATTACACAAAAAAATTTTTTCGATTTTTTTAAAATTAAAAAAAAAATTTTTTTTTAAATTTTTTGTACCTTACGATGATGTTTCCGCTTACAATAATCGAAAATTATCCCAATGCAAGAGTGAGTTAATCATATCTACTCCCGAGAATACATTTTCAAAGAATATCGATGAAAGTACAAAAAAAATTTATATTACAATCTTTAAAAAAACAATCAGTTCAAAACGAATTATTAACTGAGATTAAATTGAAAATTAATATAAACTATATGATAATTATTAATAATATTGATGTTGAAAACGGATTGGTTAATGGAGCATGCGGAATATTAAAATTTATTACTTTTCAAGAAAATACTAAAATTCCGTCTATATTGTGGTTAGATTTTCAATTGGCCAGAGTAGGAGTGAAAGTAAGAACTCGTTATCGTGATTATATGAAAAATGCAAATATTCATCAAAATTTAACACCAATAATAAAAATATCGAATCAAGTTCATATGTCGAGTGAGGAAAAATATCAAATCACACGTAGTCAATTTCCAGTGGTTCCTGCTGAAGCGATTACGATTCATAAAAGTCAGGGACAAACATACGAGAAAGTATGTTTGGATTTTAAAAAATCAGAAAGGCGAACTTTAAAAATTTTGTATGTAGCACTGAGCAGAGTTTCAAAATTGAGCGCGGTTTATATATTTTGGGACAATTTAAATTAACAGTATCGAAGAAAACCAAGATCAATACTGCAAACCCGGATAATGAGGAGTTGTATCGTTTGCGAAAAACTAATTAAGACAATTTATTTTGCAACATTAGTATGCTATAACAAGGAACCAAGCGAGGAACGAGCCTGCGATGTTCGTTTAATGCGACGCCATATAGCAAACATTTTGATAAGTAGAAAACTATTGAATTTCCCTGAAAACGTATAATCTTCTTAAAACGTACACTTAATAATGATAATAATATACTGCAACTAACGAATCGGGAAGTTCTTTGTGTGGCTCGTGGAGAGTCACACCAAATAAAAAAAAAACGTTAATAGCTATAGGTACTACTAGCCATGCGTACCACTAACCCTTTCGCAAGAGCAGTCCTACTCGCGAGCGAGCGAAGCGAGCGAGCAACAATAACCCTCTAGTTTAATTAAAAAACAGTCTCATCCTGGTGTACATGTGGCGGCGTGGTATCGGTCCCTTACATCTAGGGGTAGGTAACGAATAAAACGGCACTGGGTTGGACAACACAATAGACATTGTGACGTTGCAAGCGTGCGACGTCACTTCGCCGTTTAAACTCGGTCAAACAGCCGAATTACGTGTGGACCGGACCGACCTTTTTCGGTTGCCAAAGCCACCCGCAGGCCATAAGAGCACTCCGAGAGGAAAATCTTCCGATTTCGTGCATCGTACTAATGCCATCTGTTGTGCGTACGGAGTACGACGTTTCAGGCGATTATCGACAAGAAAGAAAGTGTACGAGTCCGAAAAGGTGCCGAAGGATCAACTATCGAATAAAAGGATGGCCAACGATCAAATCCGGCGCCGGAAGCAGCAAAACAAGTCATCACACACGGGCGAACAAACCCGGAGGCGCCGTCGTGGGACGAAGAGATCCTATTGCGAACAGCAGCATTCACGGGTCCCGCCGCCGTCTCATCCCGCTCAACTAGGATCTCAGCGTGGGTGGTGTGTCGAATTGGCTGCCGAGGATTATGCGAACCGCTCGCCGAGGGCGAGCGGGAATTCAAATGTCGCGGTAAACTAAGAAGTCGCGTAAAGTCTGGGGCCCTAGGACTTTTTCGTAGTTGCGATCCTGCGACAACCTAGTTGCGTTGCGTACGGCACCTATCGGAAAATTCGGCAATACGCTCGGAGTAGGGGGAACCAGGATCGATGCGTTCCGTCGATGCGGATCGAGGAACTACTGTCGCACAGAGGCTCATCGAGTATAGTCGCGTTTCGCTTCAAATAATCTCGTCCTTGCAACTACCGAATACCGCTTAGTTTCGCGTCGCGGGTGGCTTTTCCGGATCCAGCTCGGAATTTCGGTCGAGGGGCAACCTTCAGCGAGGCCTACGAAGTCCATCGTTAGCGGCTAGCGTAAATATCGTCAACGGTAAGTCGATTCTGTGATTCCTCGATTCGTTTATCGTGGTGGCTCGGGTTATTCGCGCGAGGACGACACGTGTTCGTCTCGTCCTCGGAGATTTCGTAAGAGCCGAGGCGCAGGACGCTGTGAGCATTCGCCCTCGTTCGTCCAGCGTTCGTCCTCGAGGGAGGCTCGGTACTGCCTTGACTGGACGCAGCGGTCTGGTACCTCCACGTACCGGCCGGTGGGCAGCTGGTACCACGTTGTGGGGCACGGGGCGTAGTTCCCGTTGTACGTGATTGGGCGAGGCGCCCCCGGTGCCCTTCGCCAGGGTGCTACCGGCTGTCCTCCGTTCCCCGGCCGTTCCTCTTCTGGTAATTCCGGGCCCGTTGCCGTCGCCACGATTGGCCGGATCACCCGCGGAGACCGCTCCCTGGCGGTCACCCCCGTCGGAGCTGCTGCTGGTGGTGGCGTGGCCGGTCCCGGCCGTGTGGGGGTGGGTCGAGGCTGTCGTCCCGTGTTCCCCGTGTTGCTGGTACCAGGGCGCTGAGTGTCGGTGGGTGCGCCTGTCGACCGGGCACGCTGGCGTCTGGGTGCTTCGAAACCCCCCGGTTCGGGAATTTCCGACGCCTTCCGCCGGCCTGCCGTGGCTGCCCCCGGGGCGGTCCCGGCTGGGGTCCGCGCCCGTTGAGGTCTTGATGATAGTGCCGTGTGGCGCCGCGCCCTAGACGTTGACCGGCTCTTCCGCTCGGCCTTGGGTGTCAGCGGTTCGTCGGGCCACCATTTTGCCGGTTGTGGCGGTTCCACCCGGTGCGGTTGGACGGACGGCGGGTGGCCGGCTCGTTCACGGTGGTCCTCGATTGTTACCGGCGGCAGGATTTCCACCGGGGCGAGGCCACTGGTCACAGTTGGCGATGGCCGTGTGGCCACCAGCTTTATTGGCGTGGGGAACCACGTCACCGCCCGTATCCGCGGCGTGCCGGTCCTTGTTTGTGTGGCGGCCGTCGTTCCTGGAGTCGGGGTGGCTTCCTTCCCGGCCTCGGTGCCCCTCGCTGTTCCTGCGGGGTTAGCGGTAGAGGACCGTTTCGGGGTGGTCACCGGCTGGGGCCGGGTGGCTTTCCGGGCGGTGACCTCCATTTTCCGTTCTGCCGCCGTGCGTGTGCGCACTACGTGTCGGATGGTGGGGCCCTCCCTTCCGCTGACGGTGGTGCGTGTGCGTACGGCCTGGCGGACGGAGGATTCCGTCGCCGTTGCGGGTCCGCTGGTCTCCGTCGGTGCTCTCCTGATGGCGCCGGTGACCATAGCTGCGGTCACCGATGTCCTTGTTGCCCACTCTGGGATCGTCGGCGTGGGCGGTCTCTGGTCGGTGTTCGACGGCTCGTCGAACAGGTCGCGGAGGTCCCCGTAAAACTCGTCCATCTCCTCTCCTGCACTGGCGTGTCGCAGATGCTGCTGCGGTTGACGCTGCGACTCGGGAGCTGCTTGCCTATGACAAAGATGAGCAATGTTTGTTATTTTTCGTGGTCGGCCGCGCCGTCGTGGTGGTGGCGCCGCACCAGGGTTGGTGCTCGAAGCGGTCCCCTCTGCGGCGTCCTCCGCCGCGCTCTCCTCGCCCTCTCCGGACCTCTCGCCATTCCTCGTATGGGGTTTCAGGTCGTGCACGTGGATGTGCCGTGCCCATTTCCCTTTGGCATCCCGAAGGTCGACGATGACCGGGGACACAATGCGTCCGACCGTGTACGGACCGCTGTACTTCGGTGCGAGTTTCGCGGCGATGCCGGCCCCTTTGTCCGAGAGCGTATGTTCTTTTTTCCAGACGCTCTCGCCGACGGCGGGTTTCCACTCGCGGTGTCGCAGGTTGTAGTACTTCTCCTGGCGACCGAATGATTTGGCCAGGTGCAGCCTGGCCAGTTCCTGGGCCTCACGGAGGTTCTTCCACCTCTGTAATGCTGGTTCAGAGCTGTTTCCAGCCGGGGGCTGCCCGGGTGGTCGCAGCTCTCTCCCCTGATTAAGATACGCCGGACTGTACCCTGTTGACTCGTGCCATGCGGTGTTAATGGCGAACCGTGCCTCGTCCAGTTTCTCGTCCCACCGTTCATGGTGGTTCTCGGTATATTGAGCGAGCATGGTCTTAATGACCTTGTTGGCTCTCTCGACCGGATTGCAGTGGGGCGAGTATGGTGGCGTGCGTCGATGTTGCGTTCCCGAGGCACGAAGCATTGCGGTGAAGGGTTCGCCGATGAACTGGCGTCCGTTATCAGTAATGATGATTTCGGGAGCTCCGTGCCGGAGGATGACATCCTTCTGAATGGCCGCGGTGACGGCGGCGCTGGTGGCTTTTCAAAGTGGCGTGAGTTCAACCCACTTCGAAAAACGATCAAGAGCGACGAGCAGCCATATGTGTCCCCGACGTGAACATGGCAGGGGACCGACGAGGTCAATTGAGACCGTGTGCCACGGTTGTGTCCCTGGGTTCGCGTGCAGGTGTCCCGGTGGCTGCTGCGGTGTTGTCTTGTATTGCTGGCAGCTCGTGCAACAACGGACATGGCGGGCTACTTCCCTAAACATTCCAGGCCAGTAATATCTTTGTGCAAGCCGGACGATTGTTTTTGCTATGCCGAGGTGCCCGGCGGTGGGATCGTCATGGTGTTGGCGGAGGAGGGCCTCCCTTTCCCCCGCAGGCACGCACATCTTCCAGGCGTTGCTGGCCGTTGGTTCGTTGTAGTCGAGCTGGTGTAACAGGTGTCGAAACAGTTTCCCCTCGCGTATCTGATAATCTGATGATCGACTGTTTCGATCTTTTTCTGGTACCACGTGTCGGTGCGCTGTTTCGACTGGAGCAGATTTACATCTGGTGGTACTGGAATGTTTCTGGAGAGCGCATCGGCGACGTGGTTAAGTTTTCCGGGTCGATATTAGATATCGAAATCGTACTGCTGCAGCTCGAGGGCCCATCTTGCGAGCCGTCCCGTTGGGTTGTCGATCTGCTGCAGCCAACGGAGTTCCTGGTGGTCTGTCACGACGGTAAACTGGTATCCTTCTATGTACGGTTTCATTTTCCGTATACCCCATACCACGGCGAGGCACTCCTTTTCCGTCGCACTGTAGTTCCGCTCGGTCATGCTGAGGGTGTGGCTCGCGTAGGCGATAACCCTTTCTTCGTCTCCTGTGCCTTGGGTCAGGACTACGCCCAGTCCGTAGTCGCTGGCGTCCGTTTGGAGCGTAAAACGCTCCGAAAAATCTGGGCACGCCAGTATCGGGGAGGCAACGAGTCGCTGCTTCATTTCCTGGAACGCGGTTTCTTCGGCCTCGGACCATTTCCACTTCGCGTTTTTGCGCGTGAGCTTGGTCAGTGGCTCCATAAGTTCGGCGAAGTTGGGCACGAACCGACGATACCAGGACGCCATCCCGTGAAATCGTCGTACGTCCCGGATGTTTTTCAGCGTCGCAATTTTGGCGATCGCGTCCGTTTTTTCCGGGTCGGTGCGTATCCCTCGTAGGTCGACCACGTGTCCCAGGTATCGGAGGCTGTCCACGCAGAAACGACACTTATCTGGGTTTAGCCTGAGTCCGGCGGCTCGCAGGCGTTTGAAGACCTCACGCAGATGCTGCTGGTGGGCTTCGAACGTCGGGCTGACGGTAATAATGTCGTCCAGATATGCGAACGCGTAGGGCTCTAATTCTGGGCCAATGACTCGGTCGAGCAGTCGCTGGAACGTTGCTGGCGCCGAGTGCAGACCGAACGGCATCACTTTAAACTGGAACAACCCTTTCCCGGGTACCGTGAACGCCGTCAGCGGTCGGCTACTGTCTTCCAGTGGAACGTGCCAATATCCGTTCTTCAGGTCGAGCGTTGTCAGGAATTTGGCGCCGCGTAGTTTGTCAAGCGTCGCTTGGATATGCGGCAGTGGATACGCATCTTTTTCGGACCGTTCATTCAGTTTCCTGAAGTCGACGCAGAATCGTGGCTTCCCGTCGTTTTTTTTCACCACGACCATGGGCGAGCTCCAAGGGCTGCTGGAGGGCTCGATCACTCCGTCACGCAGCATTGATTCGACTTCGGTGTCGATGACGGCCTGCATCGCTGGATTCCGTGGGCGATACCGTTGTTTTATCGGCGTTTCGTCCGTTAACTTGATTCGATGCTGAACGAGGTTGGTGCGGCCGGGCACTGTTTTAAACAGCTCCATTTCGCCGACAATAAAATCGTCCAGTCGTTCGCGGTCATCGGTACTGGGGGTGCATAAACACGTTTCCAAACCTGGTCTTGTTTCGGCGAGGTACGCCACGGGCCACGAGGCAATATCGGCCGGTGGGCGTAATTGAATTCCCAATGCGGCAATTGTATGGATGCCCAAGAGTACCTGCGGTCCCATCTTCGGCAGTATGGTGAACTCGTGTTCCCACTCGTACCCCATGGTGATAAACGGGAGTCGTAGCGTGCCATTCGGACGTGTATTTGACCCGTCGGCCAGGCCGACCAGGCCGTTCGTGGTCCGTGGGGCGATGCCCTGTTCCCGGGCCCATTCCTGCACTTCCTCGTTGACGCACGACAATTGTGCTCCCGTGTACAGGAGGGATTCTACCTGCCGGCCAAGGATCAGTATTGATAGCAGCGGCCGGGGCGTGTAATTTATTGCGGGGGCCTGCGGTCGTTCGATTGCGCCGCGCCCCTCGGCCCGTTTCCCGACGGGTTTCCGGCGTACTGGTTACCTGGCGGGTGACACTCTCAGGTGAGCACCCCGCCTCGGCCGCATCGTGCACAGAACCGCCGGTATACATTAAGACACTCGAAGCGATTATGGCCCCGTTGCTTGCACCGTCAGCACTGCGTAACGGGACTGTATGTATCGTTCCCTGGGTGTGCTGGTTGCTGACCTGCATTGTGCGTGGCCGCCACGTCAGGCGTGCAGTGTTCTGGACCGGCTTCGTAGGCGGTGCCCCGTGTAGGAGGCCTCTGCATTTTGTTCTTCCGCTCGAGGGCCCTCTCGATGCGTTGTACTTGACCCAGTAAATCGTCCAGGTCCTTGACATGCGCCGGGTTAATCACGACGGTATGCTCCGGCAGCATGTTTTCATATACCGTCTCCAGGTAGTCCGTATCTATTGTATAATAAGTATGGTAATAACAGTAGCGGACAAAAGTTTAAGACCGCTCCAAAGAAGACGATAACTTTTTAAATATTGTACTATACGATTTGACATTTTTGGGAAGCTAGAGCACTTAGTTTACTAAAGGATGTGAAAATAAATTTTTTCAAAAATTGCAATTGATCGGAATTATTGAAAAAATACTAAAAGTTGATTTTTTAACTTTTTTATGTGGGCTAGGGTGGTCCATATTTTTTGACCAACGAATTAAATGCACCGCACCCCCCATAATTGTTCCTTTAGGTGAGAAAAAAATTTGTGCAGAGTTTGAGATCGATCGAAAAAAAGGATCACGTGCCTCAAAGCGACTGAAAATTTTGAAAATTTTGAAATTCACCTCAACTATATGGAACATGGCATATCGTTGGATTTGTCTTTTTTTCTGAATAGGAATATGGAAAATTATATGACTTCCTTTAAATAATAATAACAATGACCTTGAAATTTCAAAAATATGATTTCCAAAAAATTTTTTTATTTTGCCATTATTTATTTTGCCTTATTGAACAATGCAAATTTCTCCTCTGACATTTTTTCGTACAATCACAAATAACAGAGATATTTAAACATTTCCATGTATTACATTTTATTTATACCTGTACTGAAACAAGACTTTAAGAAGCCTAAAGTGACAGTTTAGCTACATTGGCATTGAACAATAAGCAAAATCAACTTGTACTTTGCATTACGAAGTACTTTTGTCAACTGTTAAGTAAAATTATTAAGTAAAACTATTTCTGCTACCACAATTTTTTGTCAACTGGCTTTGGTTTGCAAAATATGAGCTGCAAACGACTTTCGTAAGGCAGAAACCAGGTACAGTTCCGTACCTGGGTACCCTCGATGCCGTCCATTAACATAAAACGCTATAAAACATTTCACCGGGATTAGGACCCCTTAAATGAGGGTAACGAGGGGCAGCGGACCCGTTTACAACTCTCCGTACTGAACACTGGACCCACGACGGTCAGGTACGAGGGACGTTTAGTACACGTGCACCCTCCAGGAAAATTTCCCGTTAGTCTACCCCTGTTTTCCTGACACAAGGGCGTGCCAATAAGAGACGCTACATCGCTTCGCGTCACGAGGGGCACTCTCCAAGGTCCGCGCTCCTTCACGACTATTAGGCCCTTTCCGGACCCAGACAAAATTGTATAAAAGCCCGTCCGAAAACGGATCATCAGTCATAGCTGATTTAACCACCGAACAGTGCACAGAAGTCCAATGGAGAGTAGAAATCACGGAAAACTGTTCTTATTAGAACATGACGAAAGTCAAATTGTAGGCGCTAAGTTGCCATCGATAGGACAAGTTTTAAGAGTTTTGTTTTACAATTTACGGAAAGTGAAATTGAACCTTCGATCTAGCTCATATCTTGCTGTGAAAGAAGTGGAAGTGTTGTGGGAAAAGGCAAAAATTCCATTCAGGCAAAGCCATCACAGCATCGAGAAATTGGAGTCCTTATACCAGAAGTGGAGGCTGTTACAAAAGAATTCTACACGACGATCGCAGCTACAAGATAACAAGGAACAACATTTTCTTGATCAATTAGATGATCTTTTCGATATCGCACATGTTGATGCTTCGATCTCCTACAATCATCGATCCTGGTCGTCCTTTTTTTCTTTGGTTCAGAAGAAAATGTTTATCTTCATCAATCGTGATCATTTCTAAAGCATCAACATATCGAAAAGATCATCTAATTGATCAAGATTATTATGGTTAACAATATTACTATTGTCCAGATAACCCGTTCCGTAAGTTTGTTGCGCCACATAATCAGACGGCCCAAGCGTCCCATAATCAGACGGCCCAGGCGTCACATTACACAGCGGCTGCGGTGAATAACTCTGATATCCTTGCACGTGGTTGCTCGTCTCCTGCACTCGACCAACCGGCACGCATCCTGTGACAGGTGACTTTCCGTCTGTCGAAGTCGGTGTATATGGCGGTGTCAGCAGGAATTGTCCGCCTGGTGGTGTCGGCGGTTTCCCGACAGAATTCGCGTAACTATCGGGGTCTGCGTTCTTTCCGTGAAGACTCGCTGGAGCCGACGAGAGTTCTTGTAATTGAAGTTGTTGCATGTAATCCGGCCTGGACTGTACTTGCCGATGCGCCTGATGCGCGTTATCCGGGTACATAACTTGTAGAGGGGTTTGGTCGCCGACCGTTGCTTGATAAAGACAATAGTCGGGCCCGCAGTTGGCAGGGTACGTAGAGTTGGACATGTTGAAATGTGGCTAAAGAACTGGACGCTAAGATAGTTAAGTCCAGCAGGACTTGAATGAAACTGGGCCTCGATCCTGATCAACCTACCCTCAATCAATCTCTTTTCAATCTAGCAGCATCCACTCGGATCAAGCCCTTCTCTCGATCATACTCCTCTCAACTGGACTCTTGCTTAGACACACACGTGAACCTGTTCATGCGTAGGTAGGTCACCACCGTGAACCTCGTTGCACTGTCTTTCACTTCGCCTACCCGTATCTCATTTCACTGATGACGGAAGGTGACTGAAGTTCCGTTTGCAAACTGATGTAGTAGTCCTGATGCATATATCACCACCGCAGATGACACAAATTGCACAAAATGTTTCCTCACTGTTTCTAGAATTTGTGGTGTCCGGAAGTTGCAACTAAGCATTTGGCCAAGGCAACAACCTTCATAAGATTGCCTCAGCGAATTGCTAAAGCGAGGCATTCGACCTGCCAATGCTTAGTCAGCAAGAGATACAACATAAAAACTCCGGACACCGCCCCACGCGGGCAGAATGAGTACGCGTGCATCTATGTCAATATATTATTACTCTCTGTAATTGTGAAAATAAAGAAAAAGGTTCTCAGTAACCGGCTGCGGCACAACAATTTGGTGGCAGCGGTGGGATCCATCAACATTTGGTAGTCAGAGAACTAATCCAAAAAGGACCCAGCAACACTCAGTAGTCTGAGGACTAATCTGAAGAAGGATCCATCAACATTTGTTAGTCAGAGAACTAATCCAAAAAGGTTCCAGCAACGTTCAGCAGTCTGAGGACTAATCTGAGGGAGGATCCAGCAACTTTCAGCAGTCTGAGGACCAATCTGAAGGAGGATCCAGCAACGGTCGGCAATCTGAGGGCCAATCTTAGGAGGCCAACCACTCCAGACTTCCTTTCCGGCGACCTAGGACAGGAGCTAACAGAAGTCAAAAGGGCTATAGTTGCAGCAGTCAGCAGTCCGAGGACCAACGACCGAGCAGAGCCAAGCGAAATGCGACTTCTAATATTATCAGCTATAACTGCCGCTATCGAAGAAGAACAGGCACTTGGGCCGAACAACAGTCGCAGTTATGGAAATTATGGAAGCGCCGGATTTAATAAAGACAGAGCAGGACAAAGATATAATGAACCGAAATGTGAAAGATGTCACAGACAAGGGCACCTTGCGAAGAATTGTTACTCGCGCCTAAGCATGCCGCGACCGGAAATATCATCTAATCGCCCCGCGTTTAATCGCCAAAGCGTCGGTCCCAGACGGGAGATGTATCACACAACAGTAGTTTGCAACTATTGCAAAAAACCCGGGCATGTTCAGCGCGATTGTAGAACATTAATGAGAATCAACAACGGGGAGATACGAACCAGAAATACTGAGCAAATACCTAGTTACCGACGTGACGCGTACGGGAATACGGAAAATAAGTCACATGGTAACGGAATGGGAAACAGATCTGGGCGAGCAGAATCACATGAAAGGCCAACTCTCGAATCTTATCAAATAAATTGCACCAATGGAGAGAGCAAATCAAAAAATATAGTATAAATAGAAGCGAAGGAGATAAAGTATCCAAAAATTCGCATGTTGGTCGACACGGGAGCAGATGTTACGTTACTCAAGTATAGCAAAATTATAGGGAAAGTGCGCACTACACGAGAAGTAGTAACCCTGAGGGGTATAGGAAACACTGATATCCCTACCATCTGTAAAATTGAACTTAATGTGAAACTAGGTAATAGGTTCGTTATGCATCCTTGTCACGTAGTTAAAGATGATTTTCCCTTACAAGTAGATGGAATACTGGGATACTATTTCATTACTAAATACAAGGCAATAATTAGACCAGGAGTACGCGTAGAAATTTTGGACACACACTGGCCATTAGTTCAAGATGAAGAAATTATTATTCAACCACGAACCGAGACGATTATACGAGCACTAACAAATAAGCAGGGGCATGGGTTAGTAGAAAAACAAATGATAGAACCGGGCGTATATATAGGAAATTGTTTGACAAGTTCTGATGATGGCACGTGCCCGATACCTATAATAAACATGACGACTCGCGCAATACAGTTGCGGCCTCCGACGGTGCAACTAGAGACGTTCTCGACAACACCAGATACTGCCCTACGCGATATCAGCAGTAGCAGTGAGTGTGTCCACAATATAACATATGACATTCGAGTATTGTCCGGGAAAGATAGGATGAAGGCCCTACGCGACAATGTTAAAACAGAGCATCTAAACGAGGAGGAGAAAGCAGGTTTGATTGAGCTATGTGAAAAATATAACGACATTTTCTACTTAGAAGGAGACAAACTAGGATTCGCGGACAAAGTAAAGCACAAAATACGATTGATACCGGGCGCGAAACCAGTAAACATAAAACCATATAGGCTACCACAAGTACACAAGGAAGAAGTAGACAAACAGGTCAAAGAAATGAGGGAGCAAGGAATATTAGGGCCTAGTACAAGCGAATGGAATGCCCCATTGTTAGTAGTACCTAAAAAGGCCGACGAGTCCGGCAAAAGAAGATACAGAGTAGTAGTCGATTTCCGAAAATTAAACGAGATAACAGTGGGAGACTCATTCCCTCTACCGAATATAGCAGAAATACTCGACCAATTAGGAGGAGCGAAATACTTTTCTACATTAGATTTGGCATCAGGTTTCCATCAAATTGCCATGGAGCCCGAGGATAGCGAGAAGACAGCGTTCTCAACTTCGTACGGACACTTTGAATACAAACGTATGCCATTTGGTCTTAAGGGCGCTCCTCCTACTTTTCAAAGAACCATGGAAGCCTTATTAGGAGGGCTACGTGGAATAAAATGCTTCGTATACATAGACGATATAGTCATTCATGGACGCTCACTCAAAGAACATCAGGAAAGATTGATGCAAATTTTCGAGAGATTAAGAGAAAGCGGTTTGAAATTACAACCAAACAAATGCCAATTCTTGCGTAAAGAAACAATTTATCTGGGCCATGTCATCACCGAAGACGGCATTAAACCAGACCCGTCAAAATTAGAAGTAGTAAAAAATTTCCCAATACCTAAGAAGGCGAAAGACTTACAAACCTTTCTAGGATTAGCAGGTTATTATAGAAAGTTCATAGAAAATTTTTCTAGTATAGCAAAACCACTCACACAATTGTTAAAAAAAAGATGTAGAGTTCAGATGGACTGATCAGGAACAAGAAGCCTTCCAGATATTAAGAGAAAAACTGACTTCGGCACCACTGTTACAATACCCTGATTTCTCAAAACCGTTTACATTAACAACAGACGCGTCGAACAAGGCAATAGGTGCGATATTATCTCAACAGCAGCAGGCAAAAGATCTACCAATAGCTTATGCAAGTAGAGTATTAAATAAAGCCGAAGAGGAGTTCCGCTTGAGCCGTCACAGCGGTAGGACGTATTTGTTTACGCTCGTGCCAGCGAGGTTACTACTCTATAATATCGTTAACGTATTACTGTAAAATAAGTTTCTGTGCTTTCTGCGTTCTTCTTTCCTCCGAACACAGTTTTTCTGTGTTCGGAAGTGTTTTCCGTGGAAGGAGTATCAGCATAAATGAGTGCCTCCAATATTGGAGATGCCCATTCTCATCGTTTCGTAAACCATACTGAAGTAAAACCAACAATGTCTACAATGTCTACACCAAAAGTATCGTATGCTCAAGTTACCCAAAATGTTACTTTTCCGAAGAAGGATCAAGCCATTGTAGTCGATTCAATGGAAGGAATCACGATCAAAGAATACACCGTAGCCATTGGAAAATTAATCGGCCCAAGTAATATTCGATTCAGATCTAGGATTTCTCACGGCAGAGTATGTCTATATCTGAGCAGCCAAGCTATCGTTGATACTCTCCTCAGTACGCACAAAAGTGTAAACATAAGCGGTCATATTCTAGAAATACGTCCGCTTGTTTCTCCTGCCAAACGTATAATACTATCGAACGTTTGCCCAATAATACCGCATAATGTTATTGAGTATAAATTGAAAGAACTGAACATTTCCATAAAATCTCAAATATCGTTTATTAGAGCAGGAATGTCTGATCCTGGGTACAGTCATATTCTGAGTTTCAGAAGACAAGTGTATTTTGAGCCAGAAGATATTAATAAACTACCAGATGCTATACAGATAAACTATGAAAACACACTATATTGGATTTACATTTCAACTGAAAAATTGACGTGTTTCATTTGTAAAGCCGAAGGTCATCTCGCCAAGCACTGTAAAAACAATAGCTCTGTCAATCAAGAACCTTCAATCACTGTTCAGCATGAAGATCATACTTCTTCCACTCCAATGGTCGACTTTGAGGAGGAATCCAGTAATGATATGACTACTTACAGTCAAGTGATGGATGACATATCCGGTAATAACAACCTTTCTCAAGAAATTCATCAGGATAAACTAACATCAAATGAAGAAAACAATTCATTCAAAGTTCCTCTTGTATCCAGTAGCAAACGTCCTCGTTCAAATACCAGCTCGGTATACAATTCCTCTAATGTAAGTGAAATTCCAAGTATGATGGACATCGATAATAATAAAAAAACTACAAACAAAAACAAAAATAAGAAGTCTAGGACAGATAGCCGTTCAGATGAATTTAAAGAACAATTTGATCTTATAAAATCACTCATTAGCAGTTCGACACAAAACCCTCCTCTCAGTGTCGAAAATTTATCCAATTTTATTGTGGAAAGTTTAAACAATTCAGATATACAAGGACTTGCTTCTAAATTCACCAACGACACTCCAGCACTCATCGAAATGTTAAAACAAACGCAAAAACACTTCAAACAGAAGAAACATAAGGCTCTGACTTCCAGGATTATTAAAAAGTTACTATCAAATAGGAAAGACACTTCTAGCGAGGATCTCAGTTCCTCAGAAGATCAATGAATAATTCAAACTTGCTCTATCAATCTCAATCTCCCTCCTACTCTACTCAACGTAGTTGCAGCTCCTCTAATCTACGTTTGTTCTTCTGGAATGCAAGAAGCATCATACAACGGAAAGAAGAAGTTGAAGTTTTGTTAAAAAATTTAGACATTTTTAGGTGTGTGGAATCGTGGCTTACTCCCGAAAAAGACTTAAAGTTTCCAGGCTTTAACGCGTATAGACTTGATAGATTACATTCTCGTGGAGGCGGCATTATTTTTCTTATTCGTAAGTCCATTGCGTTTTCAGAGATAGATCATTTAATTTCAGTTCATGACTCCATTGAAATTGGTGGCGTAAATATAACTAATATTAATCCCTCTTTGAAGATCATATCTTGTTATAGAACTCCAGGTTCTGTTCTTTCCCAGGCTCAATGGGACCAATTAGTTAGTAATATTGGAAGAAGTAACAATTGTATTCTCATGGGGGACTTTAACTCCCATCATAGGGTGTGGAATTGTTCCAATACTGACCTGAATGGTGAAAGGCTTTTACAGGCTATTGATAATAATGATTTATTTCTGCATAACCCAAATTCATTCACTCATATCGATCTTTATAGGAATAGTAAGTCTAATATTGACCTCGTCCTATCATCTATGAATATTGCAGATAAAATTAACATTAAAATTAGTGATGAAACTTTGGGTTCTGACCATTATCCTATCTTTATTGATATGTTGGTCGAAAAAAATTATTATTATAGAAAATCCTTTAAAATTGATTCTGTTCGCACTGATTGGGACGGAGTCCTAACATATCTAGATAATCATTATGTTGATTTTTTTGATCCTCTCTATGACACTCTATCTGCTAGTGAAAAATACAAATTTTTTATTAATATACTAACGAATTCCATTAAGCACAACACTCCTGAAAAGAAAAGAGTAAATATTTGTAGACATAGAAATCCTGTTCCCTGGTGGGACTCGGAATGTGATAAGTTTAAAAGACTAAGAAGAGCTGCATATAAAAAATGGGAATATTCTCATAACCTTAATGATTTAATTAACTATAAGAAAATTACAGCTCAAACAAAGAAATTATTTAAAAGAAAAAAGAGGGATAGTTTTAGGGAATTCGCTGAAAAAATTAACATTCATACTGATGCAAAATTTACTTGGAACAGAGTTAGAGTGTTAAAAAATAAATGGGTTAAAATTAACCCAAAGAGCATTTCTGAGAATCTCCAGAAAGAGAATCAAATTCTGTGTGCTCTGGACAAGATTAGTCCACCATGGGTTCCCACTTACCCTACCTATGTATCAAATGGTAATGTCAATGAGTTTCTTGATGCATGCTTCAATCTAACTGAATTTAATGTTGCCTTAGCTTCACGAAACTCTAGCTCGGCTCCGGGTCTTGACGGGATCAATTATCTAGTTATCAAAACATTATCTTTACAATATAAACTATTACTTCTAGATATTTATAATGAAATTTACTTATCAAATGACTACCCTCAGGAATGGAATCAATATTACATTCATTTCATTGAAAAATCAGACAAAAAAAGTGTCCGTCCAATAGCTCTTTCCTCTTGCTTTTGTAAACTGTTCGAAACGCTTATTAAAAATAGGTTACAATGGTGGCTCGAACATCAAAATCTACTTCCAGCTAGCCAAACGGGTTTCCGTAAAGGACAATCATGTATTGATAATGCCACCAAGCTAATGTTATACATTCAGGAAGGATTTTTTAAGAAAAAGGACACCTTGACAGCCTTCTTGGATGTTCAAGGGGCTTTTGATAACGTGAATAGTGATATTTTGTTGAACAAACTGTCTTCTGTAGGTTGCACTAACCGTTTAATTCGATTTATTACATTTTTAACATATAAAAGAGAAATATTCACAAGTTTGACAGGCGATGAAGTTAGATTTGTCTTCAAAGGTGTCCCTCAAGGAGGTGTGTTAAGTCCACTTCTTTATTTAATATATGTTTCAAAAATTACTGAAAACTTGCCTAAAAATATTTGTGTATCTCAATTTGCAGATGACATTGCAATTTATTCAAAAATCTCCCCACTAAGAAAATGTAAACATCTTATAGAAAGATCTATTTCCATTATAAAGTGTAACCTTCTTTTATTAGGTTTGGAACTAAGTCCACAGAAAACAGCTCTCCTTCACTTTAACAACAAAAAGATCCTCCCTGGACAAACTGAAATTACAGTAAATGATTGCCTTATCAAATCTAGTTGCTCCACTCGATTCTTAGGAATAATTTTTGATTATGAATTGTGTTTCAAAATTCATTTATCCTATGTTCAAAACAAATGTATGAGAGCCTTAAATATCGTTAAATTTCTATGTGGAACGTGGTGGGGTTCAGACCCATCAACATTATTAATTCTATACAAAAGTTTTGTTCGTTCACATATCGACTATGGATGCTTCATTTATTTTCCTTCACGTAAAGATCTAAAGTACAAACTAGAAAAAATTCAATTTTCTGCCATTAGATCGGCTTTGGGTTATCGTATATCTACTCCTACCAACATTTTATTGGCTGAGTCAAAGCTCCCGTTAATAGAAGATCGTGTTGAATTTTTATGTAATAGTTACTTGAGTAAAATTATTTCCAATACTTCCACCTTGGTCAATAATGCAATACATCAATATTATTCCAAGACCAGAAATTTTAAACGCAAGAGGAAAAGACTCATACATCAATGTATTGATGGTATCCCTATCATAAAAAGAAATTTAAGAATTAGTAACTGTTATGATATTTATCGTTTGGATTATAATATTATTAGTAATTCGATCCCAATAAATACAGAACTTGGTCATGATCTTAAAATATGTAGCCATCCAAATTTCATATTACATAATTGGCTTTCAAACTGTGATTCATACGCAATTTTTACTGAAGGCAGTAAAATTCCAGGCTCTAACTCTGTTGGATCTGGATGTATTTGTAAAGATTTAAATATATCGACCAAAAAAAGCATCCCATCTACTGCTTCTATATTCACGGCTGAATGCATTGCTTTAATTGATGCTCTTGACATTGCTCTTTTGGACACAAATCATAATTATAAAATACTTACTGACTCTCTCAGTGCCCTGCTATGTCTACAAAAGTCAAAGATAAATATAATGACCAACTTCTACATTTACGAAATTAAGGAAAAATACTTTAAGTTCATGAAAGCCACGTCGAATAACAGCAGTATAGAATTTGTTTGGATTCCGTCCCATTCAGGCATTGTTGGAAATGATGAGGCTGACGCCTTAGCTAAGTCGGCAACACTAGAACAAGCTAATGAGCGTGTTGTCATTCCCTTCTCTGATTTACGAGAATCTTTTAAAAACAAATGTAGACAAAGTACTAGTGATTTCACAATGCAGCAGGGTCAGTTTAAAGGCAAGGAATACTTTCAGTATTATGTTAGAGACGGGGTTGCACCATGGTTCTCGGGTTTAAATTTATCACGACAATTTATTGTTACATTCAATCGTTGTAGAGCAAATCATTATCATCTTGCAGCATCTCTTTCACGACTACATATAATAGATGATTCCAAATGTAACTGCGGCAATGAGGTTCAAGATCTGAACCATATTATTTGGCAATGTACCTTGTTGGAAACACAAAGAGTTGATCTCATGAAAAAATTAAGGAAGCTCAATTTGTTTCCACCCTTAAATATCAGATCGTTAATTTGTGAACCGAATATTCAGGCTTGTTATCTTCTTTTCAATTTTTTCAAGCAATGTAATTTAAAGATTTAAAGTTATGTACTTATGTGTTATTATACCTAATGTGTTCTGCGATACCTACATTACTGATGTTTAACTGTAAGATGTACATATATTACTAATGTATAGCTTTATAACCCCCTATGGGGAGTTTCAATTAAGCTTTCAATAAAAAAAAAAAAAAATAAAGCCGAAATTAATTACAGTACGACGGAAAAGGAGCTACTAGCTATAGTGTGGGCAACCCAACACTTCCGACCTTACTTATACGGAACTAAATTAAACTAAATTAAACCACTTACTTGGTTATTTAACGTAAAAGATCCGGGCTCTAGACTAATCAGGTGGAGACTAAAGTTAGAAGAATACGACTACGAAATTCGTTACAAGGAAGGGAAGACAAACCAAAACGCGGATGCACTTAGTAGGATGTACATTATCAAACGCGGACGCGGGAGGCCAAGAAAGACACAATCAACGGATGACGAACCACAGGCGGCATCAGATAGCTCAGGTAAAGACGATAAAAAAGAAAAGGACGAACCAGAAATTTCGGAAACAGATGAAGACGACACGATGGATACGGAAAACGACAAATATACAGAAGAAGAAAAGAAACAAATATTATACGAATACCACGACGCCCCATTAGGTGGACATGTAGGTATGAAGCGGACTTTGAAACGCATACAATTAAAATATTCATGGCCAGGAATAAGACAAGACGTAGAAGACTACATTTCGAAATGCGAAAAATGTCAGAAAAATAAGCTGAGAAAAACAATCAAAGCCCCAATGATAATTACGGATACACCATCGGCACCTTTTGAAAAATGCGCGCTGGACATAGTAGGACCACTACCCGAGAGCAGCAACAGAAACAAATACATATTAACATTCCAAGATCTGTTAACCAAATTTAGTAAAGCGATACCCTTACAAGATCAGGAAGCAAATACCATAGCCAGGAAATTCGTAACAAAAATAGTGTGTGAGTACGGAATACCAAAAAAATTACTTACAGATCAAGGGACTAACTTTCTTAGTCAGATATTTAAGGACACGTGCAAACTGCTTAGAATAGACAAAATACAGACGACGGCATATCATCCAGAGTCAAACGGTGCGTTGGAAAGAAGCCATAGGACGCTAGCGGAATATCTAAAAAATTTCGTTGACGAAGATCAATCGAACTGGGATGAATGGCTCTCCTATGCAATGTTCACGTATAATACAACGCCGCATACAGCGACAGGTTTTACTCCTTACGAACTCGTATTTGGAAGACAAGCCGAACTACCGACCTCGCTCAGACTCGCGCCGCAACCAGACTATACCTACGATCGTTATGCTCACGAACTTAAACAACGATTACGCTCTACTAATACAATAGCGCGGGACACAATAAATAACCAAAAACTGCGTTCTAAGCAAAACTACGATAAAAGGGCGACAGATATCAAATTCATACCAGGCGACCGAGTACTATTACGCGACGATACAGTTAGACGAGGGCGATCGAAAAAATTGACACCGAGTTGGATAGGACCATACACGGTATTAGAAGCACACGCTAACGAAAATTATACTATAAAAAAAGGACGTAGACCTCTACGAATCCACACTAACCGTTTAAAACACTTCATAGATTAATACTACTAACAGAATAGGATTACGTTAAGCTTTTGGTTTATTAATAGATCAATACACCATAGTGACCAATGCCTTGTACTCCATTTGCAGAGTCTCAATTTTAATTATAAGAATAACTCACGGGATACCACCGGACGAGTCCATTAACATTCAAAGGTTCGCAGACCGGCCAGGCATCTATTTCGAAGAACTAGGTAATCTACACATGTATAGGAATACTTGGAAATTAGTAATTCACTTAGATGTAACACCGTTATCTATTCGCAATGCCAAAATACAAACTGCGCTTATCGAGACGACGAAACAGTGTACGAACACAGCTAACTACAGACTGAATAAATTTTGTAAACAATTCTACAATATATCCCGCAAGGAATTAGAACAGATTGCTGTAAACCTCGATTATGTACAGCAAATTATAGGAACGGCGACTCGGAGTCGCAGAGGACTAATTGACGGAATCGGACATTTCGGGAAAGCATTATTTGGTACAATGGACGCAAACGACAGACGAACAATAAATAGACAGATAGCAATACTTGAAAACGAAGGTAGTACACTAAGAACATCATTGTTAGAACAAATGCAAGTCGTAAATAGAAACATTAAATTGTATAACGAATCCATCTGGAACATCAATCATAACGAACGAACACTGTTAAACGCAACAAACGCACTTAGACAGCTACTGGAAACGGAGACGAACAACGAGAACCTCCAAGCCGCAATAGACGAACAGACTATAATTTTCGAAAGTATAGTCAAGGATCTAGCCGAAGACGTAAAAAACCTTTTAGAATACACAAAAGATATCAGGAAAGGAATTCTGAACCCAACAATCCTTCCTCCCAAACAGATTATAGAATACCTAAATTCAGCCTTACCTCACCTACCAAAAGGACTAAATTTCCCATGCTCACTCACGGTCGAAAAAATCCACTCCTTATACGAACTAATCAAGTTAGCAGCCTATAGCACTTCCCAGTCTATCACTACAATTATCGAAGTACCACTACTCAACGCCAAACAATATAAGATAAATAAGGTATATCCAGTACCCACAAAAATAAACGGGTCACTCTTCGCATATTTAGATACCACCGATACATATGTAACACTAGATGTAGCAAATTTAGACTACGTGCATATTAATGCCGAAGAATTTAAAAAATGTAAGCTGTTAGACAACGACTATACAGGGTGTCCCAAATGTGGTGTACTTAATTGAAATGGGAGGTTCCTGAGACCATTCTAAGAGACATTTTCCTTTGCACCAATGTCAACTGCGGCTTTGTTTAGGAGTTATTAACGAAAAACACGGACCAATCAGAGCGCGCCCTAGACGCGCGATGGCACGTTCAGCCCGGCGCGCCGGGAGACGAGCGCGGTGTAACGCCGCGATGCCGCAACGAACAAGAGTTTCTCGAGATTATGTGAATCTTCCCCGATTTGGATGAGCTTTGGATATGTTGTCAAGACCATGATTCTGAACAACATTTCCCTTTACAGTTTTTGTCGGCCGGCTTTAGTTTACGCGATAAATGTAAAAACTTGTAATTGTAAATCGATCGATTGTACTATCTTCTACCCGATTTGGATGAGCTTTGGATATGTTGTCAAGACCATGATTCTGAACAACATTTCCCTTCACAGTTTTTATCGGCCGGCTTTAGTTTACGCGATAAGTAACTTGTAATTGTAAATCGATCGATGTACTATCTGAACTATCTCCTCTCCGATTTCGATGAGCCTTGGATATGTTGTCAAGACCATGATTCTGAACAACATTACCCGTTACAGTTTTTGTCGGTCGGAAGAACTTTACTTGTCAATTCATATGGGTGGATCTCTTTACCCGACTTACGGCAACTTTACCCGAACGAGGGAAAAAGCAGAAACTGATTGTATTAAAACCTCACTTATTCAGCCATAAATCCATTTGCTGCTTCGAAATGTGTGTCACTGGGTCACTCGGCGACGAACTGCACAGATGTCTTCAGGTATACGACAGTACCGAAGGCTAAGGGACGTACGGCCAGGTCGACGAACTACACAGCCGGTGGTAGAAGGCCTAAGGGATGCGCGGTCAAGTCGACTATCCAGAATTTCACTTTCACTTTCGAATCGATAAATAATTCGTATGTTTATTTCACACAGATGCCTTGAAATTTTTCCACACTCACAATCACTGTTCACATTTGTCAACACATAGTTGTGCACTAATAATAATTGCCATATCCCTTGTCCTGCTGCACAAATCACAACAATCAGGTAATGCAATCACTAGACTGCGGATTCCATGCATTTGTAGCAAACATGAGTAGGTGCATTTTAAGACACTAGAGAGATTAAAATAATTTCAAAACACCAATGTATTATTTTCAACTTCTTAAAATGATCACAGTAAGAATCAAATATCTGTCTGGCTCCTGTCCCTTGTAATAGCGGCAGCCAACTTTTACATAAAGATCCGCAGTCTAGTGATTAGATTAAATAATCGTTTAATTAGTTTAAGCAATTAGTATTAGTGCATAACTATGTGTTGACAAATGTGAACAGTGATTGTGAGTGTGGAAAAATTTCAAGGCATCTGTGTGAAATAAACATACAAATTATTTATCGATTCGAAAGTGAAAGTGAAATTCTGTATCGTCGACTTGACCGCGCATCCCGTAGCCCTTCTACCACCGGCTGTGCAGTTCGTCGACCTGGCCGTACGTCCCTTGTAACCGTACCAATTACATATCGAGTGAGAGCGAGAGGGACTATCGCGAATCCCCACCACAGCGTGTCGCGACAAGATCTGCGATCCTTGTCAAAATAAAGGACCGCAGATCATCACCGCTAATTAGGATGCGCGCGCACCGATCCCCACTCGATACAGATCTAAGGAGGTCGATGCGCGAAGCAGATTCATCACTCTACGTCTGGAAGCGGGTCTAATAACACGCGACTCTAATAGATCCGGCGAAAACCGGTACTCGTTCGAGAAATCAAACCGACTTCGCATTTCTAGTCAAACCGCATAGATTGCCTTCGTCTTGTACGCGCCTCAAACCGAGGAGTCACAAGTACAAACCGTACTGTGGCACAGCCGAGATTAATAACTATTATCGTGTGTAACGATCGTGTCGGCGTAGAGTCAAGTGTAAAGGTAACGTACGAGAAGACGGCAATCTAATAGGAACTGTCGATAGATAGAGTCGTGTGATTATCATTAAAATCATAATTGAACGACAGAAGGATTTAGTACGACTCTTATTTGCGATTCTAGAACCGGAGTGGGATCAGGCTCGCTTAATAGCGCAGACGAATTCACTCTTTCGGTGAAGCCTAGTAAAAGGAGTTTTGTACGTGTCGGCATATATGTACTTCTCCGAGAAATCGGCAGAGTACATATGTGATACGACGATCGTCATCTGTCGGGGTTTTGTACGTTCAAATGACAAGAGTGATTATGTACTGTGTTGATTTACTATTCCAGAACCGGAGTGGAATCAGGCTCGCTTAATAGCGCAGAAGGATTCACTCTTTTGGTTTTGCATAGTAAAGAGGCGCTTTGTACGTGTTGGCATGCAGCATACTTCTCCGAGCAATCGGCAGAATATCTATGTGTTTCGACGGTCATTTGTTGTCCGGATTATAAACTGTAGAATTGATTAGCACAATACGAGTCATTAGACACTGAACCGGAGTACAAACGGGCTCACCGCTTGGTGCAGAAAGGGTGTATTCTTTTGGTGAGGCAAAGGTGACGAGTATTGTGCGTGTGATCAGGGGCGATACCTCTCCGAGGAGTCGGCAGGGTACGCTCGTGTATAACGATCGAGACTAGCTGTCCATATACGTTTAACATCTAAATCCAGATCAATAACGATTGTTGAAATAATTCCAGACGTAGCGTCTCGTGGGTGTACTGGGAGCGCGGCTATAATTTGAAGTATCGCGTTTGGCGACCGTATTTGTAGTGGGAGTTTTCGGTAAAGAATATATTATCTTGCCTGCGTGCAAGTTTCTTTGATAATCGCATTTAGCGAGCGTCTCTTCAAAGTTTATAGTAATAAACTTTGACTGGGTTGTGAACCCTGATTTGAAGAATCGCGTTTGGCGACCGTATTTGTAGTAGGAGTTTTCGGTTAAAAATATATTATCTTGCCCGTGTGCAAGTTTCTTTTGATTCGCGAGCGAAACCGTATTCGTCACGGTTTAGATATTTTCATTATAAATTATATAGAACGGTTCCTCTGAGGAAATTAGTATTTCGGAGAAGTAGGGTACCTCACGGCATGGATTTACAACACCGAGTATATTAATTGTCGGCGAACGAATGTGAAACATACCAACGTGTTGACGCCGAGAGTCAATAATCTTGACGGATGATCTCTACATAGAAAAACTTGTATACAAAGATTGGTACAATATACCCTACTTTTACCTCCTAACTGGTTCTCAACTTATTTATCAGATAATCCAAACCTCTCCGCTTCCAGTGCCTGGAGGCACGAACAAATTATATCGTATCTTAGTCATACATTATCATTAATTAGTGATGAAAACATATTCTATTAAATTCAATCAATAGTAATTCAGGAAGTAGCATTAATACGGTTACACCCTTAGCTTTCGGTACTGTCGTATACCTGAAGACATCTGTGCAGTTCGTCACCGAGTGACCCAGTGACACACATTTCGAAGCAGCCAATGGATTTATGGCTGAATAAGTGAGTTTTTAATACAATCAGTTTCTGCTTCTTCCCTCGTTCGGGTAAAGTTGCCGTAAGTCGGGTAAAGAGATCCACCCATATGAATTGACAAGTAAAGTTCTTCCGACCGACAAAAACTGTAAAGGGTAATGTTGTTCAGAATCATGGTCTTGACAACATATCCAAAGCTCATCCAAATCGGGTAGAAGATAGTACATCGATCGATTTACGATTACAAGTTTTTACAATTATGTATCTCGTAAACTAAAGCCGGCCGACAAAAACTGTAAAGGGAAATGTTGTTCAGAATCATGGTCTTGACAACATATCCAAAGCTCATCCAAATCGGGGAGGATTCACATAATCTCGAGAAACTCTTGTTCGTTACGGCATCGCGGCGTTACACCACGCTCGTCTCCCGGCGCGCCTGGCTGAACGTGCCATCGCGCGTCTAGGTAGCGGTCTGATTGGTCCGTGTTTTTCGTTAATAACTCCTAAACAAAGCCCCGGCTGACATTGGTGCAAAGGAAAATGTTGCTTCAAATGACCTAAGGAACCTCCCATTTCCCGGAGTCGAAGGGGTTTTGGGACACCCTGTATAAGTATAATATAAGTATACGTTACTATTGTTTATAAGCTATTTAAACTTATCCGTTACTGTATCATGTCGTGCTCTACATATTTCATGGAAAAATGTAAGAGCACTCTCCCCAAGGGAGTAGGAATGTGGTGTCCGGAAGTTGCTACTAAGCATTTGGCCAAGGCAACATCCTTCATAAGATTGCCTCAGCGAATTGCTAAAGCGAGGCAATCGACCTGCCAATGCTTAGTCAGCAAGAGATACAACATAAAAACTCTGGACACCGCCCCACGCGGGCAGAATGAGTACGCATGCAACTATGTCAATATATTATTACTCTCTGTAATTGTGAAAATAAACAAAAAGGTTCTCAGTAACCGGCTGCGGCACAACAAATTGTTATAGACTGCACTATGTGTTCTGAATTTCACGGCTACAGATGATCTGCGTAGATAACACGAGTAGCACGTCCTCTTCGTGGCACGAGTAGCACTGCACTTCCTCTTCGCAATTTATAATTCCTCGAGCGTAGCTATTACAATGAAATGGAACGTCCCCGTTACGATTTCGACCAGTCACGGTGCACAGGGGGTTCTATGCGTGCCAAAAATGAGCACCCCGCCAAACTTTCTCCGGGTTTATAACCTCACCACGCGGATCGAGGCAGTCGGGCGAAGGTGGAGGGGGTTGGTTTACAATTAGGGTCTCTCTTTTCTATCTCTCCTGTCTCCCTCTTCCTTTCCTGATTTCTGTGTCGAAGCCTCCCGTGGCTACCATCCACAGGAACTCCGTTCTATCAGCTGTCCTTTGATTCAGAATTAAACCCATCCCCGATACTGCGGACCCGCTTTCCGATATGTACTGCAACCCCCTCCCACCATTAACGCTATTGACACAGAACAGATATTGGTTCCCCTTGGTTCCCCTTGAATCTCCATGCGCACGACCTCGCACAATGCCGGCCATGTGCGCGACCCCCTTCGGCTACCCCATAGGTCCGGAGTACATGTCGACCTATCGGCGAACACCAATCCCCCCGCAGAATCGAAAATGCTTCGCGAGATCTGCTAAAATTGGCGAAATTGATTAGCGACGTTCGTGCATGTAATTATGGAAGTGATCTAACAAGCGTGGTCGTACCAGCGAGTGTGCAAAGTATTCGTAAACCTTTTAAAGACGAATAACTATTAATGAGAATTTCATATTTTATTTGACACGTAACGGTCCCGAATTCAAGACCGCGGGAAGCATAAGAACGCTCACGTGTTTGGCGTTTTTGGACGATCAGCTGTACGGCCTCGATGTCGAATACAGGTGAACGCACCCGAGTGTAAACATCGCGCCAACCGCGTGTGTACGAAACACGTATCAGCCATCGCGGAGGTATCCTTCAAACCCTCGAGTGGCCGCTACCGAATATCTTCCTCCGCAACTGAGATTTATTAGTCTCCAAGAGTTTCCAACTTAATCATTGGCTCCATGTAGTTTTCTTTCTGATCATAACTGTTATCATCGTACATAGTTTGTCGATAATGCAGGTAGGCTTCGTGAAGATATGGATATTCCAGCAAATCAGAAGTCGTCGGCTGATTTTGTCGCCGATAATTGTCCTATCTGCAGCGGCGCCATCGTTGGTGTCATCGTTTCAGCAGCAAATTGATTGTTAATCAACGAGCAATTTTGACTTCTGGATAAATGATTCCCGTTGGTTACCACCTCGGCATTCTGTTTGCATATTATCCCATCCTTTTTCGCCTTCATCCGTCGATTCTGGAACCAAATTTTCACTTGGCGCTCGCTCAGACATAGAGCTTGAGCGATTCCGAGGCGGCGTCTTTCGGTCAGATAGCGATTGAAGTGAAATTCCTTCTCCAACTCCGAGATTCCAGGAATCTTGTATACGTCTGGCGGGTCCGTTTCTGTACGATTCCATTGTGTTCGCCTGAAACAAAAGGTTCATGTAATCTTCATCTAGCTTTGAGGGTTGATATGCGAGAAAATTCGTAATACGTAATACATCAAAGATAAATAAGTAGGTGATAAACTAATAAGTAGACTGCGGATCTTTATGCATTTATGGCTTCTGGAAATTTTCAAGAAATACTAGAATATTAAGGTCGATAGAATCGAGAACGATTTTTATTTATTTCATATCCGAGTCATCAAAACCCGACCCGAGGCTCGGGTGCCCGCCCGAAATTTTCGGACACTGGCCCACCCCTGTAAATTTTACTTAACACGTTTGTCGCCCAGCGTGTATCGCTCGAATTTCTCGCGGAGCCCCAAATCCGATAGTCAGAGCGCAAAAACGTAAACAGTAATTCGTAGTATATAATAACTTTATTTGATCCCCTTGGGGTTACAAATTAACATACTGCCTCCTTTATCACAACTCTCATACAAACTTAATACTTAATTACTAATTACTTAAATCTAACTTATCAACTAATCTTAACCTAAATTACTCTAGAGAGAGAGAGAGACACGCTTACATTGAGCTAGCATATTTGCTAACTCACCCCTTTTCCCCCAGAACCTCGTTCCCGTAGCCCTTCTCAACCCCCCTTCCCTAGCCGTGGACTCCCTTTCCCGGTTGCTCACTTCCACTCCCACTCTTCTCATTCATTCCCATTCTCCAATCATCTATCATCCTCATCCATTCCTCCCCTCCTCCTTCATCTTCCAACATTTCCCACATACTCTCCTGCCATCCTTTGCTGTCATCCATCCTCATACATACTTCCCACACATGCTCCCACGATTCGTTTTCCCATCCACACACTCTACATTTTCTCCTGTCTTCATCCATCCAATATCTCTCACCCATCATCTCATTCCCTAACCTGTACCTTGCCACCCTCTGCCACCTACTCTCACCCCACCCTTTCTTTAAATACCCCGGCAGCCCCTCCCCCTTTACCCTCCCATACCACTTGTTCGACTTCGAGTTTTCTATTTTCTCCCACCTATCCTTTCTTTGCCTTTTCCCCTCTCTTTTTATTATCTCTCCACTAACTGACTCATTCCTCCCCTCTACTATTTCATTCCATTCCTCCAACGACCACCCTTGCCCCCTTATAAATTCCTCTCTCTCCCTTTCCCACCCAGTCCTTATCCCTCCCCTCCCATCCCTCCTCCTTATCTCTTCCCAACATAACCGTGCTAACTCCCCCCCTTTACCCTCCCCTAACTTCTTCTCATATCCCCATGCCCTTAACCCAGCCCTCCCCCTCAACAATTCCCTTTGTAACTCTTCCCTAACCATATATCCTGGTGTAAACCTACCTACCCCTAAAACCCATTTCAAATACCTTTCCTGTAGCTTCTCTATTCCTTCTCTCTCTTTCCAACCCCATATTTCTACTCCGTAGCTAACTACCGACCGTACCAGTTTGTCAAACAGCCACACTCTTCTACCCCAATCTTTACCAAACTTCCTCTTCCCTATCCCCCATACCTGTCCCATAACCGCCGCCCCCTTTCTTAATTTATCCTGTACATGCGCCTTCTACCCCCCATCCCTCGTGATCGTGTACCCTAAATAATTGTACTCCCCTACTTCCTCAATTACCTTCCCTTTCCACCTCCATGAAACCTTCTTCCATCTCCCCCCTCCCACCCTACACCTCATCACCTTTGACTTTTCCGCGTTAAGTTGCAGCTTTTTCCCCTCTAGGTACCTTTCTAATACCCCCATCATTCCCCTCATCCCGTCCTCCTCCTCTGCTAACATGGCTATATCGTCTGCATATGATAGCGTACGAATCTTTCTTCCCCCCACTTTGACCCCTCCCCAACCTCCCTCTCAAGCTCCTCATCTATATCCGCCAGCATTAATGTGAATAACAAGGGGCTTAGTGGGCAGCCCTGCCTAACCCCTCTTTCTGTCCAGAAACATTCCCCTTCTTCTTCCCCCACTCTTATTTTACTTTTTGTTTCTCTCAGAACCTCCTCACATCTTTCCACTAGCCCTTCCCTCACTCCCCTTTTCCTCATCGCTTCTACTAATACTTCCCTGTCTACTGAGTCAAACGCCGCCTTCAGATCTACAAACATAATTACTAGCCTCCTTTCTTTCCTCCTCACCTGCCTGTTTATAAGATAGTTTAACACATAGATGTTATCTATACACCCTAGGCCTTTTCTAACTCCTGTTTGGCTTGCCGGCAACAGCCCCTTTCTCTCCACTTCCTCCCTCACCCTCTCCGCTAATACTGCCGCGTAGATCTTATATGCTGTCTGCGTCAATGTTACTCCTCTATAGTTCCCCACCTTTCTACTATCCCCTTTTTTTGCGATTGGTACCACCACCCCCTCCGCCCAATCCTCCGGCCAACCCCCTCCCCTCCACACCCTATTGCAGATCCTCCATAGCTCCTCCTGCACTTCGGATCCCCCATACTTCCATATCTCATTTGGAATCCCGTCTCCACCCGCCGCTTTCCCATCCTTCAGCCCTTTTACCACCCTTATGATTTCCCCTATTTCTAAATCTTTCTCTCCATCCCCCTCTCTTCTACTTTTTCCTAACTTTCCCACCCTCCCTTCTACCCCTCCCAGCAAATCCCTAAAATATTGTTCCCACTCTTCCATCCTTATTCTTTCGTCTATCCTCGATCTTCTTTCTCTTTCCCTACTTACAATCTTCCACACCTGACTCTCCGTTTTTACCCCCTCTACTTCTTTTTCCCATTTTTCCCTCTCTTTTTTCTTCCTCTCCTCGCACAATTTCTGGTATTCCCTTTTCTTCTCCCTAAAGACTAATCCATCCCCTCCTTCCTTTCTCCACTTTCTTAACTCCTCCCTCGCTAACTGTTTTCCTACTCTACATTCCTCATCCCACCATCCTTTTCTCTTTATTTTTTCATTTTTCCCCATTTCCCCTATAGCTTCCATTATTTTCCCTTTCAGTCCTTCCCAGTCTTCCTGCGAGCCATCCCCTCCACTTGCTCTAGCTGCAAATTTTTCCCTAAATTCCTCCCCTGCTTCTTCCGACCACCTCCCCACCATTCTTCTTTTCCCTCCTCCCTTCCTCCCTTTTTTCCCTCCCATCTCCCCCTTTACCCATACTATTACGGGCATATGGTCTGAGTCTATCTTATCCCCAATCTCTACCTTTCCCACACCTTCCCTTGTATCCTCATTCCCCAGCACGTAATCAATCACCGAGTTCCCTCTCGCCCCTACGTACGTCCACTCCCCTTCCTCATCCCCCTTTATATTCCCGTTCATAATTCCCCACCCCCTTTCTCCTATGTAGTTACACAGTCTCCTCCCATCCCCATTAACTATTAGGTCCTTAGAACTTCTTAACCCTCTCCCCCCTCCTTCTTCTATGACCTCTCCCCCTTCCCTTCCCGTTCTTGCGTTAAAATCCCCCCCTACAATCACCCTTACCCCTTTTTCTCTAGCCTCTACCCATTCCCCCATCTCATCTAGCTTCTTGTCTAAATCCCCATTTACATATACCCCCACCACCCTCCACCAACACCCCTCTAACTTCACCTTCACCGACATAATCCCCTCACTTCCTTTTTTGTCCCCCCCTTCTATTTCTAATTCCTTCCTCACACCTACTACCATACCCCCTTTTGCCCTTCCCTTCTTTTCCTCCCTTTTTGCCCATTGAGCCTCCCACACATACCCTTTTGTGAGCCCATCCCTGATTTTATCCCACCCCTTCTCTTCCAGCCACGTCTCCATCAAAACTACTACATCCCAATCTTCAATCCCTTTCCAAAACTCCTTATTTTTATTTAACAGCCCTGCCACATTCCAGAAACTAATCTTATACCCTTCTCTCTTCTTCTTATCCCCACCCTCCCCTGATTCCTTCCCTATTTGTTTCCCTGCCCCTCTATCAATTTTTCCTCAAGCTCATCCCACCTTTACACCTTCCCATTTACCCATAACTTCATGTATCCTATCTGAACATTTTTTCCCTCCCTCCTTTCTTTCTCAGCTGCCCTTTCAATTTTCCACCTTGCCCTCCTCTCCTCTTCTGTTAAATCGTCCTCTACCCTTTCCTCTTGCCCCCTAAGCTTTTTCTTCCCCTCCATTACCCTTCTTTTAGTTTCCCTACTTGACAGCTTCACCAGAACCATTCCCCTCCCGTCTTTACCTACTTTCCCTATCTTCCTAATTTCATTAATACCCTCTTCTTTCAACTCCATCTTTTCCCACAGTCTTCTAACCTCTACTTTTATATCCCTACCCTCCACCTTTATCCTCCTTATTACTACATTGTTCTTCTTCTCCTCTCTATCCCTCTTGTCCTGCTTAATCTCTAATAACCTTAATATTTTCCTATTCTCATCTATATTTATTTCTCCCCTTGCCCCATACTCCCCCGCCTCTTTTCCCCCCTTTCCTTTTCCCCTATCCATTCCTCCACTTTTCCCAATTTTCCCTCTATACAATCTATTCTCATATCTGCTTTTTCCCTCCTACCCCCTTCCCCCTCCTCCCTCACTAGCTCCTCTATTCTCCCCTCTACCTTTACTACCCTTCCCTCTAAGCTTTCTAACCAATTCCTCATCCTTTCCCTATTTAGTTCTTCCTCCCTCCTCTCTTCCCTCCATTTTTCCCTTTCCCTCCTCCTTTCATCTATTAACAATTTCCCTTCCTCCCTTTCCCCCCTCATCTCATCCCTCATCCTCCTCACCTCCCCCATTAGCCCTCTAAACATTTCTTCCATTTCTTTATAATTTCCTCCCTCGCCCCTGTTATCTTTTTGCGGAGACCTCCTCGTATTATCGCTTTTTTAAAAAATTGCGTTAACATCCTCCTCCCCTTCCTCTACGTTTTCAAACCCCCTTTTCCTCCCCACGGAGTCCACACTTTCAGAGCTGAACCACCGCTCTATATTACCATCCCTCATGATCATCCCCAATCTACCCTTCGCTTCCTCCCTCTCTATCCCCTTTTCTACCCCTCTTCTCTCGCCCATTTTCCTACACTTTCAACTTTTTCCCTCTTACTTCTTTTCAAAAGTTCCCGCTTCTTACTCTACCTGTCACCTATTTTACTTTTCTCTCTCCAGATCGCGCCACCTTCCTCCTACTCTCTTTTCCCGCGCCCACCTGCCTATCTCCACGCCAACCTAACCTATTCTCTCCGTTCACTTATCCCTTCCTATTGCTTTTTCTCTCACCCCCACACCCTTATCCCTTTCTCTCCCACCTATCCCTAGATCTCCTAACCCCTCTCAGCAGTTTTCAGCACTCGCACTTCTTTCCACTCCACTCTAGCACACCAAAATCACGCACAGCTAATTACCTACCACAATCTCTCACACAACCGGAAACGGAAGCCCAGTAATTCGTAGTAATAAACTTCTTAAACTTTTGTCCGCTATTCCGATCAATTTCAAATACTTTTAGTATTATTCTGCTCCGTTCAATTTTAATTTTTGAAAAACAATTCCTTTCACATCCTGTAGTACAGTAATTGCTCTAGCTTCCCGAGACAGTTCAGATAGTATAGTACAATATTTAAAAACTAATCATCTTTTTTTTCTCAGTCAGATTGTAACGGTTCTGCTTCCGGCGGGATGTGTTTGCCACGGCTGTTGTGTCCTCTCGTGCTGAATAGCTCGCCGAGCCAGGTTCGCTTACCGGTGTTACGAGCCAGGGCTGCGAGCAGCACGAGTGGCCGGCGAAGGGTTATTACCCTAGGAATATGATATAAATTTGTTAGTTAAGGAACGCGGACGAACCCAATGCGAAATTGGGGAGCCGCTAGGATTATTGACAGCGAGGACGAACCTGACGCGAAGTCAGGGAGCCTCTAGGAATGGAGTCAAACGCAGACGAACCCGATGCAAAACCGGGGAGCTGCTAGGAGGTTGTATAATAGCACAGACGAACGTGATGCGAAATCAGGGAGCTGTTAGGATGCGGACGAACCCAATGCAAAACTGGGCAGCCGCTAGGTTGGATAAATCTCTGTTCGGACAATTGGAATGTCGCGAAAGAACCTGATGGTTAATCAGGGAATTGCTAGGATAATTAGTAAGCCTCGTAACTAGTATAATTTAATTGATACAATCCGAGCGATAAGATTGTATCATGTGGGGACGTTCAATTACTTGGTTAGGATATTGGACGATAATTATGGGTTTAATGAATTTGAGTTAATTATCAAAGAAGACAAATATATTCTTACTATAGAGTTTCGTTCTACAAGTGTATTTGTGTCGCGAAAGAACTGAATTTAGAATAGGAAAGAAATTGAAAGGTGATATTACCTAAGCTAAGACGCACGGTGTTGATGCACTGGCAATGCGGGGGACTCGGAGCAACCTTGTCACTGCCTAACAGATTTCAGACCGAACTCGCGGAATCTGTACGGTTAAACTTTGATTCAAAAGGAACGAACGTCCGATCTCACTGGTAGTTGACTTCCGAGATGCAGCACGACGCGACACTATTCGTGATTACGACAGTACTAGCCTACGAGAGTGGAAATGTAAGGGCTTATATAGCCCTGCAATGACGGTGGTACTTGTCAGTACCCTTCAAGTGAACATTCGTATTTTGTCAACGACCAGTTGGTCGTGCGTACGTTTGGGCCCTAAACTAACCTAAACAATTATGTAGATTTATCTAGGGTAGCTCTGTTCGTTTATCTAGGACGGTTCCTGCCAGAGATGATATTGAACACCTGTTCGTCATCCGTAACACCGGCGAGAGAATCGACGGAAGCTGAAAACGGACGAGGTTCGCGGGACGTGAAATAACGACGACGTAAATGTGTATTTTCGGGCCTCACTACTCGTACTCTTGCGGAACCGGGTGTGACTGGTGCGTGAATCTAACGGGGACCCTGGGTCGCGACGTGTGATCGTTCATTCGCGTAACCGGTGCGTGAATTTACCGACGTCGTGAGATCGAGGCATCGCGACGCGTGCCCGGCAATCTGGTGCGTGTGACGACTCAGGGTACAGGCAGGATTGGACAGGGAAACCCTACCACGAGTCGGGATGATCCCGTGGCGGTTCTACGATAAATGGAGAGGGTGCTGTCCCCTTCATTTAAGCGTCTCCGTGGCTGACGGAGCTCCCAAGGTGCTGCCCTGAGAGATCGTGCTCGGTGGCTGACCGAACGGCAGAAAGGATGCTGTCCTTTCTGTTTGGCGAGTATGCTGTACCCGCCGGTGGGAACTAGGTTAGGTAGGAAGGTGTTCCTGGGATGCTGCCCAGGCTGGAAAAGAGGCCCGTGCCTCGTTTGCATCGCCTTTTATAGGCGGAGGTTGGTGGTGGGGGAATGGTGCGGGGGACAACGGATGTGTGACGTCGAGTTACCGTATCCGTTAAGATGGCCGAACCTCGACGTCCGTTTCCCGCCGAATGTGTCTCGGAGCGCGGCATCGTACGTAGTGACGCGGTGTGTGGACGACGCGTTCGGTAATCCTCGGCGTCGGTCGGCTGTGTTCGGCGCGTGTCTAATAGTAACAGGCCTGCACCGTACAGGTCTGTTACAAGATTGTGGGACGATAGGGCTACCGGCGAACTACCTACATTAAAAAAACAGTATAACGTGCCAACGGGTGACACCTCATTTGGGTGGTATGGAAGTTTACCCATTTTATTTGAATCGGGGAGTAAAAAGGTTCTGAAAATAACTGTTTCAAATTGTTATTTATCGGTTTTGTTTGAAACAGTTATGAAGAACCGAAATTATATACATGTATATATATATATTTTTTTATTATATCAACATGTTTTACACAATGAGTGGAGAGAAAGTCTAACAGGAACCATGCGGTAAACGCACTATTTAGCTGCAATTGGTTAAATGTTACGGCAAATTGTGAGCATGTAGTACAGCACGAACAAAACGAATATTACAGGCGCGCTAAAAAATATTTATGTTAGGAAGCCTCTACCTAATTAAGTAGACTACGGATTTTATGCATTTTTATGACAAAAATGAGTAGGTGTAATTTAAAATAGCGAAAATATATAATTCTGAACCTACTAAACATGTTTATGCATAATAGGGGAAGAAATAAATTTCTATTTCACTCCTGTTTGTTGCAATTTAAGGTAATAAATGTTAATTTTGCATAAAGATCCGCAGTCTACTCATATATTAGATATAATTAAAATCTCTAAATGATTTAGTTGACTTAAATTCTTTGTTACATAGTAAATATAACATCAAAAGATTATTCGTTATATCGGTTTTCAATTGGTTCTGCAAATGATCCTCGTACTTAGTTGCATGTAACATTTCATTGAGTAATTATAGTAATTTAAATGACTACAAAGTTGTATTTTAAAACTTTTTTACGTGAGTCTACAGGGTGTTTCGTCTAAGGGTGCGCCTACAGTGGAGCCGTTTTCGTCCTTCGTCCTACAACCGACCACACAGACGAGAGTTTCGAGCGCCTCGAGAGGCATGTGTTGATGCCAGTACGGCCGATTTTGCCAGAAAGTGTGCTTACAGTGGGCCCGTCGTCTGACGAAATGGTCAAAATCACGGGGAGCCGAACCTTTTTCAGGTACTTCGAGAAGGGTAACAATGGACAAACACCATGGGGCCTCGACGTCTGACGACGTAGGAGGAAAATCAAATAATTTTGTTTTTCGTCCGGCGTAGGACGGAACAGCGTTCACTTCAAATAATTTTCATGTCGCCAATTTTGAAGTATCCGTATTTTTAAAAACGGGGCCGTAAAGAGGACACTTGGGGCTATATTATCATAATTTTTTTTCAATTTTCTAGTGCTGTGATAGCTATGGACCTGTTTAAAACAATTGCAAAATAAACTATGAAAACAAATATTTTTTCAACTGAAATCATTTTTATTAAATACTCTTATGGTTACACTATGATATAATTTAATGAAAAACTTGTGACTTTGGGTATTCGGATAGTGTTTTCATATTTTCTGAGTTTTAAAAATCTTAATCTTAATAAATGTGGATTCGAAATAATCGTTTACCTCGCTCTTTCCAAAACCATCGTGACTATATATATATATGTAGGGATTTGTGTCAGGCTGGTCGAAATCAACTTGATACGAAGAACAATTCGTTTATTAATTTGAATAACACTACTTAAAATACACTAGTTTGCACTGCTGGCTTCTCTAAGCCGAAACGCTCTCTCTCTCTCTCTCTAACTACTCAAATACTGCATTTGATTGTGAACTTTAGCAAATACCAGCCATTGCAAGCCGGCTGCACCACTGAAACCTACTTGCCTCGAACGATTCAGCTGAAAAAAGCGGTCGTGAATGTGAATAACAAGGATGAGGCATGCTTTTTTTGGGCGGTCGTGGTGGGTCTCTATCCGGCCAAGACAAATCCATCGCGTTTATCATCATATCCACACTACAAAACAGTGCTTCAAACCGAAGGTTTTCAATCGCCTATGCTGTTCAAAGACATTCGAAAATTTGAACGAAAAAACGATGTTTCCATAAACGTGTTCGAATGGGTGCGCAAGAAATGTGTAACACTTCATTTGACTGAGAAGAAACGGAGAAGACATGTCAATTTGCTGTTTATCCAGAATGCTGCAAAGACGCACGGCCATTTCGCATGTATACGAAATTTGTCAAGATTGGTTTCATCACAGCTTAGCAAGAAGAAAAATCATAAACATATTTGTGATCGGTAAGTTGCACGTTTTTTTGTTTTTTTAAATTCTTTGAAGCAAGAAAAGTTTTCTTCCCACAGGTGCCTGCAATATTTCCCTACGCTGGAGAGATTAAACATTCATACAATCGACTGTGAACGAATGAATGATTGTGCTCTGACGCTTCCAACGAGCGAAGATAAGTGGTTACACTTTAAAAATTTTGTAAACAAAGAACAGACACCATTCATTATCTATGCTGACTTGGAGTGTCTGCTGCTGCCTGAGGAACAGGAGGGAGAAGACCGTGCAGCACGCGTACAATATCAACAACACCACGCGTTTAGTATAGGATACTATATACATTGTCGCTACGATGAATCGCTGTGCGAGTATCAGGTTTATCGTGATAAAGCGGGATGCGCTGCATGGTTTGCAAACAGGTTGTACGAGCTGAGTCAGAAATTACAGACGCTATTTGATAAAACGGTGCCAATGAATCCACTAACTGAAGCAGAAAAATTAAATTTTCGTACAGCCACACATTGTCATGTCTGTGAGAAAACGTTTGAGGAAAACGATATACGAGTGCGTGATCATTGTCATTTCACGGGCGCATATTCGTGGTCCAGCTCATAACGAATGCAATTTAAGCTATCAATCTTCGTACGTGATACCAGTGGTTTTCCATAATTTATCAGGCTACGATGCACATTTCATCATAAAAGAATTAGCAAATTCGTTTGAGGGACGGATAGACGTATTACCATTGACGAAAGAGGAGTATATCTCATTCACGAAAAACGTTTCCATCGGGAGACAGCCGGGTGAAGAACGAAAGTATGTAAAGTTCTTAAAATTTCGCTTCATCGACTCATTCAAGTTCTTGAACTCAAGTCTGGACAAGCTGTCATCGTATTTGGACAAAAATAAATTATGCATCGTACGAGGCGAATTTACACATCTTTCTAACGATGATTTCAACCTGTTGACCAGAAAAGGCGTGTTTCCATACGACTATCTGGCATCGTACGATAAATTAAATGATACATGTTTACCGCCGCGCGAAGCATTTTACAATCGGTTAAATGGTAGCGAGATATCCAACATTGATTACATTCATGCAAATACTGTTTGGTCGCGTTTCACTATACAAACGCTGGGAGAGTACAGTGATTTATATCTAAAATTGGATGTATTGTTGTTGGCAGATGTTTTCGAAAATTTTCGCGATGACTGTCTCGAGAATTATAAGCTTGATCCAGCACATTATTACACGCTCCCCGGTTTCGCGTGGGATGTGATGTTGAAAATGACGAAAATTGAATTGGAGTTGTTCACCGACGTCGATATGCTTTTGTTCGTGGAGCGAGGAATACGTGGTGGATTGAGCCAGTGTTCTCACAGATATGCACATGCGAACAACAAATATTTGTCTACACACGATTCGAGTAAACCATCCACCTATTTAATGTATTTTGACGTGAATAATTTGTATGGTTGGGCTATGTCGCAACCTCTACCGCACAGAGACTTTCGATGGGTGGAGGATATCGATAATTTCAACCTTGAATCCATTCCAATCGATAGCCCTGTAGGATACATTTTGGAGGTTGATTTAGACTATCCACGCGAAATTCACGATGCTCACACAGATCTTCCATTTTGTCCAAGTCACGATGCAGCAACCAGCTCGAGTCAAAGAAAGTTGCTGGCAACACTTCGCAATAAGGAGCGATACGTTATACATTATCGATACCTCCAGCAAAGTTTAAAACATAATCTGAAATTGAAGAAAATTCATCGAATTCTAGAGTTTCAACAGTCGCGATGGTTGCATGAATATATCGACTTGAATACAAAATTACGCACCAACGCAACCATCGATTTTTCAAAGAATTTATTCAAATTAATGAACAATGCTGTGTTTGGAAAAACGATGGAGAACGTTCGAAATCATGCGATCGTGAAATTACTTTCTCGGTGGAATGGTAGACACGGAGTTGAACGATTGATAGCTAGACCAAATTTTCATAGTTATACAGTGTTTTCTAAAGACTTCGTCGCGATTCAGATGAAAAAGCTGCTCGTTAAATTTTACAAGCCCATCTACGTAGGCATGTCCATATTGGATATATCAAAATTTCATTTATACACTTTTCATTACGAGTACATGTATCCAAAATTCCAGCAAAATTGTAAGATTTTATACACGGACACGGATAGTCTGATATATGAAATCACTTGCGATGACGCGTACGAGACGCTGCTGAAACGTGATATCCATCGATATGACACCAGTAATTATACAGTGAACAACGTTTACGGTGTTCCGATTGCAAACAAGAAACAGCTCGGATTGATGAAGGATGAGAATGGCGGTAAAATCATGACAGAGTTCGTAGGACTTCGTTCGAAAATGTATGCGATTCGCGTGCATGATGATTGCGAAACCAAAAAGATCAAAGGCATTAGGACAAACGTTACCGCTCGAGATATAAGTTTCGAAGACTATGTCGAATGTCTTAATAATCATACCGAAAAGAGTGTTAGCAGTAATTGTATAGCGTCTGTACGACATCAGGTGTATTCGATGTCGGAAATAAAATTAGCATTGAGCCCGTACGACGATAAGCGATATATTTGTAATAATTTGATCAATACTCTTCCTTGGGGGCATTACAGTATCGATTGAGAAATTTTATCTATAAAAAGAAAAAAAATATGGAGACGCATCCTATGAAAACATTATATTCTATGCGCTTCAGATTGGGAAGTAGGAGGATTGTTTTGTAAATAAAAAAATACATCTTAATTCAAAATGCTTTTTATTATAAAAAAAATTTTATAACATTAAGTAGGATTGAGTAGTAGATTGAGAAGTATGAGGGATTGTTTTTAAATAAATCATAATTTAAAAAAAAAATGATTTTTATTATAAAAATTTTTTTACATTTTTGAAATTTTTAAAACATTACTTCAAAATATTGACTGGGTTGAGGGATTCCTTTTTTTATGATACAAATTATTGCTCATTGATGTCCTGAAAAGAAAAAAAGTTTTTTAATATTAATCATTTTTTTTTTTATTAATAAATATAAAAATTATTTTTAAGTGTTAATTATTAATAAATATAAAAATTGGTAACTTACGCACCATATCTAATGGAATATCAATTGTGGCAAACGCGTCCCATTCATCAGCACTATGCCTCACGGCATACTGCCATCCCCTGATGAACGCTGTTCGCTCCTCCTCCGTGTTGAAAATCTGTAATAATATTTATTAATTAAAATATCTTTAATAAAATATTATTTATTTCTTTATACTTACCATCAACTCCAAATACCCACTGAGGGAAACTTCAGCCTCAATAATTAAGTATAACATCTTGAAATGTGCTTGGACATTGCCAACACCCATTGTTTTATACAAGTACCCCCTCCGGAAAAGATGCAATGAAATCTCGTGAGATTAGAAAAGACGTTTCGTTGCAGTAGATAATGAAATCTGAACTCGCGAAATTCAATCAGTGCTAATCGAGAGAACTGATGTGACCAGATGTTTTGGCCTGGTAACTCCAAACCGTTAAAGAACGCCACTACTACAGCTTGCTAGATTAGAAAAGTCTCATAGAGGAAAGACAAAATTCCTCAGACTTTACAAGTCAACATCAACCGCGAAAGGATGCTGTTACAGATTATAAAACGCTCCTCTTACAATGATATGGATAAGAACCGTAAAACATCTGGGGCACAATTCCACATGCGGCAAAAAGATAAGGGGGAAACTCTATACCACTCTGAAAAAAAAAGTGAAGTAGAAATTCTCTCGGTGATGTAGGATTGTGTTCAGATGTTTCTCCAGCTTGACAACTCGGCATCAGCAGCGAAATAATGCTGTTACAGATTATGAAACGCACCTCTTGCAATGATATGAATAAGAATCATGAAGCACGTTCGAGGGTACAATCCTACATGCGGTAAAAAGATAAGGGGGAAACTCTATACCACTCTGAAAAAGTGGAGTAGAAACTCTCTCGAGGGGTGGTACAGCGCTATTGCAAGGATGAGGATTGTTTTTAAATAAAAAATCATTCACATAATTTTTTATTTGATAAAGTATATATTTTTTGTACAAGCGTTTTTTAAGTAATTTTTTGAACAATGTTCGTTAGTGGATTGTATTCCATGATACGGTCATGTATTATTAAGCAGTAGGCTGTTGTCGATGGGGGGACGTCGGTTCGACATTCAAATTCAATTCGCACGTCAACCGTAGCATTTTTTAACACTTCGTTTTGTCGAGAACAATCGAGAACGACGAGTGGACCGTATTGCAAGAAATCCGTGACATCGAGTAGCGCTTCACCGTTTCCATAGTATGATTCTTGGAATTTTGCATACATGCCATAGAGCAACGCGTATTTACCTTTCTCGAAATCGATATTTAGATCATCGTATGGATAGGTTTCCGAGTTCAAGTAAAGTCGAATATTTGTCAATGCGCAATGATCGAATCGTGTAGCCGTTTTCATTAAGTTGTTCTTTCGATTGGTTTGCAAAGCGAATATCACGTATCGCGGTTTTTCCATTTGTAGAGCCGTTTTTATCGCCCATGTATGCTTCGTAGTTGTGTGTAGTAGAGGATATTCGTACAGATCCCACGATCGAAAGGTTATGTCGATTGGTCTGTCGCTGTCTAAAATCTGTAGCATGGACAGCTTATGTACTTCATCCAATGTGACGTGAGGCATTCGCCATTGAATTTTGTATAGATTCAGAATAGGTTTCGCGTTGTTGGAAGGACTGTACAACGCATTCGCGTCGGTACGCGAGCGAATCAAAATTAATTCGTGCCGAGCATTTATCACGATGCGTTTGTAGTCTTCGCAGAAGCCTAATAAAACACTCATAGGTACGCAAAAGTTGAAATATATTGCAGCTGTGGCCGTTGCAGTCTGCTTCTGTCCATCATCACCATACAGCCAACCAGCGTTGGACAATGCGCTGCTTCTCGTTCTAGACAGACTCACATAATTCTTCAAAGTTGTCGTCGCGCCAGGATTTCTGGACCGATCAATTTCCACTCCATTCAATTCATAGCGTATTTCCTCAAACATAAACGCAACAGTATTGTTCTCGAGAGTTACCGTATCGATGTGGGATTCTCCTTCAACCGGTAATTCGAGTTTTCCTGGTAAACTAAGTTTTCCCTCAACGTATAGGAAGCTTTTACATGGGAGCGTGTATAGGTCTTGTTGTTGAATGGGTATCCTTATCTCATCGCTGTTTTCAAACGTTGTGTTAGCATACGGATTGTATGTGTGCAGCTCAATCTTCGTTATGCGATTGTCGAAGATTGGCGCTTCGGAGATGTTCAAAATGTCATCAAACATGATCTTTCACTTTTTAACAATAAAGCCCAAAGATTGTAGATACTTTGCGTTTTTCACAGTTAATTTCTTACGAATCGTCAACCTTTTTTCTGCGGTTAGTTTCTTGCTGTTGTTACCGATGCTGTTGTTCAATGTATGGAATACCGTATTATGAATTAGCATTGCTTCGTCGCGCGTGTAGTCGCACCGTGATTTCTTCACCTCGAAAATCAATCAAACGTCCGGATTGATCAACTATGCGAATGGTTAAATCGTCAATTACTCGTGCAACGATTGGAAGGTAAATGACTCGCGCAGGCGTTTCCGACAATTCATATCCTGGTGGTACCTGAGGCGCGAACTCGTGTATCGTGTGAACGAGTTTACCATTGTCGTATGATCCGGTGGTTATGTTACATTCCACTCGTACGATATTCACGCTGATGATATTCACTGGTGTGTTCGATGTATGCCACACGTTTGGTGGTAAAACACGATCTATGGAAAATCCTAGGATGGATCCCACGTTGCCAGGCTTTGCAAAGTTTATTTGATAGTTGCTTTTAATTTCACTTTTCATGGTGTTGTTGTTCGCCCGTAAGACCAGCGGATATTCTGAGGCGGCAGTCTCATCGACATTTTTTGGAGGATATCGCGCGCATATTTCACGCCTCAAGTACGCGTTGATTGCATCCAATTCGTGTGAACCGTCGGGGATGATTATCTCCTCATCTTTTTCACCGAAGTAGAATCTATTGTTTCCAATGTTGGCGCTGATGTTCGGTATCGTATAATAAGTTTGCAAATCGAGCAATCCCAGCTCATATTCGCCATTGCTCAGATCTATGGGGGGAAAGTACTTTGATGATAGTATGCTGCTTCTTCCCGACAATGTAAACGTAAATGACTTTTTCGCATACATCGTGTAGAGAGACTCTTTCCAGGGTCTTTTATTCTCGGAGAAATTTCGCACACAATTGACCACACACGCTTTCGTCGTAGTTTTGAAAACGTTCGTGGTTATATAAGATCGCCACGTTCGCGCCGAAATAGTGAATCAACTCAATCGGCGGTTGAAGATTTCCAAAACTATCAAAGTATTTGACACGCGAGCCGTGTTTTATATAGGCGACCCAGTGCGTTCCCGGTCCACGACTATTATCTAGATTGACTATACCTCGCTCGTTTACCCACGCACGCAGCGGTAAATCGTCACGCATAAAAACTCCACGAAAATACGGTAATCCTTTACACATGACCATCAATTCGATATCTGTCGTCGTGTTGTCCTTCTTCGTTGTTTTTTTTTTCCTTCAAACCTTTTCCATGCTTATACGGTGCGAGATGTATCCCACGACCCTCCATGGCTCGATTGTGTCGCTCCGCTTCTTGTAATTGTTTCTTAGCAGCTTTTGCAGCGTTTATAGCTTTGACTACCCCCGCGGCACCACCCGTCAATGCGCCTATAGCCGACAAAGCGGGTAACAGCAACGGTAGAAAACCACCACGTTTGGCGATCGGGAGAATTCGTTTAGTTGTTTTTTTTTTCTTTTCACATTTTTTCTTTATCAAACCCATGCCCAATTTCGTTTTAGCTTTCATGGCTGCCAACACTGCAGTCGCGGACACCTTCTCTCCCAAAGTTGCGTCTCCGGACGTTATCCGATGCAGTGCTCGATCAGCCAAACGTTATCGGCCTTGTGACGATTTTCAAGATCTTTGTATCGCGAATACGCTATATCGTGCTCTCGACAGGCTGTATCCAACGGATTGATTCCTCGATCCCCACGAGCTAATCGCGCAGTCAGTTTCGTACCAGGACCGCAGAATTGATATCCAGGTATATGCAATTCAAACGGTAGCGCGTTTATAGCTCTGTTTAAAAACCCCTTGCCCGTATGCGAACCGAGTGAATGATGATTCATAAGCTATTTTGCCTACTATCTCTTTTAAAAAGAACACGTTCGGGGGAGGGGAGTGACTGATACCTACGGTGTTCGAGCTCTCATATAAATACTACCTCCCCTCCCTCATCGAATCAATCAAATCATGCATTTTGTAAGGCAATCTTTGGATATTCGTGTTCCAACGTGTCGCGCGTTCGACGATTGTGACGAGACGATGCGAAAACATGGATCATTGTTACCAGGCAATGTACGATGTGTCATAAGCGGTCCGTCAGGATGCGGTAAAACAAACGTTATGATCAGCCTGCTGGAGAGTGCGAACGGACTACGATTTGCAAACGTTTATGTATACTCAAAATCGCTGAATCAGCCAAAATATCAATACTTGAGCAAACTGTTCTCATCCGTGGGGAAGGATGTAGGCTACTTCGCGTTCACAGACAACGCTGACGTAATACCCCCCGCAGAGGTACGGCCCGATTCGATATTTATCTTCGACGATGTGGCGTGTGACGAGCAGGATATCATGAGAGAGTATTTTGCGATAGGTAGACATTCACACGTCGATTGCTTCTACTTGGGTCAGTCGTATGCGAGAATACCTAAACATTTAATTCGTGACAATGCCAATCTACTGGTTTTGTTCAAACAGGATACCATGAACTTGCGTCACATTCATCAGGATCATGTAAATACCGATATGTCGTTTGAAACGTTTAGCGCGTTATGTGTAAATTGTTGGCGAAAGAAGTATGGATTTCTCGTAATCGATAAAGACAGTCCTACAAATCGCGGTCGTTACAGACGTGGATTTAACGAGTTTGTCATACTGTAACGAGTACAGTTGCTCGGTAAGGGTGGTTGGTGCTGTATCGTGGGCTGTAAATCTCTCTTGCGCTTCCAATATGTCAGCTCAAAAGGAAAAGAACGAAAAGCTGCGAGCTTCAGTCGTGAATGAAATAGCGAAGACCAGTGATACCATACGTAAAAAGTATTTAGCGTTGAAAGTTGGGAAAATGATGGCCGAGACGAATTTGCGAACAACTTTACAGCCGATCGTCGAACCGTTGAAACAGCTAGTTCAAAATACATCTACTGTTGAACCGGATAGTGACACCACGTTCTCGGATATTGAGGAAACACCACCACCGTCTCCCATACAAAAAAAAAGAAGATTCTCAGATATTAGGGGAACGACGCCATCATCATCTATGAAAAAAAGAAGAAGAATAAAGAAGAAAAAGAATGTTGAAGTAACGCTCGCTGACGATGAGATCGAGTCAACGATGTCGCAACAGGATACTTTCGAATCACCGAGCACGGTATCTTTGGAATCTTCAATGCGTAATATTTTTGAAAATCCAGAAACTCATCGAGAGGAAAATCAACATCTAACCGAGAATTTCGGACCTTTGGCGCGTGAATATTTAGAAAAATTTTTTACCGGATCAATGAAAAATTCCGACAACGTGTTCGGGGTATATTTCCAGGACAATAAACTGATGTTGGGAAATTCAGCGTTTGAAGTGAACAGCAATGACGATATCATCATTAACGGAGTAAGGTACGAGGGGACTCATGGTCTTTATGAATTAATATTCAACAGAGTACCCGACAAGCAGTTGTACACCGAGGATGATAAGAATGTGTACAAAAGAATTCTCATTCTCACGCAAGCGCATCGACGTGGGAATCAGCTAAAGGGAAACAAAGGTTATAAGTATAAGAAAATTATAGGACCGATGTTTTCGTCACGTGGTGGGAAGGGGATACAACTTCCAACTTCTATGCGTGTGACTAACAATCCGATTGATTACGTGCATTGGGATGATCCAAACGAACTCGTCGATCGTGTGAAATTGTTAACCGCTTCGAAGAATGCCGGACATTCCAACCATAACAATGAAATAATGTCAATAATCGAAGAACTTCGTGAAGCCGGTATAATTATAAATTAAAGCGCGTGCATTCATTGAGTTAGTGATGAATGAAATGTCAATTGGTACAGCTCGATAGAATGCGCATTCGTCTTAATTGTTGTAAAACGAATCAAACAATATCCTCGGGGGAGGACAACGGTGAAAGCTGGAACTTGAGATTTCAAAGTCTATGGATAAAACTGGATGAGATATTTCAACGAATACTGTGGAGTGAAGAGCAGGTCAAACAGTTGTATGAGTTGACGATAAGTGAAGAAAAAGACTAGCTTGAAACAATGTCTATCGACAAATTTGGTATGGTGTTTCGCGAAGCGAACAAACCCGAGTCAAATGTTTCTTCGATTTTCTATCCCGGCGTTTTTAAAAGTTATGTGCATGATAATGCTATATGTTTAAATGATGACGCTAAATTATATAATGCGAAAGGTATGAGGATCGGACGCGTGGCGAATCCTGAAGCAAACGATCATGTTGCAACCAAAGTATACGTGGACACGCTTAACGTGAAGCTTGAGTCCGAGATTGTGAAGAAACTGGTCAAAGAACTGAAAACCGCTAAAGAGACGATAATGTCTGAAATATTAGCTGAACAGAATGAAAAACTGATCAAAGACCTGAAAACCATTAAAGAAACGATAAAGTCTGAAATACTGGCTATGATACAAGGCATTCGATATGATGTAAATGAAAATATGAAATCAACTGATATCAATGAGACCTTGACGGAGAAAGTAAAAAGAAGACGAGTTTGAAATATTGACAAGAAACGTGTCGACGGTCCTTGAGGGGAATCCATGGATAGCAATCATCATACATGAACATACTGTACAAGATGTATCTGTACCTGTTCCTGTACCTGTCTGTAGCTGTTCCTGTACCTGTCTGTAGCTGTTCCTATACCTGTCTGTAGTTATTCCTGTACCTGCCTGTACCTGTCCATATCTGTCTGTAGCTGTTCCTGTACCTGTCTGTAGCTGTTCATGTACCTGTCTGTAGCTGTTCATGTACCTGTCCATACCTGTCTGTAGCTGTTCATGTACCTGTCTATACCTGTCTGTAGCTGTTCCTGTACCCGCCTATACCTGTCTGTAGCTGTTCCTATACCTGTCTGTAGCTGTTCCTATACCTGTCTGTACCTGTCTGTAGCTGTATTTGTACCTGTCTGTACCTGTACCTGTATTATCAATATTAAGTAGCATTTATCGAGTCATCAAGTTATCATAAAAATCATCAACCTTGAGAGAAAAAATGAGGGGATGGAAATATAACTGAAGATTTTTAAGAAAAGTATATATGAGGTAAAGACTCTATTGAAAAGCAAGTTGAGTAGCGACAGCAAGAGACGATACGCGTAGCTTTCAACGAGTTGGATAGCTGAATCAGTCATCGCTTCAATAGTTGGATTGAAAAGTGAATAATCGGTTAATGAGAGAGCGCTACAAGAACGATGATGAGTAAAGAAAACGTGGTGGAAGAACTGCATGCTCCGGCGAGACGTTTTTACTCGCGTAGACGTGTAATCGTGCGAGGATTCGATGATCTTTGGCAAGCCGATATCGTTGAAGTTCAAAAATATGCACGTGACAATGGAGGGCATCGATATATTCTCACGATAATCGATGTATTTAGCAAATATGCATGGACGGTTCCTTTGAAGAGTAAAAATGCGAGCGACGTGTGCAAAGCTTTCGCGTCAGCGTTGAAGAAAGATGGTAGAGTCCCGAATAACTTGCAGACCGACATGGGGAAAGAATTCTACAATACAACGTTTCAAGATTATCTAAAGAGTCGTAACATACATCATTATTCTACATTTAGCACTATGAAAGCTTCCGTCGTGGAACGTTTCAATCGCACGCTGAAGAATAGCATGTGGAAATTTTTCTCATTGAGTGGAAAATATCGCTGGATCGATGCGCTTCCCACGTTGACTGAGGGCTACAATAATCGAAAACATCGTACAATCCGCATGCGACCTGTCGACGTGAGCCGTAAAAATGCTGGACACCTTCTGTCCACCGTGTACAGCAACGTGAAGATTGCTGGTCCTGCCAAATTCAAGGTCGATGATCGTGTGCGTGTCAGCAAGTTTAAAACCTTATTCAACAAAGGATACACGCCAAATTGGTCAACTGAAATATTCAAGATTATCGCGGTAAAACGAACGAATCCTGTCACATATCTCTTAGTCGACTCTACGAACAAACCTATCGCCGGAAGATTTTATGAACATGAGATACGTGCGGCAAAATATCCTGATATATACTTAGTTGAAAAAATATTACGCAGAAAAGGAAATAAAGTATATGTGAAATGGCTGGGAATGGATGCGTCACATAATTCGTGGATATCTAAAACGAATATACTTTAATTATATTTTTTCTACTTGTATTTTTTAGTTATGATAATTAATTTTTGTAAAACGACTATACTTATTATATTGTGATAATTCTGCTTCATTTCTCTGTAGGAATTGTATGTAATGTTGTAATAAAAAAAAATATAAAAGAGGTATTCTTGAATAATTTTATTTTTAAAATAATGTATTGTTACAAAAGACAATTTTCACACAACATTAATATTTTAACCTATCCGTTTTTTGTGCCTCGACTGCAATGATATTAGTGCATGAAGCCACCAGTTCACAATCAATCAATGAACTTTGATCAAAAAATTCGCTCTCGACAATCGCTTTTACTATATTCTTCGCGTTGGTATCCCTCACCACAATGACAAAATTCATAAATTTATCGGTAATCGTGGGAACATTGCCGATCAGCCATGAATACATGTTGTGTATGCAGAATTCGAGATTGTATAAGTTACGCATAGTTTTTTCCGTGATGTATAGAGCTGTGAACTGATTCGACAATTTCACTAGATTCATACCATTGAGATTAACTATTTGCAATGTTAAATCATCACTCATTTTTTTACACTGTTTCTGCATAGAAAGTAAATTGGAAATACACTCCTTCGTGCGCAACAACTCTGTCCATGCATCCCGGGAAAATGTGATCTCGTTACCACGGTTATCCCCCATAGTTAGTTCCACACAAATATCATCGCCAACGTGTACACCAATTTCGAGATATTTAAAATAATTGCCAGCTATGGAATATCTTCGACTCAAGATTCTGTGCAAACTACTCGATGATTGTGAAATGGAGTCGCTGTTGTCAAAACTCCTGCAACATATTTTTTTTTTTTTAAAGAATTAGATGTTTTTCAAAATTTTTTTTTCTCAAGTTTTTCATCTTTCTACTTACATATTATTTAGTCTCCTCTTTTTGTGTGACTCCTCGATGCTTGAATGATCACATTCAGTGAGCGGATGATTGTTGTAATACATCATGCTTTTTTCGTGTTGATTGTCTCGATCTGACGCGCAACGCTTGGAATACAATGTTCTTATAGGATGCATTGGCTCCCACCTTTTTACATTTTCTTAGAAAGGGGGCGGTGCCTAACAGCTTTGTCCTTGGCCTAGATGACGTAAGAAAGAAGGGGGGTATGACTCAGCAGCTTTGTCCTTGACCTAGATGACGTAAGAAAGAAGGGGGCGGTGCCTAACAGCTCTGTCCTTGGCCTAGATGACGTCAGAAAGAAGGGGGCGGTGCCTAACAGCTTTGTCCTTGGCCTAGATGACGTAATGCTTGTGCAATACCAAAGGAGTATCATCTTTCATAGGGATTGTCCCCCCTCCCCGCGAAAAAATATGATGCAATAAAATATGATGTAATATATGCTTGCGCAATACCGCTCTGCGGTACCACCCCTTAAGTGATGACTCAGCAGCTCTGTCCTTGGCCTAGATGACGTCAGAAAGAAGGGGCGGTGCCTAACAGCTTTGTCCTTGGCCTAGATGACGTAATGCTTGTGCAATACCATTAAGTGATGACTCAGCAGCTCTGTCCTTGGCCTAGATGACGTAAGAAAGAAGGGGGTATGACTCAGCAGCTCTGCCTTTAACCTAGATGACGTCAGAAAGAAGGGGGCGGTGCCTAACAGCTTTGTCCTTGGCCTAGATGACGTAATGCTTGTGCAATACCAAAGGAGTATCATCTTTCATAGGGATTGTCTCCCCTCCCCGCGAAAAAATATGATGCAATAAAATATGATGTAATATATGCTTGCGCAATACCGCTCTGCGGTACCACCCCTTAAGTGATGACTCAGCAGCTCTGTCCTTGGCCTAGATGACGTCAGAAAGAAGGGGGCGGTGCCTAACAGCTTTGTCCTTGGCCTAGATGACGTAATGCTTGTGCAATACCATTAAGTGATGACTCAGCAGCTCTGTCCTTGGCCTAGATGACGTAAGAAAGAAGGGGGTATGACTCAGCAGCTCTGCCTTTGACCTAGATGACGTCAGAATGAAGGGAGCGGTGCCTAACAGCTTTGTCCTTGGCCTAGATGACGTAATGCTTGTGCAATACCATTAAGTGATGACTCAGCAGCTCTGTCCTTGGCCTAGATGACGTAAGAAAGAAGGGGGTATGACTCAGCAGCTCTGCCTTTGACCTAGATGACGTCAGAATGAAGGGAGCGGTGCCTAACAGCTTTGTCCTTGGCCTAGATGACGTAATGCTTGTGCAATGCGGTACCGCTCTCCCGTGAATTGGAAAGTTCCTCAGAACCGCCTGAATTGGGAAGTGATCCAGAACCCGCCTATATATCCTACTGGTGTGTAACTGAGTTTCGGCGTTTTGTCTGTACAGTTGCAACACGGGTTCGTTGCTCAGTATTTCTTTCAACCTGAGAAACGCTGCCCTTTCCTCCTCGCCGAATTTGAATTTCACGCTCGCTCTTAACAAATTGCTCAATGGGCGTGCTATATTGGAATAGTACGGCACAAATTTTCGGAAATATCCGCTTAATCCTAGGAAGCTTTGAATGTGCTTCACGCTGGTCGGCTCAGGGAATTTTCGGACGGCTTCTACTTTACGCTGCGACGGACGCACGTGTCCGTTTCGCACAATATGGCCTAAATATTCTACTTCTTCTCGCAGAAAACAACATTTCTTCCAGTTAATGACTAGTCCGACCTCGCTCGCAACCGCTAGCACCGCTCTCAGCCCGCTTATTCCCGTCTCGCGATCCCGTGAAGGTATTATAAGGTAGTCCATATATGTGATCACGGTTTTGTTACGTATGAGATCTTTAAAAACGGCATTTATGTATCTTTGGAATACCGATGGCGAATTACACAGGCCAAAAGGGACTCGGAGGAATTCGTAATGTCCATCGGGGACAATGAAAGCGGTGTACTTCCGGCTCTGTTCCTCTAACGCGACGTGAAAAAACCCGTTTTTTAAGTCCAACGTGCTAAAAAATCTCGCATTCTGAAGCAGGTCTAACTGATCTTCCATAAGCGGTAGCGGATACCGATCACGAACTATCTTTTCGTTCAAGCGTCTGTAGTCGACGCACAAGCGTATTGTGTCGTCTCTTTTCTTCACTATCACGACGGGGCTCGCGTATTCCGACAGAGACGGCCGTATTATTTTTTCGCGTAACCATCCCTCTATTTGCTCGTTTACTTTTTCGCGCTCTGCTTGGGCTAATCGCCTCGCTCTCTGGAAAACCGGCACGTCATCCGTAAGAACGATTGACATCTTTACGCCTACCTCTCGTGTTTTAACCGGCCTATATTCCCGAACTAACTTTTCTACTTCGACCCTCTGGTCGTCACGCGGTATGTGCGCGACGTCTACGTCCCTGTCCGACGCCTCTTCGTTTATGTTTATTTGAAACACTTCCGGAAGATTTTCAGTGAACTGCTCGGGCGACGGGTTGACGTACACATTTCCCGCTCGCATCATGACGTCTACCGTGTCTAAGAAATCCGCACCTATAAGAAACCCATGCTCGATGATTTCATCAGGGATAACTCGAATGACGATCGGATAGGTATTCCCGTCTACTCGCACTTCTGTCTTAAACTCGCCTAATGTCGTGTTCTCGCCCGACCCGACGCCGCGAAATCTGACCTCGCGCGAGTTCAACGGAGGAGAACCGATTCCGACGTACTGCTCCTTACGCATTAAACAAAGGTCGCTCCCGGTATCTATGAGCGCCGTTATTTCGCGACCGTTAATCTCTACGCGTTTCTTAAACTTCGGTGATCTTACCTCACTCGCCGCACATACATTTTTGGGTTGTCCGCCCGCTCTTTTGGGACACCTCGATGCCAGGTGACCCCGCGCGCCGCATTGGAAACACACCGGACCCTCCGCTTTTGTGGGGCAGTTCACCCCGATGTGGTCGCGCATGCCGCAATTGTAACAGGGCCGCTCTCTTGGCCGCTCTACACTCGTCCGCTCTCTCCATGCGCCGTACTGCCCGCTGCTCCTCGTTTCCGGCCGGTCCACTCTCCTCACGATGCTCGGCTGGCCTCCCTGTCGTAGCGTGATTCTCTCGAACGCCTTCTGCAGTTCCGACGCGGTCTTATATCCTCCCATCCGGGCCTGATCTCTTAGTCGTACGTCAGGGATTCCCTCAATCAAGTAGTCCGCAATTTCTTCTTCTGCCACTGGCACGCGATTGGCAAGAATTATTTTATCGTGTGCGTATTCTTGGAACGACTCGCTCCTCCTCCATGTCCTCTCCTTGAACTGTCGCCGGAGGACTAATCTGCTAAGTGGGAAATGGAAAACGCTTCTTAGCCTTGTTAACAGCGAGCCTACGGACATCTCTACGTGTTCAGGTTTCGAGTGTAGCCACTCCGACGCTTTTCCTTTCAGCCGCATTCCCATCAGTATTTTTGTCAAACCTTCGTCCAGCTTATACGTCGCTCTGATAAGCGCCAATTGCCTTTCCCAATTTTCGAATTCCTTCGAGTCACCGCTGAAAGGACAAAGTAAGTCGGCCAACGCCGTCACGTTCACCCTTTGAGACGTCACCATCGTGTTTTCGTGAGCTCCGTACTGTGACACACGCATTACCTCCATCTCGCGTCTCGCGATCTCCAATTCGCGCTGTGCCAGCTCCAACTCTTTAGAGCGGATCTCTAACTGCTGCCTGTAGAGGCTCTCCTCCAACGACCGCGACTTTACCTCGCCGGGAGGATCATCCTCTACATCCAGGTCTGACGTCCACGCGCCTGACGGATCTTGCTCGTTGAGTCTCTTTATCAGGTCGGCTTTCGATCCTCCTGCCGATATGCCTCGTCTCCTTGCTATTTCCCTCAATTCTGTGATCGAGAAGCTATCCGCGGACCTTCCTTGCTCCATCGCGATGATACTCTTCCGTCTGTAGACTGACTTGTGCTACTGGTACCCGCGGCTCACCGCTCTACTCTCTTGTTAATTTTGACTTGGCCTGAACTGATCCCGGACGAGCCCCCAAAATTTGTAGGGATTTGTGTCAGGCTGGTCGAAATCAACTTGATACGAAGAACAATTCGTTTATTAATTTGAATAACACTACTTAAAATACACTAGTTTGCACTGCTGGCTTCTCTAAGCCGAAACGCTCTCTCTCTCTCTCTCGCACTCTCTCTCTCTTTCTCTCTAACTAGCTCTCTAGCTTTATCTTCCTCTCTATGTATTTCGACAATCGAACGATAACTCTGTCGCTCCCGCGACCTACCTCATATTTATACCCTACTGTGATTACGCAAACATTCATACTTTCTATCTCACACACGAAGTTCACGGTCGTTGCCTCTTACGACTCTTTCTCTCTCACTCACGCGCTCGCTCTCTCGCAATCGCTCAGTAGGGCATTCACCTGTCCCCGTGTTATTGTTTCGGCAATTCGCGGGCGACCTATTCGGCAAAACGTTTGCCGCTTTTCCGTTCTCGCTCGCTTAACCGTTGACTCCTTTAACGGTTCTGACCCCTACATATATATATATTACACATACATATACATATCGTACATCATAATGTTACATTAGCGGTTACCGTTACGTTTTTATAACTATTGTTTTTCGTTTTTGCAGTTTGGTTCGGGGTTTGGTTGTATTTAGTTTCTATTCTTTTGTTCGGCCATGTAACATACAATCATTCCCATCCATAATTAATTAATGGCACATACCTCAGTTTTTCTTCCAAGCTAGATGAATAGACAAATTTTGATAAAGCGCGTTCATATAGTATGAATAAGAAAAAAATATCTAAAGTTCCGTTTTACAACTTTGTTTGTCTTGGTTTGGAATGGAAATTTAAAAAATGTAATTTGTAGATTCTTATCGCGGTTCGGATTTCGGTAATCATCCAAAGGCTGCGCCCACTTGACCCAGCCGCGCGTAGTCTTGACTATAAGGAGTCGAGACTCTCGACTCCTTATAGTGTTATTTAAAATTACTTAAAACTGCTTTCAGATGCTCGCCCATACGCAAGGTCCAAGGTAAAAGAATTGCAGTCAGGATGAGTAGAAGAGACTCAATTGAGCAAAAGGAAAATTAAAGCGATGAACGATGGCGATGACGAGTCCGATTCGGTATTGCCTCCGCCTTCGGCGTCAGAACGACTGAACGAGTTAGGTATATGAAAAAAATTGAATATGCTACTAATTGTGCTAATTGTTTAATTATATTCCATCAATAATCAGTGTATTGGTATGACAACCGTGATTATTGTTTTCAGGTACATGCAGCGACAATATCGGACAAATGAGGTTCCGAGGAATTCTGTGAGATTATTGGTAAGTTAATAGAACTATGTAAACGAATCTAAATATAGAAGTACGTATTTGTAAGCACGGCATCTAATAAAAAATTTTTATTTTTAGGAAACCCGCCGACCCAAAAATGACAAGTACAGTGTTTTCTCAATAATTGCCCAAAATACGGGTCCGGCCAGCGATACTCTATTCCTTGACTTCTGCCGAACGTAGAAAAGGTCAACGAAGCTCGAGCGGCCTTCGCTGTATTTTTCATTATTCTTTACGGGACTGTGAGCAACATATTTGTACTTTTTCCAAGACGGACCCAAGCAATTGCTTGGGCATGGGCATTTTTAAGGGAAACTCTGGGAAACTCTCACTTCTTCTGACCGCACGTCCGAGTACTATGGGCCGCTACGGGGAGCGAGACGCACGGCGGGGAGAAGTGTATTATGTCATATTTCTCGGCCACTGAGGTCTCTCGAGCTTACCCGGTTCCAAACGGGGTACATGGTCATCCCGCGGTAGTGGGGACAGGCCACCACGGTGTATTATAGAGGTGTTCGGACTTCTCTCGGAAAGGTGTGATAGATAGTTCTCTGGTCGCCGCCAGATGGAATACTAGGCTAGGCACCATCACGCTTTTAGCGTGAACCATTGGTGCCTAGTATGCCATCTGGCGGCGACCAGAGAACTAACCTCTATATCTATCACAAAACTTCAACCTCACAGAGGTGCTTACAATTACCTAGTCGTAACCAGTCGTAACCAGTCGTAACACCTCTATAATACACCGTGGGTCCGTGAGACAGGCAGGCCAGATGATATTTGGGACATTTGTTGAGAAAACACTGTGAACAGCATTGGAAAACGATCACCGACAAACAGCGTCTACTACGATCTTCACCACTTTTGACCCTCTGTAGCTCGCGTCTAAATCGATTTCAATGACATTTTCAAGACGTGTAAAAAAGTTATCGTCTTTTTTAGAGCGTCCGAATATGAATTCGAGTAACTATATAATTACAGGTACGCTCTAAAAAAGATGATAACTTTTTTTAATATTGTACTATACGATTTGAACTTTCTTGGGAACCTAGAGCGATTAGTTTACTACAGGATGTGAAAAGAAATTTTGATCGGGACAGTAGAAATAACACTAAAAGTTGCATTTTGCAACATTTTTTTATGCGGGCCTATATAGAAAATTGAATAAGTATGCTCTGTAGGTCTGTGCCAATTGTGTATGCACTGTGAAAGCTTCATCGAAATCAGTTGATGCGGAATGGAACGACAGGCATTGAAAGATGTAAGAATTCTTAGATATACATACAGTGAACCGGATAAATATTTGGACGCTCTTAAAAAGGCGATAACTTTAATAGGGCGATAAGATTTTAACTTTTTTGGACAGCTAGAGCAATTTGTTTGCTACAAGATCTGTAAAAAGTTTTTCCAAAAGTAGCAATTGATCGGAATTGCAGAGAAAATATTAAAAGTAGCATTTTACAAATTTTTATGTGGGACTATATCAACAATTCAAAAAATACGTTTTGTAGATCTTTGCCTATTAAGCATATTTTGAAAATTTCGTCAAAATCTGTCAACGTTGCAATGAGCACCAAACATCTAGAGTTGGTCAAAATTACAGATTTTTACGGAACTTTCTCAGTACATATAATTCGCAGAGATCTACAAAACGTATTTTTTAAATTTTCAATACAGGCCCACATAAATAACTTGTAAAATGCAAGTTTTAATATCTTTTTCACAACTCTCCGATCAATTGCAATTTTTGAAAAAATTTATTTTTACATCGATCCTGTAGTAAACTAATTGATTTAGCTGCCCAGAAAAGTTCAAATCGTATAGTACAATATTAAAAAAGTTATCCTATTTTTTAAAGCGTCCGAATATTAATCCGGTTCACTGTAGGCCGAAAATCTTGAAAATCTGCAATTTTTACCTTGAACGTTTGTAGCTCATTGCAACGTCGATCGCGCGATTTTGACGAAATTTTTAGAATATTCGTTTAATTGACACAGACCGACGTACAAAACGTATTTTTTAAATTTTCAATATACAACGGTGTTTCGTCTAAAACAGATGTAGTTGTGTATCAAAAAACATCGATGACCTTGATAACTCCGAAAAAATGACCTTCGGAAAAAGTATTCGTGTCAGATATTTGGTCCATTCACACCATGCAGATTACATAACAAATATTTTTTACATCACAATAACCTGAAGAGATATTTAGGTGTCCTGTTTCAGGGTGCGCCTACAGTGCATCCTACGATCGACAGACATGGTGACGTCAGAGCCGTCTGGCAGACATTTCAAATGTGTGGGTAGGCCCAGGTAGGCCCGTCTGTGAGGCCCTTCTAGTTTCGTCCTGCATCAACCGACAGGACGGCCCTCGCGCCATATATTTCGGTGTTGCGTTCACTTCAAATAATTTTCATGTCGCCAATTTTGAAGTATCCGTATTTTTAAAAACGGGTCCGTAAAGAAGACACTTGGGGCTATATTATCATTATTTTTATTTTTTTTATTTTCTGGTGCTTTCATAGCAATGCACCTGTTTAAAACAATCGCAAAATAAACTATGAAAACAAATATTTTCTGAACTGAAATAATTTTTATTAAATACTCTGATGGTTTCACTACGAGTACCCAAAACTAAGTTTCATCAATTTGCTAGTTTAGCCGTTATAATTTAATGAAAAACTTGTGACACACACCTCATATTACACGTCCGTAAAACCAACAGTTTTCAAGATTTCAAAGAATTCTTTGAGATACGTCTAGATTTTGCTAAAGACTGCGACATATTCAAATTTGAACAAAATTCGAAACAGTAGTCCTATCCCGCATGGAAAGATTCATGTGCACTAATTGTATATAGATTAACTCTCATGAAAGTATGGGTACTCGAAAATAATTAAAAATTAAAACAATTAGAAGAAACTGCGATTTACATAGATCAATCGTAAGCAAAAAAATTCAAATTGCAATTTTTGAGAGAAAACCTCTCTTAAATCCATTTAGTTCGTTATTACTTTATTGTCGGAGCCACGAAGAAAGACTCAGACATCTCCCTATACCTCAATAGCAATTATGTGCTATAAACCTTGCAGACCTCCACGGTCAGTTTTGGGCTGCACCTAATCATCTTGGAGTTTCCCGTCAAACCCGCACACCATGTGCAGTGACTCTTTTATCTGTCTTCCACCCTGAAGACACTTTTGGCCAAGTTGAGATGGGACACCTTTCATGTAGTGAAAAAACATTTTCAATTTGTTTATGTCCAACAAGTAGTCCAATACAATGCCCGTACGAAGCGATAGCGGAACAGCAGTGGGTTCAAAGTTGTGCAGAATTACAATTGAATTACTCGAGGAATCGAAATTATTAGGCCGAAAAGAAAATTCTTGCGGTTTTAATTAAAATCAAAATAACAAAAACCGTAAGGACTTTCTCTTCGACCTAATACAAACTAATTGATTACATTGTAATTCAGTCATATTGTAATCTATAATTCATATCTTCATTCAATTAAAGTACAATGTAATTCGTAATTACAATTGGAGTACAATTATAAAATGGCGGTACGTATCCTGAAGGAGGACGAGGAATAGAAACTACACCGCATGGACAGCAAACAATAGCATATGAAAGAAAAACATAAAAATATATCCGCACTTCTTCAAAGTTCTGGACTATAATTTGGAGGGCTATATTTTAATGTAATATGTAATTCAATGATGACGTACCTAGATGAATTACTATATGTATAATTGAAATACAATGTAATTCAATTGTGTAATTGTATTAGCAAAACTCTGAGTGGGTTAAGATATTACACCGTTACCGCCCACTACTACGCGATTGTCGGGGGTGGCAAGGCGCCATCTCGTATGGGTCCGAACTGGTGACATTGTATTGATGCGAGCGTGAGAAGAAGGTTACCAGGCAGGACTACGGTGACGTGTCTCTAGGAACGAATGAGCGGCCGATTGGATCAGAGCGGAGGAGGCAGACCTCGTTTCACACGCATTTTCGGCTGTCGACGAAATATGGGCTACAGCGGCCACACATACCATGTAGCGTGCAACCTCGAAGTCAAAGCATTGGGACTACGGGCGCGGCTGTGGTGGGGATAGGCAGACCTAGCGATCATAGGCTCGATTTGTTTATGTGCCGTTCCCGGGGCTGTTCTCTATGGAGAGGTTTATGACAGGTCATTACTATTGAGCTGGAAGTCGACACTTTCTCGGACAACACGTGTTGACTTGTGTTAATTTAAAAATTACTTTACAGTAAAACATTATGAATAGGACGCGCTAAAAACAGCTTTCTGAAAAATAGCTTCGCTGTCAATCGCCCAATAATGACCCGACCATTTGCATGCCCAATGTTTTATAGCCGCTACGCTATCGTACGTCGCACAGTGGTGCAAAATCCCCAAGACATGGCAATAATTCGTTTATTATGTCATTTTTAAAAATCTATGTGTATTGAAATACATTACAGTATTAATGCATCGATCATAGATTGTAATAGAACCTAACCCAAACACTGACATTGGAAAGAACTGTGACATACGTTTGAAGGAAAAAATTTTGTCTCATTTCTTTGTTGTTGTTGTGTATATGCACTCCTTGATTTTCGAAAGTTTCATAGTGTAGATATTATTCAGTGCGGTGAGTACATTACTTTAAATTATAAAAAATATAAAGATAATTATTAATTTTTTTGTATGTTATTGAGTCTCCGAGCCCCACCGATTTTTATTTGGATATAATCCAAAAGTTCGCGACTTTTTGTGACTTTCCGACAAAATAAAGTCACGATGGTTTTGGAAAGAGCGAGGTAAACGATTATTTCGAATCCACATTTATTAAGATTAAGATTTTTAAAACTCAGAAAATATGAAAACACTATCCGAATACCCAAAGTCACAAGTTTTTCATTAAATTATATCATAGTGTAACCATAAGAGTATTTAATAAAAATGATTTCAGTTGAAAAAATATTTGTTTTCATAGTTTATTTTGCAATTGTTTTAAACAGGTCCATAGCTATCACAGCACTAGAAAATTGAAAAAAAATAATGATAATATAGCCCCAAGTGTCCTCTTTACGGCCCCGTTTTTAAAAATACGGATACTTCAAAATTGGAGACATGAAAATTATTTGAAGTTAACGCTGTTCCGTCCTACGCCGGACGAAAAACAAAATTATTTGATTTTCGTCCTACGTCGTCAGACGTCGAGGCCCCATGGGGTTTGTCCATTGTTACCCTTCTCGAAGTACCTGAAAAAGGTTCGGCTCCCCGTGATTTTGACCATTTCGTCAGACGACGGGCCCACTGTAAGCACACTTTCTGGCAAAATCGGCCGTACTGGCATCAACACATGCCTCTCGAGGCGCTCGAAACTCTCGTCTGTGTGGTCGGTTGTAGGACGAAGGACGAAAACGGCTCCACTGTAGGCGCACCCTTAGACGAAACACCCTGTAGACTCACGTAAAAAAGTTTTAAAATACAACTTTGTAGTCATTTAAATTACTATAATTACTCAATGAAATGTTACATGCAACTAAGTACGAGGATCATTTGCAGAACCAATTGAAAACCGATATAACGAATAATCTTTTGATGTTATATTTACTATGTAACAAAGAATTTAAGTCAACTAAATCATTTAGAGATTTTAATTATATCTAATATATGAGTAGACTGCGGATCTTTATGCAAAATTAACATTTATTACCTTAAATTGCATCAAACAGGAGTGAAATAGAAATTTATTTCTTCCCCTATTATGCATAAACATGTTTAGTAGGTTCAGAATTATATATTTTCGCTATTTTAAATTACACCTACTCATTTTTGTCATAAAAATGCATAAAATCCGTAGTCTACTTAATTAGGTAGAGGCTTCCTAACATAAATATTTTTTAGCGCGCCTGTAATATTCGTTTTGTTCGTGCTGTACTACATGCTCACAATTTGCCGTAACATTTAACCAATTGCAGCTAAATAGTGCGTTTACCGCATGGTTCCTGTTAGACTTTCTCTCCACTCATTGTGTAAAACATGTTGATATAATAAAAAATTTAACAAATTTATAACAATTGTTGTAAACAATTTTACAATTTCTTGTTTTACGAATGTCCACGCATTTGGAAAAAGTGCACAGAAAAAAAGTTCTTCTATAAAAACGTACAGTTTTGTTGTTTATAAATTTCCAAGAGCCAAATTGCAAAAAAAGGCTCTGTACGGGACCCCGCAATAATGCAGAGAATATTTCAACACAAAGAGGATCAAAAAATATTGCTTCTTCGCGAAATGCGGCTTACCCGCGTGATCGAAAAAATAAAGCTGTTCCATATTCCCTGTCAGTGTCATTCCTGCGAGAAACAAATCTGCTCTCTGTCTTCGTAGTTCACCTCGAGTGGCGCTGTTGAAGTTACTAGTTTTGGTCCGGCTGGGTCCGGCGCACCCGGCCTAGGGACCTTTGGTAAAACCCAAGAAACTGCCATTCATAAAGGGTCCAAAATTTAATTCCTAGATACCTCCTTGGGAAGTACTGAATGGACGCAGGACGTTTGGACGTCAACTGACCCTGAAACGTACGTTTTAGGGAGGTACGTGGCTACTTGGGATGGTATTCGTTAAAGCAGTTAAAATATTTTCTCGCTTTCTAGAACGCAAATCTTTCTAATAGACCAGCCCCGTAAATTCTTACGAAGTTCTAAACGGGGGGACGCCTTTGTCGGTTACTTTCATTCATTGTCGGACCTAATATTGCCCGAGTACAACCATTCTCTAACTAGAAATTGCCGGAATTTTTGTATTTACATTTTTTTTTATTACTACGAATTACTGTTTACGTTTTTGCGCTCTGACTATCGGATTTGGGGCTCCGCGAGAAACTCGAGCGATACACGCTGGGCGACAAACGTGTTGAGTAAAATTTACAGGGGTGGGCCAGTGTCCGAAAATTTCGGGCGGGCACCCGAGCCTCGGGTCGGGTTTTGATGACTCGGATATGAAATAAATAAAAATCGTTCTCGATTCTATCGACCTTAATATTCTAGTATTTCTTGAAAATTTCCAGAAGCCATAAATGCATAAAGATCCGCAGTCTACTTATTAGTTTATCACTTACTTATTTATCTTTGATGTATTACGTATTACGAATTTTCTCCCATATCACCCCTCAAAGCTAGATGAGATTACATAAACCTTTTGTTTCAGGCGAACACAATGGAATCGTACAGAAACGGACCCGCCAGACGTATACAAGATTCCTGGAATCTCGGAGTTGGAGAAGGAATTTCACTTCAATCGCTATCTGACCGAAAGACGCCGCCTCGAAATCGCTCAAGCTCTATGTCTGAGCGAGCGCCAAGTGAAAATTTGGTTCCAGAATCGACGGATGAAGGCGAAAAAGGATGGGATAATATGCAAACAGAATGCCGAGGTGGTAACCAACGGGAATCATTTATCCAGCAGTCAAAATTGCTCGTTGATGAACAATCAATTTGCTGCTGAAACGATGACACCTACGATGGCGCCGATGCAGTGTCACGTCGGTTATTTCCCTGCGAACAGAGAAAGGACCGACTCCGAGAAATTATGGCCTTGCGACCGGGCCACGCTCGGTCGCGCGACACGTGGTCCTCTCGGGACAAAAGACCGCTCGCAGATTCGAACCGAAAGATCAAACTAACGCAAAATGAACGGGCGCCAGGCACGACAAAGTGCCACGCGAAAGTATCGAACGATTCGTTCGATTCTTAACACGAAGTCGAATCTGCGAGGATCGCTTTGGCCGGTGACGGCCACGAACGAGTCCAGGGTACCACGTGAGGAAAGGAACGGGGCATTCCCCGCGACGGGAACGTTTCTCACGAGAGAATAAACCACACGAGTACTTTAGGCAAAATGACGTCGTTTATTAAAAACGAGGTGGTCGTACAATCCGACGGCAGTAGCCGGCGGTAGTCAATATAATTGCCGGCGCGAACACGGAAGTGACGGCGGCTGTTCGGCCGATCGCGCGGAATATATTCGATCGCGTCGAGCTCGGTCGTCACAAGACTTCGCGTGAAAATACAGGCCTCGAAGGCACGAATTCGACCGAGTTCCGGTAACATACGCGTTCCTAATTCGAGACTGGGCGAAACGTGCGAACGGCGAAAGATGCGAAACGAACACGGCGCGTGGTCCCAACGAGGAACGATCCGATGGCACTCAAAGAATCACCGGACGAATATCGTGGGTCCTGAATAACTCGTGCACGAGGATTCGGCGACAACACGACCCGCGGCCTCGCGAGCCTCGCAGGGGAGCGACTCCCGGTCGACGGTAACGCAGGCGGATCCGCGGTACGCAGCGGTACGAAACTTTCGCGAAATCAAATAGCGTTCCCCGAACCAACACGAACTGGTCACAAAATATATCGAAAGAGCCTGACCGGCACTTACCAATTTCGCTAAGATGGCGGCTGTCGCAAAGTACTTTTACATAGATCGCGTTAAAGTTCGCACGTGCTTATCGTAATCAGTCTTTCGACCCAGTGACCCAGTTCGAGCCGGTTGGAACGCGGAAGTGAGCTTTCCCCCCTACTCTCGTCTTCGTCGACGCTCGGGCCAATCACGTTGTTCTTGGACGCCTGGGCGCCTGGATGAAATCCTGGCCCGGGCCTTCGGTATTTTATATTTTCCGAGGCCCGGCCGATATAAGGCGGTTGGGCGGCATCCGTGGATCCGAGCCTTTCCGGTGTTGCTCTCATGGCATTTTTCGGATGAGATGTCGACGAGGGTGGACTGATGGTCGTCCTTAGTTGCAACAGCCTCGTCGATTTCTCCGGGTTGAAAGATCCGGGCTCGGTCCAATCCTCGCCGTCTTCCTCGCCAGCGGCGCCCTGTGATTGGTGTTCCGAGCGTCTCCGCTTGCGGCCTTCCGCCAATCGGCGGCCGGAGACAGGTATCGGGCTCCTCGCCGATTTCGGTAGTTCCTGAAAACTCTTGTCGCGCTCAGGGGCGCGACATTCAAATGCGATAATACTATTCTTTGGGTGTTCGGATGTCCCAAGGAGAGCGCTCGCTATTGCCGTTTCGTTACGATACCGCCTATAAGTGACCCGCTCTTTCGTGTAGGGTTCGGATTGACGTAGGCAGAATCTGCCACGTCACAGCAGATAGGACAATTATCGGCGACAAAATCAGCCGACGACTTCTGGTTTGCAGGAGTGTCCATATCTTCACGAAGCCTACCTGCATTATCGACAAACTATGTACGATGATAACAGTTATTATCAGAAAGAAAACTACATGGAGCCAATGATTAAGTTGGAAACTCTTGGAGACTAATAAATCTCAGTTGCGGAGGAAGAAATTCGCGAGCGGCCACTCGGTGGTTTGAAGGATGCCTCCGCGATGGCTGATGCGTGTTTCGTACACACGCGGTTGGCGCGATGTTTACACTCGGGTGCGTTCACCTGTATTCGACATCGAGGCCGTACAGCAGATCGTCCAAAAATGCCAAACACATGAGCGTTCTTATGCTTCCCGCGGTCTTGAATTCGGGACCGTTACGTGTCAAATAAAATATGAAATTCTCATTAATAGTTATTCGTCTTTAAAAGGTTTACGAATACTTGCACACTCGCTTGTACGACCACGCTTGTTAGATCACTTCCATAATTACATGCACGAACGTCGCTTATCAATTTCGCCAATTTTAGCAGATCTCGCGAAGCGTTTTCGATTCTGCGGGGGGATTGGTGTTCGCCGATAGGTCGACACGTACTCCGGACCTATGGGGTATCCGAAGGGGGTCGCGCACATGGCCGGCATTGTGCGAGGTCGTGCGCATGGAGATTCAAGGAGAACCAAGGGGAACCAATATCTGTTCTGTGTCAATAGCGTTAATGGTGGGAGGGGGTTGCAGTACATATCGGAAAGCGGGTCCGCAGTATCGGGGATGGGTTTAACTCTGAATCAAAGGACAGCAGATAGAACGTAGTTCCCCTGGATGGTAGCCACGGGAGGCTTTGACACAGAGAACGAAATCAGGAAAAGAAGAGGGAGACAGGAGAGATAGAAAAGAGAGACCCTAATTGTAAACCAACCCCCTCCACCTTCGCCCGACTGCCTCGATCCGCGTGGTGAGGTTATAAACCCGGAGAAAGTTTGCCGGGGTGCTCATTATTGGCACGCATAGAACCCCCTGTTCACCGTGACTGGTCGAAATCGTAACGGGGACGTTCCATTTCATTGTAAGTCGGCTACGGTGCCCGGCGGAACTAGCTCCACTGTCCTTCAAGTACCTGGACTAGCCGCATTAACACTGGAAACCATCTAGGTAGTCAGACTTTACCCGTAATTCTCGAAACAGTCAATTGGCGTCGCGCTTACAGTGCAGTCGGAACTCCCTTCGTGCTCTTGAAAGTGCCAGTATAGCTACGCTCGAGGAATTATCAATTGCGACGGGGAAGTGTAGTGCTACTCGTGCCACGAAGAGGACGTGCTACTCGTGTTATCTACGCAGGTCATCTGTAGCCGTGAACTTCAGAATACATAGTGCTGTCTATAACAATTCTAGAAACAGTGAGGAAACATTTTGTGCAATTTGTGTCATCTGCGGTGGTGATATATGCATCAGGACTACTACATCAGTTTGCAAACGGAACTTCAGTCACCTTCCGTCGTCAGTGAAATGAGATACGTGTAGGCAAAGTGAAAGACAGTGCAACGAGGTTCACGGTGGTGACCTACCCACGCATGAACAGGTTCACGTGTGTGTCTAAGCAAGAGTCCAGTTGAGAGGAGTATGATCGAGAGAAGAGCTTGATCCGGGTGGATGCTGCTAGATTGAAAAGAGCTTGATTGAGGGTGGGTTTGTAACAACCTGGTTTCGTCGTCACGTCGGAGACTTCCTCTTCGTCCTTATAGCTCGCCGATCCAGAGTTCCATGTTCAACGAGAGGAAAAATGTCGATGGGGAACTGGACGTGGTACGCGGGTTCGAAATAACGACACAGGCGGTTTCACTGACATGCTCGCTGCCGGCGAGTTCGCGAGCGCGGTTTCCGGGTTTCGGTCTTCGCGAATGTTCACTCGGTGATCGCGACTTTCAGGTACGGATGCGCGTAACTTTCTCGGACGCGCAGATCGCGGTTTTCAGGTACGGAACGCGTAACTTTCTCGGACGCGCAGATCGCGGTTTTCAGGTACGGGACGCGTAACCTTCTCGCACGCGGCGCGAATGTGTTTCGAGAAAGGTAAACGGGTAATCAGGACGGTAGGGAAATCCCTGCCCGAGTCAGGTCGGCCGGATATGCGACGTGGCGGTTCGCCATACGCCATAATCCTCTCGGGCGGTTCTACGGCGACGAGTGATGATTCATCGTGCTCGTCGTTCGTTCTTGTCGGCGGTACGCCTTAACAAGCTCGCTGGTGGTACACCTTGGCGAAAAGAGAGAGACGGTACGTCGTGCTCTGGCTATGCTACAGGAACAGGACGTTTTCGGGAAGGGAGGAGGGCAAACTGCCTGAGTCGTGTCGGTCGGATTTCAACGTGGTGGTTCACCGTGCGTTTACGTCCTCTCAGGCGGTTCTAAGGCGACGAGCGATGGTTCATCGTGCTCGTCGTTCGTTCTCGTGGACGGTACGTCTTGACGAGATAGCTGGTGGTACACCTTGGCCTTTCAGAGTGGCGGTACGCCGTACTCTACTTCGGTGGATCGTAGTTCGTCACCGGTGGAATGCTCCCATGGAACAGGAATACTGGTTATCAAAATGGCGGTACGCCGTATTCTGTTTGGTGGAACGTAGTTCTTCACCGGAAGGGATGCTTGTAGGGATACCAACAGGAACGATCCGATCTGAGTCTCGTCTCAACTAAGAAGCAGCTCCCGCGGTTGCGTAGCCGCTTTTATAGCTGTTCGTTTGGTGATCCGGGCGACGGTGCGGTGCTGAACTTCGCGAATGTTCTCTCGTACGTTCTTACGCGCGTGGGAAAAACTGTCGACTCGTTCCCATCGGTATCGGTTTCGTGGCGCGGTGGTCGCGCGGCGCGGGGCGCGTATCGGTGGTGCGCGACGGTTTGGTTCGGTCTATTTCAGCTCGGTTCGGTTCGATTCGGCGCGCCTGGATACCCGGTTCTACTAGTAACAGGCCTGCCCGGTGCAGGTCTGTTACAGGTTGATCAGGATCGAGGCCCAGTTTCATTCAAGTCCTGCTGGACTTAACTATCTTAGCGTCCAGTTCTTTAGCCACATTTGAACATGTCTAACTCTACGTACCCTGCCAACTGCGGGCCCGACTATTGGCTTTATCAAGCAACGGTCGGCGACCAAACCCCTCTACAAGTTATGTACCCGGATAACGCGCATCAGGCGCATCAGCAAGTACAGTCCAGGCCGGATTATATGCAGCAACTTCAATTACAAGAACTCTCGTCGGCTACAGCGAGTTTTCTAGAATCACTCCTCCGTCACGGAAAGAACGCAGTCCCGATAGTTACGCGAATTCTGTCGGGAAACCGCCGACATCACCAGGCGGACAATTCCTGCTGACACCGCCATATACACCGACTTCGACAGACGGAAAGTCACCTGTCACAGGATGCGTGCCGATTGGTCAAGTGCAGGAGACGAGGAACCACTTGCAAGGATATCAGAGTTATTCACAGCAGCCGCTGTGTAATGTGACGCCTGGGCCGTCTGATTATGGGACGCTTGGGCCGTCTGATTATGTGGCGCAACAAACTTACAGAACTGGTTATCTGGACAATAGAAATATTGTTAACCATAATAACGCTAACACCTATAGCAATGACAATGGGGAACCGAATCCTCAGTTGAAGTGTACCGAAGAGGCCCAGGTAGATTACGCATGGATGAGATCAAATGGTTTGTAGATTGCGACTTTTTGGAAATGTTATACTGTGATTGTCCTATTTGTTGTTTAAAAATTAACACATTGGTCGCCACATACATGGTGATGGATACTTCCGTGAGGGCCCTCTCACCCAGATGTGGATGACGTTCTTCTTCGTCAAGTTAAACAGGATTTTACAATTTATAAAAATCCCATTTGTAACACAGAATTAAATGGAATAATCACTGGCAAATATGAAATATACTTACACTGTAACGGGTCCTGTTCCCGGTGTTGGTTGAATCTCGATCTGGATCTGGATCTGGGTTCCCTCCGTTGTTGAGTAGCTCGCCGCGCCAGGATTCGTATACGGTGGAGAGAATAGTCGGGATTAGGAAGTACGGGGTGCGTAGAAATAAAGACACGTGGAATTTTAGATAAACGTGCGCTCGCTGCCAGCGAGTTTCATTCTACTGCGATCGCGAGAGTGCGGGACGTAAAATATGTTTACGATGATCGCGGTGCTTGGAGATCGATTACGACGCTGTGGCTGTCGGATTCAGGATTCAGCTGGTGACACACCGTGGCTGCGGAAGAGAGTAGCGACACGGCGTACTCTCGGATTCAGGATTCGGCTGGTGACACACCGTGGCTGCGGAAGAGAGTAGCGACACGCCGTGCTCTCGGATTCAGGATTTGGCTGGTGACACACCGTGGCCGGGGAAAAGAGTGGCGACACGCCGTGCTCTCGGATTCAGGATTCAGCTGGTGACACACCGTGGCTGCGGAAGAGAGTAGCGACACGCAAGCTCTCGGATTCAGGATTCGGCTGGTGACACACCGTGGCCGGGAAGAGAGTGGCGACACGCTGTGCTCTCAGGATCAGGATTCAGGATGTGACAAGTGACATACCGTATCCAGAAGAGTGGCGACCCGCCGTACTCTAGGACGTGAATTCTCACGGCTGGCTTCGAGGTGTTCGCTAGGCGAAGTTATCTCGTTGTGGACAGCGTGGGAAACCTAAGTATGTCATTGCATATACTTACGATGGAGATGTCATGAATGCCGTCCTGGGCTCTGGCCGTGGCGGCTCTTATAGCTCGCGAATAGTGGTGGGAGTGGTCGCGCGGTGCGGTGATTCGCGGATTGCTTCTAGGCGCGGGGGTGGCGCGACGCGGTCCGCCTCGGCGTGACGACGGGGGTACGGCGGTTTGTTCCGAGAAATGAACGACGGATGATCTCGGTTTGGCTATAACCGGATTGATCCGGTTTACGTTCTGTATAGTAACAGGCCTGTACGGTACAGGTCTGTTACAATACAAAATAAAAGTATTTTAAATATACAGGGTGTTTACCTACATGTGGGAGAAAATTTAAGGGGTGATTCTCGACGATAATATAAGACGAAAATAAAGAATAAAAAAATTGCGATTTCTGCTTCGTTATTTAGTTATTAACAATTAAAAATCCGCCTAAAATGCTGCAACACTTCTAACAAAAGTATACGTTGCGTACGTCACACAGCCGCGCGACAGTCTCGTATCAAGTGACAAACGCATGTATACCTTGGTTCTCATTTGGGGCCCCAGCGAGGTGAAAAATTTTTAAAACTCGTTGGACGACACGGAACCTGCCTACTCGTTAAAATCCACAGGGGCATTTCTAATATCCGCCCTATGGAATTATCGAGTAGAAAGGGTCAATGCCCTTTCACTTTTAAATTCTTCTCACACATAACCACAAATCCTTATCCTGCACTATAATTGTTCAAAACACCGTACCTAGTATACTGGAATAAACGCTCTAGCACTATTTACAATATCATACACACGCACTACGAGTTTACAGAGTCATGCGAATCTGCGAACGGAAATCTTCGACGCGTGCGAGAAGAATCGTCCGTACAAGCTAGTATCCGTATACACACTGATTCAAGACAGCTAATGTGGTCAATGCACACACATGAGATATTTCGCGGTCACAGACAGAATGAGAAAGAATCACGAAATTCGTGAAAACAGGATAGACAATGTATTGGTATAGCAACGCGCGATGTTTGGGCGGTAGTTTGCTGTAGATCTTCATTTGTTTTATCGATCTGGCGTCTGGCATCGACCTCATCAGCTGTTTTGAATCAGTGTGCATCAGTACATACAGATGCTAGCTTGTACGGACGATTCTTCTCGCACGCGTCGAAGATTTCCGTTCGCAGAGATCACACTGGATCACACGACCTCAAGATGTCCGTTCCGTCTGTGAGCGAGTCTCGCGACGTAAATCAAGTTCAATAAAGAGCAGTGTTTCAACATTAAAGGATTACCAGTTCTTCACATTCTCCTCATTCCACTCAGTAAACTTGTACTCTCTGTAAACTCGTAGTGCGTGTGTATGATATTGTAAATAGTGCTAGAGCGTTTATTCCAGTATGCTAAGTACGGTGTTATGAACAATTATAGTGCAGGATAAGGATTTGTGGATATTTGTGAGAAGAATTTAAAAGTGAAAGGGCATTGACCCCTTCTACTCGATAATTCCATAGGGCGGATATTAGAAATGCCCTTGTGGATTTTAACGAGTAGGTAGGTTCAATGTCGTCCACCGATTTTTTAAACATTTTCACCTCGCTGGGGCCCCAAATGAGAACCAAGGTATGCATGCGTTTGTCACTTGATACGAGACTGTCGCGTGGCTGTGTGACGTACGCAACGTATTCTTTTGTTAGAAGTGTTGCAGCATTTTAGGCGGATTTTTAATTGTTAATAACTAAATAACGAAGCCGAAATCGCAATTTTTTTATTCTTCATTTTCGTCTTATATTATCGTCGAGAACCACCCCTTAAATTTTCTCCCACCTGTAGGTAAACACCCTGTATACACTATTACAGTACTCCCCAATCTTTTTATCGCCGCGGACCGGTCAACGTTTTTTTGATAATTTTACCGCGGCCCGCTGAGGGGGGGGGGACGTTGATTGATTATATTTTAGATTGTTTTGATTTAATAATTTTAATTTAATTGCCGGGGGTCGGGAATTGACTTCTAACTAGAAATTGCCGGAATTTTTGTATTTACATTTTTTTTATTACTACGAATTACTGTTTACGTTTTTGCATGATTCAATTCTTTACTGCATGATTCAATTGTTTATGGGAACCTCAAATCTCATTAAATCGATACATTAGCACAACTAATTGCATTAACAAATTTACATGTAATCGAATGTCTCCGATGTTCGATCATTGGATCATCATCCTGTTTCCAATTATTTATTTGTACTGTTACGTCCCGGGTCGGATATGATCCGACGAAACGACGCCCAGACGGGGCGGGGACGTAACCGGACCAATTTATTTAAGACGATCTTAGATCCACGTGGCGCGTAACGTCCACGTCTGATCAGGGACCCGATACCGGCGTTCGTCGTTGTTGAAAAGGGGCGAAGAGGGAAATGAATGGACGTCGTCCGGCGGGGATGTCGCGACGGAGCGACGAACTGCGCGATGACGGTGACAGTTCCCTGCGATCAGAGTGTCACTGTGTGGGCGTGTTGTGTGTGACTCGTCCGAACGCGTGGGTTGCTCGATTCGTGACAGGATTCTCGACCGAAGGGAAATTAGTGTTCTCTCGGTACCGAGCACCCTCTGGGCTCAGACGTACACGATTGATACACCAATTTTAGGGGTTATAGGAACGAATGTGAGGAATGTGAGGGATGTGAGGAATCGATCGACGGACCGATCGGGATTGAACAACCCGGAGACGCACACGCACACACGCACACACTCGCGATCACTCCACTCGGTCACTGACCGACGAAACTTTAGTAATACCACCTTAGGGTGAGTATTCTGCGGACGACGTAACGTTCGTAACGCGGGTCCTCGATACTGATTTCCTCCAGTGGAGGGAGACTCGGGAGGAATCGGATCGGTATCAACCTCCACGGGGGAGGAGGCGCGGAATCTGGCCGTCCGACGGTTGTTTCTTCGCGGCGCGGAGGCGTTTCAGCGCGGTCGGCGGTTCCTTCTTCGCGTCGCGGAGGTATCGCGATCTCTCGACGGTCCACTATTTTCACCCGACGGAGAAAAGGAGCGTCGCGAATGATCCTGGGCCGTTTGGCGATTCCCAAGTACGGGTTATAAGCGGTGCCTCTCCCTTCGGCGCGTAGCTGTCGCACCAATTTACCGATTTGGTAGCTTCTACCGGCGCGGCGGGGCATGGGAGATAGCGAGGAGCAGGATGTTGCTGAATAAAGCTGCGAAGTAATAGGTTTAAACAAATAAAGTATAATGAACCGAAATGGATACAAAGTGATGATTTGCGAGCAGAACTCGTGAAGCAAAATATAATGACGGCTTGCGAGCAAGCTCGAACGAAATATATAGCACAGGGTAAAATTCAGTAGTTTGCGAGCGAGCTCGTACAAAGCAAAAGAGCACAAAAATAAGAATTACGAACTTGAATTATAATGCGAGCAAGCTCGTGCAACAAAATAGCGCAAAAATAACAATTATAATATGAATTATAAGCGAGCGAGCTCGTATGGACAAAATAGCACAGAAATAGCAATTGTAATAAGAATTATAAAGCGAGCGAGCTCGTGTGAACAAAATAGCGCAGAAATAGCAATTGTAATAAGAATTATAAAGCGAGCGAGCTCGTACAAAGCAAAAGAGCACAAAAATAAGAATTACGAACTTGAATTATAATGCGAGCAAGCTCGTGCAACAAAATAGCGCAAAAATAACAATTATAATATGAATTATAAGCGAGCGAGCTCGTATGGACAAAATAGCGCAGAAATAGCAATTGTGATAAGAATTATAAAGCGAGCGAGCTCGTATGAACAAAATAGCACAGAAATAGCAATTGTAATATGAATTATAAAGCGAGCGAGCTCGTGTGAACAAAATAGCGCAGAAATAGCAATTGTGATAAGAATTATAAAGCGAGCGAGCTCGTATGAACAAAATAGCACAGAAATAGCAATTGTAATATGAATTATAAGGCGAGCGAGCTCGTGTGAACGAAATAGCGCAGAAATAATATCTGTAAGTATGGTATAAGAATTCACGAGCAAACTCGACAGATAATTTAGAAACAATTGAAATATAATTGAAATGGAAATGGTAGAAATGGTAAGGTGCAATACGACCTGAATATCGTGAGCGATTTGGAACAAAGTCCGAAAACGCGATTAAACTGAACTCGACTGAAGACGCTAGAGAACTGAATGGTATGAATTCCGAAAACTGGAAGAGAGCGATTCGCGCGATTTCGTCTTATTTATAATAAGAGCGCGGACCATAGGGATTCGGTGAACCGTGAAGTCCTTTTGTCTAAATCGTACCAGGCACGGACGAATATGTTGTCGTCGATGTATACTTTTCGCAGTTCGAACGAAACGACGGTTTAGATGTACGTACACCTGTACTCGCGGTTGCCATGCTGGCGTCCGCTTGTACCGGTGACTATCGCTTCTTTCCCGATTCCCTATGTTCACTCTCACGGGGATATGTATATATATATAAATACGCGTAAGATATATATATACATATCGCTGTGTACGGATTTAAACGCGATTTCGGTTTAGATTTTACGAAGGAAGTATGCGTATACCATATATATATATGTATGTACAGCGAGAATTTGCTCATACGAACAAAACCGACGCAACACGTCGGTACGACGTTACAGTACATTACACGTGAAACACTCCACCCAATCATCGAAGTCCATGCAGAAGAATCCTGCTGCTGCAAGATTAGTAGGACAGACAATATGATGGTATTGCCAGTTGTTAAAACTTTCAAGTCTTTCATATTCAAATCGATAATCAGGCAGCGGTTGTTCTTGTAACAACATATTGGGAATAAAGGCAAATGCCATTATGTAAAAGTTACGTTTGTACTGCTGCAATATAGAAAAATAATATTATTATTATACTTAGTACGGTAATTAACTGTTGAAAAAGTATTAGATGTATTTTCCAAAATATTATACTCACTACTAAGTTATTAACTGTTGTTAAAAAAAGTGTAGGATGTACCTTCAATGTGTAACTCGTTTGCGTTATAACTTCATATGAACTCGCGGAGATCGGTTTTTATACCGACAAAGTGTTATCATCTGTAGACTTATCATTTCTTATTAATTGATCAATGCATCACCGTTACAACAAATTATGCAACCTCTTTGACTCTTGTTTGGGATTGGCTGCGCGTACCGCGAGATCGTGACGCACGATCCACCACGCAGCCCAGTGATTGGCTGCTCCGCTCGCCGTCGCGAGATCGATGATCGATCAGCAGCGCGCCGCGCGATAGGCTGTCACCGTCGGATCGATTATCGACCTGCCTGGTGAAATTCCATTGGTCGAGATTTTCGATTAGCAGGTCATCGTTCCGACGGAGAGAGAAATTCCGCTCTTCTGATCGATCGTCGAATCAATCGCTGATTAGCTTCGGTACGAAAGTCGCGCGTCGTCAGACCAGTCTTTTTCGGTTAACAGCATTCGTTTATAACTACGTTCTCAGCACTGCTGCTGTGAACAATCACGTTCTTTCGGAACTACTTTATTCGATTCTTTATTGCTTCAGTCAATCATACAATTGTGCTGAACGTTGTACATAATTTGTATAAAGTTTTGTTGAGACTACCGCCAGACGGAATAAAGTGTGCTCGTCCAAATTCGGTGAAGTTCATTGTCCCGTCTGATCTCAAACATTTGGTCCTTCGAGCCGGATTCAGTGCTGCAGTTCACTGAAAATTTACAAGTGATTTTTAACCGCTGTGCGTTTGAAATCGTGAATACAAACAATGGCTGACCTTGTCAGTAATCAGCAACTCATCGGCCAACGGATTTCCCGACTCGTTTCAAACATCAAAAAACGGGGAAAGGCCAACATTTCGCTGGGATTACTGCAATCTGGCCTTACTACCCTCCAAGAGCTATGGTCCGATTATCGAAGGGGAGATTCCGCCATCAGAGCCGCCGCTGAAAAGGATCCTAAATTAAAGGAAAGTGCATACATCCAGGACGACGAGTACGAAGAAGTGCAACTGGTCCACATGGAACAGACTGGAGTGCTGAGAGACATGATTTCGGACCTCAGGGCATCCGCGACCGTTAAAGAATCTCCGAATTCAAACTCAACGGTCGTCGAGACGGGCACTCAGAGGTCGCGCGCCGTGTTGCCAAAAATGCCTCTCCCATCTTTCGACGGACAATACAAGGACTGGCCGTCCTTTCGTGACTTGTTTACCTCACTGATAATCAAGGACCCGACTCTTTCGCCTGTAGAACGTCTGCACTATCTTAAAACCTGCATGAAGGGTAGCGCCGCAGCCTTACTTAAAAATGTCAAGACGACTGCCGAAAACTTCCAGGTCGCGTGGGAGAAACTTGAAAACCGCTATGAGAACCGTCGAAAGCTGGTCCAAGCCCAGATCAGACTCCTTTCGAAGCTATCTCCAGTTCGCAAGGAATCCGCCGTCGAATTACAGCGACTTTTCGACGAAACGTTTGATGCCGTCGATGCCCTCATAAACCTTGACAGACCTGTGAACAACGCCGAAGACTGGATCGTTGAATTAACCACACAAAGGTTGGATCAACAGTCACGACGTGAGTGGGAGGATTTAGTCAAGCGATCAAAGGACATTCCCACTATGGAGCAGTTGAGGGAGTTTATGCTCGGGCGCATACAAACCTGCGAAGAACTGGAAGCTCCGCCGGAAAGAGAGTCAGCTACGATCAAGAAGACTGCAACCAAGAGCTTCAAGGTCCATCAAGTTTCCAAGGCCAGCCCCTCGGGAAGATCCTGCAGCCTTTGCCAGGATCAACACTTCATCCAACACTGCAAGCAATTCCGTGATAAGTCGCCTTCTGAACGAAAGGACGCTGTTCGTGCATTAAACATCTGCTTCAACTGCCTTGGAAACCACCAAGTTAATGATTGCAAGTCCCCGAAGCGATGTCAGCGATGTGAAGGCAAGCATCACACGCTGATACACGAAGCAGTTCAATCTCGACAGGAGAATAATGCAGCTGGGGCCTGCGTGCAGCAGGTATCTACTCACGTGAGTAACGCTTCGGTGATTCTCGGTACCGCTCGTGTTTTAGTTCTAGGCCCACTCGGACAAAGCAGCCTCGCTCGCGTACTCATCGATCCCGGCAGTGAGGTTTCCTTAGTCTCAGAGGCTCTTGCTCAACGACTCGGCCTTCAAAGAAGTCAGGCTAGGATTCCTCTTCGTGGCGTTGGAAAATGCAGAGCGCAGTTCACTCGAGGGAAGACTGTTCTCGCAAATGCTCCTCATCACGAGCAAAGGAGAATCTTCGAGGTTCCTGCCTACATTCTTCCCGAACTCTCCAATTACCAACCTCGAAATCTACCCTCTCCCAGCTCCTGGCCCCACGTTAAGGGGTTGAAACTCGCCGATCCTGTCTATCACCATACCGATCCGGTAGACATCCTCCTAGGAGCCGATTCCTACGACCTCGTTCTCTTGGAAGGCGTCAAGAAAGGGCCGCCACACACTCCAGTCGCTCAGGAGACCCACTTCGGCTGGATTCTGACCGGAGGATCTGGACCGTCAAACTCTAACTGTTCGTCTGATCGCACTGAGGCTCCAGTACTTCACAGCAGGGTAGACCAGGAACTTATGGCTTCCTTATCGAGGTTCTGGGAGCAGGAGGAAGTCGAGGCAATGATTCCTGGCACGGAAGACGACATCCGAGCTGAGGAACACTTCTCCAAAACTTACGCCCGTCTACCTGATGGTCGCTTCATGGTGCGTCTGCCGTTCAAGGACACTCCAGAGTTGGGAAACTCACGACACACCGCCGTGAAAACTCTTGATGGTCTAAGCTCCAGGTTCCGACGCTCTAAAGAGTTCAGGCTCGCCTATCAAGACTTCCTGACCACCTACGAGGCACTAGGGCACATGTCGTCGACTCCACCTTCTTCCGGTTGTAACTCCTATTACCTTCCTCATCACGGAGTGCTGCGTGAGAGCAGCAAGACTACCAAACTTCGAGTAGTCTTCAACGGCTCAATGCCTTCTTCTAATGGGAAGTCACTCAACGATTTCCTTCTTCGGGGTCCTAATCTACTGCCTAATCTTGCTGACGTACTTCTGAGATGGCGGCGACACCGATTCGTGTTCTCAGCCGATATCGAGAAAATGTATCGGCAGATTCTCGTTCATCCTGAAGACCGAAGGTGGCAGCGGATCGTGTGGAGATCTGGAAAGAGGGAAAACATACTAGATTACGAGCTTAACACTGTAACCTACGGACTTGCCTGTGCACCTTACCTGGCAATCCGATGTCTTCACCAACTCGCCCAACTGGAAGAGCTACGGTATCCACGAGGCTCCCACACCGTACTGAGGGACATATACATGGACGATGTCCTCACCGGAGCTGACTCCCTTCCAGAGGCTCGTCTGAAACAACTTGAGGTCCGAGAGCTCCTCATGGCGGGCGGATTCCCACTCAGGAAGTGGGCCTCCAACTCTCGGGAACTTCTGGAAGGACTCTCCATCGACGAGCGGAAGGGAATCGTCGAATGGGACTCTCTCACTTTACACAGCGTCCTAGGTATCCAATGGCTCCCTTCCTCTGACTGTTTTCAGATCTCCGCTGCCACTTCGATTCGGAACACTGGCTACACTAAGCGAGCGGTGCTCAGCGGGACGGCACAACTCTTCGATCCCCTTGGCTGGTTGGCTCCCGTCACTATAGTCGCAAAGGTTCTCATGCAGTCTCTGTGGCTCCTCAAGATTGACTGGGACGCACCTCTACCAGGAAGGGAGGAACTCATCTGGCAGAAGTTCCAACAGCAGCTGCCCACGCTGCAAACTATTCGAGTCCCACGCTGGCTGGGTATCAGTGGCTCCAAGCAAACTATCGAGATCCACGGATTTGCTGATGCTTCCGAGCGAGCATATGCGGCTGTGGTTTACTCTCGAGTCCTCGATGAGAGGGGAGTTGCCACCGTTTCACTCATCGTCGCCAAATCCAGGGTAGCTCCGTTGAAGAGAGTCTCACTACCGAGACTGGAGCTCTGTGCAGCGTTCCTGTTGGCCAAACTCACCGACCACATCACCAAGGTGCTCGACTTGCGGGATATCGGACTACATCTTTGGTCCGACTCCTCGGTGACTCTCAGCTGGATTCAGGGGCATCCATCTCGTTGGCCGACGTACGTGGCCAACCGAGTCGCCGAAATCCAGAGGATGGTGCCTCTAGCCAAGTGGCATCATGTACGAAGTGCCGAGAACCCTGCAGACTGTGCATCCAGGGGCCTGTATCCAACCGAGATGGTAAACTTCGAGCTTTGGTGGCGAGGACCCGAGTGGCTTTCTTCATCCGGACACTTCCCGGAGACCGTGAGCAGCGAAGCTCACCCCGAAGTCACTGAACCACTCGTTCATCACGTGGCTCGCCGACCAGAGGGATCTGCATGCTCCTTGATCGAGCGGTTTTCTAACCTGACTCGCCTACTACGAGTTCTGGCTTGGTGTCGTCGTTGGAAACCTGGACAACGAAAAACGGAATCAATTCTCACTGCCTCCGAGATACAAGCTTGTAAACTCACTCTATTGCAGCTGGAGCAAGCTGCACACTTCATGGAGGACATCAGGGCCCTCCGGAAAAACCAACCGGTGCCCTCCAAGAGCCGGCTAGCAAAGCTCAGTCCTTTCCTAGATCCTGAAGGAGTACTGCGCGTTGGCGGCCGCCTCCAGGTCACCAACCTCACCTACGACAGGAAGCATCCCGCTATACTTCCAGACGACTCCGCCTTGGCAAGGCTGTGGGTAGACGCAGCGCACAAGCGGTGCCTCCACGGAGGAACTCAACTGACTCTCGCTACTCTGCGTCAAGAGTGCTGGGTCCTCAAGGGTCGTCATATGGTCAAGTCCTGTATCAGACATTGCACCACTTGTATACGTTGGAAGGGTCAAACTGCACAACCAAAAATGGGAAATCTTCCATTACCACGACTAACTCCTTGTCGTCCTTTTTACAGATCTGGAATTGACTATGCTGGGCCAATACTGCTCAGATCCAGTAGTGGCCGTGGTCAGCGCACCTCGAAGGGATACATCGCCGTATTCATTTGCCTCGTCACTAAGGCCGTACATCTGGAGGCTGCATCGGATGGGTCCACCGATACCTTCTTGGCCGCTCTACGACGCTTCATGGCACGGCGTGGTCGCTGCTCCGAACTTTACAGCGATTGTGGACGGAACTTTGTAGGCGCTAACCACGAACTGCGTGCCCTTCTACGCGAATCGGAGAAACAGGGAGGAGGCCCATTCGCCGCAGCTTCCAGAGAAGGAATTACCTGGAGATTCAATCCTCCTTCCGCTCCTCACTTCGGCGGACTCTGGGAGGCAGCTGTTAAGTCCGTTAAGTATCACCTCCGCAGAATCATTGGCGAGCAGAGATTGACCTTCGAGGAGCTGACCACGCTTCTGACGGGTATCGAAGCTTGTCTCAATTCCAGACCTTTATTGCCTATGTCAGACGACCCTGAGGATCCAGTTGCTCTAACGCCTGGTCACTTCTTGATCGGGGAACCTCTCATCGCAATCCCGGAGCCCAGCCTCGAGGACCTTCCAGCATCACGCTTGTCTCGTTGGCAATTATTGCAACAAATGCAGCAACATTTCTGGAAGCGCTGGTCACGGGAGTACTTAAATTCACTACAAACTCGAGGCAAATGGCAAAGGGACAAGGCACTAATCAAGGCCGGAATCCTCTGCCTTATAAAAAGTGAGCTTCTTCCTCCCACTCAATGGCCTCTCGCTCGCGTAATAAACGTGCACCCGGGACCAGATTCTTCTATTCGAGTCGCAACTGTTCGTACTGCCAAGTCGCAATTTCTTAGGCCTGTACACAAACTAATTCCATTACTAGCGCCGAACGATGCTGAGACAGATGCTGGAAGGGAACCCGAGGCAGGCGTATCACGCGATTATTCCAATTCTCATCTGTGAAATTTCGAGCGCGTATCAATTTTAGGTTAAGCACTGTACAATTCGCGTCACCAATTAACTAGCAACATCATTTACTTAGGGTAGTTTCACTCACCTCATTATTCACTTCATTTTAATTGTATCCATCTCGGCAATCATTAGCACTGTAAACTTCCATTTTTGCACTCGCGTCTCATCGTCCATTTACTACGTCGCACGTTGCCAACCCAATCATTCTTCTCAATTTCGTCAATGAATGACGAGGCGGGCGGAATGTTTGGGATTGGCTGCGCGTACCGCGAGATCGTGACGCACGATCCACCACGCAGCCCAGTGATTGGCTGCTCCGCTCGCCGTCGCGAGATCGATGATCGATCAGCAGCGCGCCGCGCGATAGGCTGTCACCGTCGGATCGATTATCGACCTGCCTGGTGAAATTCCATTGGTCGAGATTTTCGATTAGCAGGTCATCGTTCCGACGGAGAGAGAAATTCCGCTCTTCTGATCGATCGTCGAATCAATCGCTGATTAGCTTCGGTACGAAAGTCGCGCGTCGTCAGACCAGTCTTTTTCGGTTAACAGCATTCGTTTATAACTACGTTCTCAGCACCGCTGCTGTGAACAATCACGTTCTTTCGGAACTACTTTATTCGATTCTTTATTGCTTCAGTCAATCATACAATTGTGCTGAACGTTGTACATAATTTGTATAAAGTTTTGTTGAGACTACCGCCAGACGGAATAAAGTGTGCTCGTCCAAATTCGGTGAAGTTCATTGTCCCGTCTGATCTCAAACAACTCTTGTATTACGCATTAATTCATACAGTCATGCTTGAGAGGTATTATCTGTTGTAGACGGCAGACTATTTTCTTTGCATACTAATTGGCTAGCGATATGGTATGCAACGATCTCACCTTGAGCGTCTGCAGAGTTCATTGAAACGAATATTTGTAAATATTCCAAAGCTATCTACCAACTACAACCAATTACCGCTGACAAAAGAGACATGAATGACGTAGCCAAGTGCCTGATTGGTTGGGTTGTAGGAGCATGCATTCTATTGGTCGAAGCGGTTACACACACTACTACTGCTACGCAGAACGATAGACTCCTCCTGCTTCTGTACCACCCCCTCTCCCCCCTCTCCCCCCGGAGACTTTCCTGACCAAGAAGCATTGTCTGTAGACTATATTTTAGTCATCTTTAACGGTTTTTTAGACATTTTTTCATTAAAAAGTTGTTTTATTTAACCATGTATAAGATAGACACAACTCATTATAATCCACATTCATCTGTACCACGTGGTAGCGGTTGAATCGTATCAGGGTCCACTCCAATCGGTACATTGCCACAGCTTTTTCCACGAATAAATTGACATTTTCTTGACCATTTTTGATGTTCTATCACCGGATCATCCTCTTTTTCCCATTCATGCAGTTGTAAACCACACTCGAAACACTCCATCCAATCCTTCAAATCTATGTAGAAAAATCCTGCTGCGGCAAGATCTTTAGGATTCACAATATCATTATATTGCCAGTTATCAAAACTCTGAAGTCTCACATTTTCAATACGATAATCATGCGGTTGGTCTGATAGGGATATTCTGCGAGCAAAGGGCATCATATAATAAATCCAGTCTGTAATTCATATAATATTTTTATTTAGCCATTCGCGAAATGTGAAAACTTCGTTTAAACAACAATGGTTACTTTTCGAGGAGTAACTGTGAAGCTGACATATGTAATTTGTGAAAACATGATATCCTGGATCAGTTACTAATACATCATATTTGGGACAACCAAATGACTCTAAATTAATTGACGGTATTCCCGCATGTTTTAGTACTTTTTGCTCAAAAGACCCCCCCTTGTATGCAACTAAAGGCGATTCATAGTTACACACAAAATTACGCAGTATATCATATATGTCAGCTTGATCGTATGTTTCATGTCCAAAATCTTTGAAGGGTATTCCATGTATATTATGTGTACAATAACTAATAGTTCTTCTAGCAGCATATGGCAAATCATAAAAACGCATTCCAAGCTTAAAGTCGACTTTCTTGAATAATTTATCATTTGTGGTTACAATTGCTAAGTCGACTTTCTTGAATAATTTATCATTTGTAGTCACAATTGCTAGCTCTTTGCAGAGAAATGTCTTGTCAACCATAAACCCATCCATGTCCATAATATGAGTAATTTGATTCATCTACATGTCGCGGCAGAAACATTTTGGCGCGACCCGTGCGCCCCGGCGTTAATACGTTTCATCGTCGCGTGTCGGCTGTCGAGTATTCTGACCGTTTGACTCTGCGGAGACACTGATCTCGATCGTTCGAGCGCTAAACAAAATCTGCCGGCCGGTCTCGGGCCATCGAGGGCCTTGCCTCGCATTCTCCCCACTCCGCAGAGTCACTCCGTCCACGTGCACGCATTCTAAAAGGGAGCCGATTTTGTTTGTCGCAGCCGCTCAAACGTTTCGGCTGCGCGTAAGAGAAACCGATCCCGACTCTTGCGGCCGATCAAACGTCTCGGCCGCGCTACAATGTAAATGCACGCGCGAGCACTCAGCAGCCGACTCCTGCAACTTCCAACGGCCAATCCTTAACCAATGCTTATTCTAAAAACGCGTTTAAATCTACGACACGGCCGGACTGACATGTCACGCGTCCTCGCGTGTATCTGCAACAGAACAATTCCTTCATATTACATTCATAGTTCGGCCTTCCTGACGTACAAGAGGTAACGAAAGTATTAACTTTTCATTGCAGGAAATCAAACATGGTAACAGTTCACACAGAACGCCGTCTACGCACACAGCATAGACGTAACAGGTCACACAGACCGCCGACTATATTGATAGTCGTAACAGTTCACACAGAACGCCGTCTACGCACACAGCATAGACGTAACAGGTCACACAGACCGCCGACTATATTGATAGTCGTAACAGTTCACACAGAACGCCGTCTACGCACACAGCATAGACGTAACAGGTCACACAGACCGCCGACTATATTGATAGTCGTAACAGTTCACACAGAACGCCGTCTACGCACACAGCATAGACGTAACAGGTCACACAGACCGCCGACTATATTGATAGTCGTAACAGTTCACACAGAACGCCGTCTACGGACACAGCATAGACGTAACAATCGCACAAAACACACCATTGCTAATCTGATTCATTAAACTCATTCGAAACTTGGCACTCGGGCATTTTTCGAACTCTATCATGCGCATACTTATATGTGCGATTACCCGTTAAGGATTTTAAGAGGTATCTGTCTCCATCAAGAACTTCAATGATTTTAAATGGGCCTCTAAATTTAGGGTCAAGTTTGGTCTGATTTCGTTCCTCATTTCGAATTAACACGAAGTCTCCTGTTTTAAATTTAACTAATTTGGACTTTGTGCTGTCAATTCTGGTTTTGTCGCATTCGGAATTTTTTTGTAATATTGCGCGCCGCACACTCTCTCACCTCAGAAAGATCTACTGCAGCTTCTGCATCATCTGGAGTCAATAAGTTCAAGGGTCTAGCTACGCGTCCTATCAGAAGCTCTAAGGGGCTCGCTTTAGTTACCCGGTGAATAGTGCTATTCAAGGCTAACTGAATATCACTCAACGCGTCCTGCCATGATCGTTCGCCTGTCTCAACAGACGTCAACATGGATTTTAACGTGCTCATGATCCTTTCAACCTGCCCATTGGCACGGCTAGAACCCGTGGCTATCAAGTGTAACTGAATGTTACTAGAATCGCAAAAATCTTTGAAGTCTTTACTTGCGAAGCATCTCCCCTGATCGGCAATTACTCGCTTTGGGGATCCAAATAAGGAAACACTCGATTGCAAAGCCTTAGTAACACTAGCGGTGTCAATGCGTAAAGTATGATAGAGTAAAACGAATTTAGTGAAGGCATCGATGAGAACTATGACGTATTCTTTAAGGTCATTTTTGCCGCTCAGTTTTCCGGTTATATCGATATGGATGGTGTGCCACGGGACGCTAACTTTGGGAATGGGATGAAGTTCAGCTTGGACTTTACCTGATTGGGGCTTCGATACCTTACACGTAATACAATTGTCAACAAATTTGCGCACATACTTTGACATGTGCTCAAACCAGTAGTGTTCGTATAGTTTATCGAGTGTCTTTTCCCATCCCAAATGCATTATTGATTCGTGCATGTGGTTGATTACTGACCATCGAAAGGATCGCGGTACGATCGGCAAACATCTTGTACGATTGTGCCTCTGGACTTTGCGGTACAAGACACCGGATCGAATCTCATAAGTTTCAGCGGTTTCGAGTGAAAGTTCGTTGGTTCTTAGCTTTGTCATAATCGACTGGATCTCATCGTCTCGCTGTTGTTCAGCGAGGAGCCAGTTTTCAGAAAGGGTGGCTATATCAACGCGAACCTGTTCAATCCTCTCCGAAACAGGTGGGGTTGAAGTTGAACCTGTAGGCTCGGGAAGGTGGTTTCGAGATAAAAAGTCAACGTGACTCATTCGTGTGCCCTCTCTGTACATAATGTCAAAATCAAAGGCTTGTAAATAAGCCCACCATCTATGAACACGTGGAGTGAGGTCGACTTTATTTCTTGAGGCTTTGAGGGAGTTACAATCGGTAATCACGGTAAATTGACGCCCTTCTAAGTAATGGCGAAAATGCTTGATAGCATTTACCACGGCTAGGGTTTCTAACTCATAAGAGTGATACCGGGATTCAGGTCCTGTGGTACGCTTGCTGAAATATTCAACGACATGAAGTTTATCGTCCACCTTCAGAAAGAAAATTGCGCCATATCCGTCGGCACTTGCGTCAGTGTGAATTTCAATTGGATAATTGGGGTTGAAAATGATTAGAACTGGTTCGTTCGTGAGAATAAAGATAATTTTCTTACGGATTACTTCATGCTCAGGAGTCCAGCTAAGTTTACTTTTACCATTGTTGATTAAAAGAAAAAGCGGTCGCATGATCTGTGAGAAATTCGGGATAAATTTTCGAAAATAAGACGCGAGTCCGATAAACTGTCTCAACTGGTAGATGGTTTCCGGGGGCGGCAATTTTGTCAAGGCCTCGACTTTCCGCGGGTTGGGCATGACCTTCCCGGAGGAAACTTTATATCCGAGAAATTCAACACAACTTTTTAGGAATGAACATTTGGAGAATTTCAACGAAAATCCGGCTTTTGTCAAAAGGTCTAATACCGTGCGCAATCGCTCTAACCCTTCATTTACATCCCGCGAGGGAATTAAAATGTCATCCATGTACACGATGACATAAGAATAGACAAGGTCGCCTAAGGCCCTAGTGACAGCACGTTGGAAAACACTCGGAGCATTCCGTAAGCCGAAAGGCATTTTCAGGTATTCATACTGACCGTCGGGTGTCACAAAAGCAGTAAGTTCGATACTATCAGGGTGTACGGGAATTAAATTAAATCCACTAGCACAATCGAGACACGTGAAATAATTAGTATCAGCCAGGCGAGCGATTTGATCCTGAATCAAGGGTAAAGGAAATCGGTCAGGAACTGTGTTATGATTTAGTTCGCGGTAATCGACGCACATACGATCCGACCCATCACGTTTCTTTACAAACAGTATGGGACTTGCAAAAGGCGAACAGCTGGGTCGTATGATACGAGCCTCTAACATTTCTTTTATTTTATCGCGCACTAATTGTCTCTCCTCAGGGGAGAGCCGGTATGGTCTACGTTGGACAGTCTTAGTAGGATCAACGAGCCGTATTTTAAGCTCACCGGTAGTCACACGTGTACGTGGCAAACCATCGATAAACGTATCAGAGAATTCGTTTAACAAATTCGATAATTGGGCCTTGTGTTCAGGAGGTACATCAGTATCAATCTTATCAACGTCAAAGGGTTTAGAAACCTTAGAACAATCTACCGCTTTAATTTTGGTTAACGAGAAACTATTCGCGGTCATTGTAATTGAAAACCCCTGTTTTAAAATATCGCGCCCGAGCATGACGTCATACTTCAAGCAGTTGTCAGGTACTGCATGAAATAGGACCTCAAAAGTATACCCGTTAACCGAGACCTCGCTTTGAATCTGGCAGGTACTAAATACGTTTGAGTTACCTATTCCTACGATCGAAATCACTGTGTTATGACGCGTACCAGAAAATCTACTCGCGGTTCCTTCCTTGATGAGAGAGCATTCGGCACCGGAATCATAGCAAAATGAATACGACTCACCAGATTGTGTCAGCTGACTGATCACGGGTCGGATTTCGCATACATCGACTCGACGTTCGGCGTGCACGGCGTTGCTGCTGCCGCTCGTTGCCCGGAATGACGTCACACCGCTGCCGTTGTTGGTCGCTCCTGACCTGGTACAACGAGTCGAGACGTGTCCCTTTTCGCCGCAGCGATAACAAGTCACACTGTTCTTCACTTCTGGCCTCCCCGAACTGGTATTAACAGGCACTTGTCCTCGCACCATCCTCTTGCGACATTCGGCGGCTTTGTGTCCCAGCTTACCACAGGAATGACACTGAACAGGGTTTGAAGGCGCTGGTTTATAACGCTTATTCTCTGCAGACAGTTCTGGCTCAGTAGAGTTGTATTTGCGTTTTGCGCTGGAAAATGCCTTCAGTTCCTGCTGCAGTCTGCTTCTGGTGGTGATGTCATTCGTAAATGCCAGGTGGTGTAGACGCCGATTAAACTGTGCGGTATGCGCAAGCACAACTGATACGGCGACCTCCTCGATGGTTTTCTTCGACCATCTTGACGTGAGGGTGGTCATAAGGCGGCTAGCGTAGGCAGCAAGACACTCGTCGTCCTTTGGCCGACCGTTCAAAAGGTTGATCACTGTCGCGGCACATGTTTCGATGCAACCGTAGCGGGCGAGAAAGATTTCCTTAAATTGCGCCCATGTCATTCCAGCAAATGACACCTGCGACAGCCACGTGGATGCCGATCCCTTCAACGCCTTGCTCAATGCGATAACGAGTGCTCCTCCATCCAAGGGTTTTGCCGTCATGCAAACGTCAATCGTCGAACACCAGGCACGTGGATCGGCGTCAGGTAATTCCGGATTGAATTGTGGTAGCGATACCACAGGCGCACAAGGAAGTTTGATGGACTCGATAAGTCGTACCATGTTCTGGTTTTGCAGCTCCAATAGTGACCGCAAAATATCCGGATTTAATAATTGTGAGGTTTGATCAGATCCCACTTCTGATGTCGCGGCAGAA